>NC_057872.1:1283948-1604936 GCF_019740435.1 Gambusia affinis | reverse complement strand
ATGTCCGCTTTTGACTTCTCTCGCTGAGATAAAGCTGCTGGTCACTAACAGTAAAAAGCTTAAAACTCAAAATGTTGAACTGGTTCCAGCTTCAAACAACCAGATTTACTGCTTCTCAGCATTTCCAAGTTATACTAAAGTAAATTATGCTGAAATTTGATTGTGGTGCTGAAATTTCACAAACTGTCCATTTTTGGCTTCTCTCGCTGAGATAAAGCGTTTTAGGTAACTAACAGTAAAAAAGCTTAAAACTCAAAATTTGGAACGGGTTCCAGCTTCAAACAACCAGATTTACTGCTTCTCAGCATTTCCAAGAATATACTAAAGCAAATTATGCTGAAATTTGATTGTGGTGCTGAAATTTCACATACTGTCCATTTTTGGCTTCTCTAAAGCGTTTTTGGTTACTAACAGTAAAAAAGCTTAAAACTCAAAATTTTGAACTGGTTCCAGCTTCAAACAAACAGATTTACTGCTTCTCAGCATTTCCAAGAATATACTAAAGCAAATTATGCTGAAATTTGATTGTGGTGCTGAAATTTCACTTACTGTCCGTTTTTGGCTTCTGTCGCTGAGATAAAGCGTTTTTGGTCACTAACAGTAAAAAAGCTTAAAACTCAAAATTTTGAACTGGTTCCAGCTTCAAACAACCAGATCTACTGATTCTCAGCAATTCCAAGAATATAGTAAAGCAAATTATGCTGAAATTTGATTGTGGTGCTGAAATTTCACATACTGTCCGTTTTTGGCTTCTCTCGCTGAGATAAAGCGTTTTTGATCACTAACAGTAAAAAAGCTTAAAACTCAAAATGTTGAACTGGTTCCAGCTTCAAACAACCAGATTTACTGCTTCTCAGCATTTCCAAGTTATACTAATGCAAATTATGCTGAAATTTGATTGTGGTGCTGAAATTTCACAAACTGTCCATTTTTGGCTTCTCTCGCTGAGATAAAGCGTTTTTGGTCACTAAGTAAAAAAGCTTAAAACTCAAAATTTTGAACTGGTTCCAGCTTCAAACAACCAGATCTACTGCTTCTCAGCATTTCCAAGTTATACTAAAGCAAATTATGTTGAAATTTGATTGCGGTGCTGAAATTTCACTTACTGTCCGTTTTTGGCTTCTCTCGCTGAGATAAAGCGTTTTTGGTCACTAACAGTAAAAAAAGCTTAAAACTCAAAATGTTGAACTGGTTCCAGCTTCAAACAACCAGATTTACTGCTTCTCAGCATTTCCAAGTTATACTAAAGTAAATTATGCTGAAATTTGATTGTGGTGCTGAAATTTCACAATCTGTCCATTTTTGGCTTCTCGCTGAGATAAAGCGTTTTGGTAACTAACAGTAAAAAGCTTAAAACTCACACTTTTGAACGGGATCCAGCTTCAAACAAACAGATTTACTGCTTCTCAGCATTTCCAAGAATATACTACAGCAAATTATGCTGAAATTTGATTGTGGTGCTGAAATTTCACACTGTCCATTTTGGCTTCTCGATAAAGCGTTTTTGGTCACTAACAGTGAAAAAGCTTAAAACTCAAAATTTTGAACTGGTTCCAGCTTCAAACAACCAGATTTACTGCTTCTCAGCATTTCCAAATTATACTAAAGCAAATTATGCTGAAATTTGATTGTGGTGCTGAAATTTCACAAACTGTCCATTTTTGGCTTCTCTCGCTGAGATAAAGCGTTTTTGGTCACTAACAGTAAAAAAGCTTAAAACTCAAAATGTTGAACTGGTTCCAGCTTCAAACAACCAGATTTACTGCTTCTCAGCATTTCCAAGTTATACTAAAGCAAATTATGCTGAAATTTGATTGTGGTGCTGAAATTTCACAAACTGTCCATTTTTGGCTTCTCTCGCTGAGATAAAGCGTTTTAGGTCACTAACAGTAAAAAAGCTTAAAACTCAAAATTTTGAACTGGTTCCAGCTTCAAACAAACAGATTTACTGCTTCTCAGCATTTCCAAGAATATACTAAAGCAAATTATGCTGAAATTTGATTGTGGTGCTGAAATTTCACATACTGTCCGTTCTTGGCTTCTCTAAAGCGTTTTTGGTCACTAACAGTGAAAAAGCTTAAAACTCAAAATTTTGAACTGGTTCCAGCTTCAAACAACCAGATTTACTGCTTCTCAGCATTTCCAAATTATACTAAAGCAAATTATGCTGAAATTTAATTGTGGTGCTGAAATTTCAAACTGTCCATTTTTGGCTTCTCGCTGAGATAAAGCGTTTTGGTCACTAACAGTAAAAAGCTTAAAACTCAAAATTTTGAACTGGTTCCAGCTTCAAACAACCAGATTTACTGTTGCTCAGCATTTCCACGTTATACTAAAGCAAATTATGCTGAAATTTGATTGTGGTGCTGAAATTTCACATACTGTCCATTTTAGGCTTCTCTAAAGCGTTTTTGGTCACTAACAGTGAAAAAGCTTAAAACTCAAAATTTTGAACTGGTTCCAGCTTCAAACAACCAGATTTACTGCTTCTCAGCATTTCCAAATTATACTAAAGCAAATTATGCTGAAATTTGATTGTGGTGTTGAAATTTCACAAACTGTCCATTTTTGGCTTCTCTCGCTGAGATAAAGCGTTTTTGGTCACTAACAGTAAAAAAGCTTAAAACTCAAAATGTTGAACTGGTTCCAGCTTCAAACAACCAGATTTACTGTTTCTCAGCATTTCCAAGTTATACTAAAGCAAATTATGCTGAAATTTGATTGTGGTGCTGAAATTTCACAAACTGTCCATTTTTGGCTTCTCTCGCTGATATAAAGCGTTTTAGGTCACTAACAGTAAAAAAGGTTAAAACTCAAAATTTTGAACTGGTTCCAGCTTCAAACAACCAGATTTACTGCTTCTCAGCATTTCCAAGAATATACTAAAGCAAATTATGCTGAAATTTGATTGTGGTGCTGAAATTTCACATACTGTCCGTTTTTGGCTTCTCTCGCTGAGATAAAGCGTTTTTGGTCACTAACAGTAAAAAAGCTTAAAACTCAAAATTTTGAACTGGTTCCAGCTTCAAACAACCAGATCTACTGATTCTCAGCAATTCCAAGAATATACTAAAGCAAATTATGCTGAAATTTGATTGTGGTGCTGAAATTTCACATCCTGTCCGTTCTTGGCTTCTCTAAAGCGTTTTTGGTTACTAACAGTAAAAAAGCTTAAAACTCAAAATTTTGAACTGGTTCCAGCTTCAAACAACCAGATTTACTGCTTCTCAGCATTTCCAAGTTATACTAAAGCAAATTATGCTGAAATTTGATTGTGGTGCTGAAATTTCACAAACTGTCCATTTTGGCTTCTCTAGCTGAGATAAAGCGTTTTTGGTCACTAACAGTAAAAAAGCTTAAAACTCAAAATGTTGAACTGGTCCCAGCTTCAAACAACCAGATTTACTGTTTCTCAGCATTTCCAAGTTATACTAAAGCAAATTATGCTGAAATTTGATTGTGGTGCTGAAATTTCACATACTGTCCGTTCTTGGCTTCTCTAAAGCGTTTTTGGTCACTAACAGTGAAAAAGCTTAAAACTCAAAATTTTGAACTGGTTCCAGCTTCAAACAACCAGATTTACTGCTTCTCAGCATTTCCAAGTTATACTAAAGCAAATTATGCTGAAATTTGATTGTGGTGCTGAAATTTCACAAACTGTCCATTTTTGGCTTCTCTCGCTGAGATAAAGCGTTTTTGGTCACTAACAGTAAAAAAGCTTAAAACTCAAAATGTTGAACTGGTTCCAGCTTCAAACAACCAGATTTACTGCTTCTCAGCATTTCCAAGAATATACTAAAGCAAATTATGCTGAAATTTGATTGTGGTGCTGAAATTTCACATACTGTCCGTTTTTGGCTTCTCTAAAGCGTTTTTGGTCACTAACAGTAAAAAAGCTTAAAACTCAAAATTTTGAACTGGTTCCAGCTTCAAACAACCAGATTTACTGCTTCTCAGCATTTCCAAGAATATACTAAAGCAAATTATGCTGAAATTTGATTGTGGTGCTGAAATTTCACATACTGTCCGTTCTTGGCTTCTCTAAAGCGTTTTTGGTCACTAACAGTGAAAAAGCTTAAAACTCAAAATTTTGAACTGGTTCCAGCTTCAAACAACCAGATTTACTGCTTCTCAGCATTTCCAAATTATACTAAAGCAAATTATGCTGAAATTTGATTGTGGTGCTGAAATTTCACAAACTGTCCATTTTTGGCTTCTCTGCTGAGATAAAGTGTTTTGGTCACTAACAGTAAAAATGCTTAAAACTCAAAATTTTGAACTGGTTCCAGCTTCAAACAACCAGATTTACTGCTTCTCAGCATTTCCAAGTTATACTAAAGCAAATTATGCTGAAATTTGATTGTGGTGCTGAAATTTCACAAACTGTCCATTTTTGGCTTCTCTCGCTGAGATAAAGCGTTTTAGGTCACTAACAGTAAAAAAGCTTAAAACTCAAAATTTTGAACTGGTTCCAGCTTCAAACAACCAGATCTACTGCTTCTCAGCATTTCCAAGTTATACTAAAGCAAATTATGTTGAAATTTGATTGTAGTGCTGAAATTTCACTTACTGTCCGTTTTTGGCTTCTGTCGCTGAGATAAAGCGTTTTAGGTCACTAACAGTAAAAAAGCTTAAAACTCAAAATTTTGAACTGGTTCCAGCTTCAAACAACCAGATTTACTGCTTCTCAGCATTTCCAAATTATACTAAAGCAAATTATGCTGAAATTTGATTGTGGTGCTGAAATTTCACAAACTGTCCATTTTTGGCTTCTCTCGCTGAGATAAAGCGTTTTTGGTCACTAACAGTAAAAAAGCTTAAAACTCAAAATTTTGAACTGGTTCCAGCTTCAAACAACCAGATTTACTGCTTCTCAGCATTTCCAAATTATACTAAAGCAAATTATGCTGAAATTTGATTGTGGTGCTGAAATTTCACATACTGTCCATTTTTGGCTTCTCTAAAGCGTTTTTGGTTACTAACAGTAAAAAAGCTTAAAACTCAAAATTTTGAACTGGTTCCAGCTTCAAACAACCAGATTTACTGCTTCTCAGCATTTCCAAGTTATACTAAAGCAAATTATGCTGAAATTTGATTGTGGTGCTGAAATTTCACATACTGTCCATTTTTGGCTTCTCTAAAGCGTTTTTGGTTACTAACAGTAAAAAAGCTTAAAACTCAAAATTTTGAACTGGTTCCAGCTTCAAACAACCAGATTTACTGCTTCTCAGCATTTCCAAATTATACTAAAGCAAATTATGCTGAAATTTGATTGTGGTGCTGAAATTTCACAAACTGTCCATTTTTGGCTTCTCTCGCTGAGATAAAGCGTTTTTGGTCACTAACAGTAAAAAAGCTTAAAACTCAAAATTTTGAACTGGTTCCAGCTTCAAACAACCAGATTTACTGCTTCTCAGCATTTCCAAGAATATACTAAAGCAAATTATGCTGAAATTTGATTGTGGTGCTGAAATTTCACATACTGTCCGTTTTTGGCTTCTCTAAAGCGTTTTTGGTCACTAACAGTAAAAAAGCTTAAAACTCAAAATTTTGAACTGGTTCCAGCTTCAAACAACCAGATCTACTGATTCTCAGCAATTCCAAGAATATACTAAAGCAAATTATGCTGAAATTTGATTGTGGTGCTGAAATTTCACAAACTGTCCATTTTTGGCTTCGCTGAGATAAAGCGTTTTGGTTACTAACAGTAAAAAGCTAAAAACTCAAAATTTGAACTGGTTCCAGCTTCAAACAACCAGATCTACTGATTCTCAGCAATTCCAAGTTATACTAAAGCAAATTATGCTGAAATTTGATTGTGGTGCTGAAATTTCACAAACTGTCCATTTTTGGCTTCTCTAAAGCGTTTTTGGTCACTAACAGTGAAAAAGCTTAAAACTCAAAATTTTGAACTGGTTCCAGCTTCAAACAACCAGATTTACTGCTTCTCAGCATTTCCAAATTATACTAAAGCAAATTATGCTGAAATTTGATTGTGGTGCTGAAATTTCACATACTGTCCATTTTTGGCTTCTCTCGCTGAGATAAAGCGTTTTTGGTCACTAAAAGTAAAAAAGCTTAAAACTCAAAATTTTGAACTGGTTCCAGCTTCAAACAACCAGATTTACTGATTCTCAGCATTTCCAAGAATATACTAAAGCAAATTATGCTGAAATTTGATTGTGGTGCTGAAATTTCACATACTGTCCATTTTTGGCTTCTCTAAAGCGTTTTTGGTTACTAACAGTAAAAAAGCTTAAAACTCAAAATTTTGAACTGGTTCCAGCTTCAAACAAACAGATTTACTGCTTCTCAGCATTTCCAAGAATATACTAAAGCAAATTATGCTGAAATTTGATTGTGGTGCTGAAATTTCACAAACTGTCCATTTTTGGCTTCTCTCGCTGAGATAAAGCGTTTTAGGTCACTAACAGTAAAAAAGCTTAAAACTCAAAATTTTGAACTGGTTCCAGCTTCAAACAACCAGATTTACTGCTTCTCAGCTTTTCCAAGAATATACTAAAGCAAATTATGCTGAAATTTGATTGTGGTGCTGAAATTTCACATACTGTCCGTTTTTGGCTTCTCTAAAGCGTTTTTGGTTACTAACAGTAAAAAAGCTTAAAACTCAAAATTTTGAACTGGTTCCAGCTTCAAACAACCAGATTTACTGCTTCTCAGCATTTCCAAGAATATACTAAAGCAAATTATGCTGAAATTTGATTGTGGTGCTGAAATTTCACATCCTGTCCGTTCTTGGCTTCTCTAAAGCGTTTTTGGTTACTAACAGTGAAAAAGCTTAAAACTCAAAATTTTGAACTGGTTCCAGCTTCAAACAACCAGATTTACTGCTTCTCAGCATTTCCAAATTATACTAAAGCAAATTATGCTGAAATTTGATTGTGGTGCTGAAATTTCACAAACTGTCCATTTTTGGCTTCTCTCGCTGAGATAAAGCGTTTTTGGTCACTAACAGTAAAAAAGCTTAAAACTCAAAATGTTGAACTGGTTCCAGCTTCAAACAACCAGATTTACTGCTTCTCAGCATTTCCAAGTTATACTAAAGCAAATTATGCTGAAATTTGATTGTGGTGCTGAAATTTCACAAACTGTCCATTTTTGGCTTCTCTCGCTGAGATAAAGCGTTTTAGGTCACTAACAGTAAAAAAGCTTAAAACTCAAAATTTTGAACTGGTTCCAGCTTCAAACAACCAGATTTACTGCTTCTCAGCATTTCCAAGAATATACTAAAGCAAATTATGCTGAAATTTGATTGTGGTGCTGAAATTTCACATACTGTCCGTTTTTGGCTTCTCTAAAGCGTTTTTGGTTACTAACAGTAAAAAAGCTTAAAACTCAAAATTTTGAACTGGTTCCAGCTTCAAACAACCAGATTTACTGCTTCTCAGCATTTCCAAGTTATACTAAAGCAAATTATGCTGAAATTTGATTGTGGTGCTGAAATTTCACAAACTGTCCATTTTTGGCTTCTCTCGCTGAGATAAAGCGTTTTAGGTCACTAACAGTAAAAAAGCTTAAAACTCAAAATTTTGAACTGGTTCCAGCTTCAAACAACCAGATCTACTGATTCTCAGCAATTCCAAGAATATACTAAAGCAAATTATGCTGAAATTTGATTGTGGTGCTGAAATTTCACATACTGTCCGTTTTTGGCTTCTCTCGCTGAGATAAAGCGTTTTTGGTCACTAAGTAAAAAAGCTTAAAACTCAAAATTTTGAACTGGTTCCAGCTTCAAACAACCAGATCTACTGATTCTCAGCAATTCCAAGAATATACTAAAGCAAATTATGCTGAAATTTGATTGTGGTGTTGAAATTTCACAAACTGTCCATTTTTGGCTTCTCTCGCTGAGATAAAGCGTTTTTGGTCACTAACAGTAAAAAAGCTTAAAACTCAAAATTTTGAACTGGTTCCAGCTTCAAACAACCAGATTTACTGCTTCT
Source organism: Gambusia affinis (assembly GCF_019740435.1). Lineage (NCBI taxonomy): Eukaryota > Metazoa > Chordata > Actinopteri > Cyprinodontiformes > Poeciliidae > Gambusia > Gambusia affinis. Next base: position 1,596,972 of record NC_057872.1, on the reverse strand, counting down.
CAGCATTTCCAAGTTATACTAAAGCAAATTATGCTGAAATTTGATTGTGGTGCTGAAATTTCACTTACTGTCCGTTTTTGGCTTCTGTCGCTGAGCTTAAGCATTTTTGGTCACTAACAGTAAAAATGTTTAAAACTCAAAATTTTGAACTGGTTCCAGCTTCAAACAACCAGATTTACTGCTTCTCAGCATTTCCAAATTATACTAAAGCAAATTATGCTGAAATTTGATTGTGGTGTTGAAATTTCACAAACTGTCCATTTTGGCTTCTCTAAGCTGAGATAAAGCGTTTTTGGTCACTAACAGTAAAAAGCTTTAAAACTCAAAATTTTGAACTGGTTCCAGCTTCAAACAACCAGATTTACTGCTTCTCAGCATTTCCAAGTTATACTAAAGCAAATTATGCTGAAATTTGATTGTGGTGCCGAAATTTCACAAACTGTCCATTTTGGCTTCTCTAGATAAAGCGTTTTGGTTACTAACAGTAAAAAAGCTTAAAACTCAAAATTTTGAACTGGTTCCAGCTTCAAACAACCAGATTTACTGCTTCTCAGCATTTCCAAATTATACTAAAGCAAATTATGCTGAAATTTGATTGTGGTGCTGAAATTTCACATACTGTCCATTTTTGGCTTCTCTAAAGCGTTTTTGGTTACTAAAAGTAAAAAAGCTTAAAACTCAAAATTTTGAACTGGTTCCAGCTTCAAACAACCAGATTTACTGCTTCTCAGCATTTCCAAATTATACTAAAGCAAATTATGCTGAAATTTGATTGTGGTGCTGAAATTTCACAAACTGTCCATTTTTGGCTTCTCTCGCTGAGATAAAGCGTTTTAGGTCACTAACAGTAAAAAAGCTTAAAACTCAAAATTTTGAACTGGTTCCAGCTTCAAACAACCAGATTTACTGCTTCTCAGCATTTCCAAATTATACTAAAGCAAATTATGCTGAAATTTGATTGTGGTGCTGAAATTTCACAAACTGTCCATTTTGGCTTGGCTTCTCGCTGAGATAAAGCGTTTTAGGTCACTAACAGTAAAAAAGCTTAAAACTCAAAATTTTGAACTGGTTCCAGCTTCAAACAACCAGATTTACTGCTTCTCAGCATTTCCAAGTTATACTAAAGCAAATTATGCTGAAATTTGATTGTGGTGCTGAAATTTCACACTGTCCGTTTTTGGCTTCTGAGCTTAAGCATTTTTGGTTACTAACAGTAAAAAGCTTAAAACTCAAAATTTTGAACTGGTTCCAGCTTCAAACAACCAGATTTACTGCTTCTCAGCATTTCCAAATTATACTAAAGCAAATTATGCTGAAATTTGATTGTGGTGCTGAAATTTCACATACTGTCCGCTTTTTGGCTTCTCTAAAAGCGTTTTTGGTTACTAACAGTAAAAAGCTTAAAACTCAAAATGTTGAACTGGTTCCAGCTTCAAACAACCAGATTTACTGCTTCTCAGCATTTCCAAGTTATACTAAAGCAAATTATGCTGAAATTTGATTGTGGTGCTGAAATTTCACATACTGTCCGTTCTTGGCTTCTCTAAAGTGTTTTGGTCACTAACAGTAAAAAGCTTAAAACTCAAAATTTTGAACTGGTTCCAGCTTCAAACAACCAGATTTACTGCTTCTCAGCATTTCCAAGTTATACTAAAGCAAATTATGCTGAAATTTGATTGTGGTGAAATTTCACATACTGTCCGTTTTTGGCTTCTCTAAAGCGTTTTTGGTTACTAACAGTAAAAAAGCTTAAAACTCAAAATTTTGAACTGGTTCCAGCTTCAAACAACCAGATTTACTGCTTCTCAGCATTTCCAAATTATACTAAAGCAAATTATGCTGAAATTTGATTGTGGTGCTGAAATTTCACATACTGTCCATTTTTGGCTTCTCTAAAGCGTTTTAGGTCACTAACAGTAAAAAAAGCTTAAAACTCAAAATTTTGAACTGGTTCCAGCTTCAAACAACCAGATTTACTGCTTCTCAGCATTTCCAAGTTATACTAATGCAAATTATGCTGAAATTTGATTGTGGTGCTGAAATTTCACAACTGTCCATTTTTGGCTTCTCTCGCTGAGATAAAGCGTTTTTGGTCACTAACAGTAAAAAAGCTTAAAACTCAAAATTTTGAACTGGTTCCAGCTTCAAACAACCAGATTTACTGCTTCTCAGCATTTCCAAGAATATACTAAAGCAAATTATGCTGAAATTTGATTGTGGTGCTGAAATTTCACATACTGTCCATTTTTGGCTTCTCTAAAAGCGTTGTTGGTCACTAACAGTCAAAAAGCTTAAAACTCAAAATTTTGAACTGGTTCCTGCTTCAAACAAACAGATTTACTGTTTCTCAGCATTTCCAAGAATATACTAAAGCAAATTATGCTGAAATTTGATTGTGGTGCTGAAATTTCACATACTGTCCGTTTTTGGCTTCTCTAAAGCGTTTTTGGTTACTAACAGTAAAAAAGCTTAAAACTCAAAATTTTGAACTGGTTCCAGCTTCAAACAACCAGATTTACTGCTTCTCAGCATTTCCAAATTATACTAAAGCAAATTATGCTGAAATTTGATTGTGGTGTTGAAATTTCACAAACTGTCCATTTTTGGCTTCTCTCGCTGAGATAAAGCGTTTTTGGTCACTAACAGTAAAAAAGCTTAAAACTCAAAATGTTGAACTGGTTCCAGCTTCAAACAACCAGATTTACTGCTTCTCAGCATTTCCAAGAATATACTAAAGCAAATTATGCTGAAATTTGATTGTGGTGCTGAAATTTCACATCCTGTCCGTTCTTGGCTTCTCTAAAGCGTTTTTGGTTACTAACAGTGAAAAAGCTTAAAACTCAAAATTTTGAACTGGTTCCAGCTTCAAACAACCAGATTTACTGCTTCTCAGCATTTCCAAGTTATACTAAAGCAAATTATGCTGAAATTTGATTGTGGTGCTGAAATTTCACAAACTGTCCATTTTTGGCTTCTCTAAAGCGTTTTTGGTTACTAACAGTGAAAAAGCTTAAAACTCAAAATTTTGAACTGGTTCCAGCTTCAAACAACCAGATTTACTGCTTCTCAGCATTTCCAAGAATATACTAAAGCAAATTATGCTGAAATTTGATTGTGGTGCTGAAATTTCACAAACTGTCCATTTTTGGCTTCTCTCGCTGAGATAAAGCGTTTTTGGTCACTAACAGTAAAAAAGCTTAAAACTCAAAATGTTGAACTGGTTCCAGCTTCAAACAACCAGATTTACTGCTTCTCAGCATTTCCAAGTTATACTAAAGCAAATTATGCTGAAATTTGATTGTAGTGCTGAAATTTCACAAACTGTCCATTTTTGGCTTCTCTAAAGCGTTTTTGGTTACTAACAGTAAAAAAGCTTAAAACTCAAAATTTTGAACTGGTTCCAGCTTCAAACAAACAGATTTACTGCTTCTCAGCATTTCCAAGAATATACTAAAGCAAATTATGCTGAAATTTGATTGTGGTGCTGAAATTTCAAACTGTCCATTTTGGCTTCTCTAAAGCGTTTTGGTTGGACTAACAGTAAAAAAGCTTAAAACTCAAAATTTTGAACTGGTTTCAGCTTCAAACAACCAGATTTACTGCTTCTCAGCATTTCCAAGAATTATACTAAAGCAAATTATGCTGAAATTTGATTGTGGTGCTGAAATTTCACAAACGTCCATTTTTGGCTTCTCGCTGAGATAAAGCGTTTTGGTCACTAACAGTAAAAAAGCTTAAAACTCAAAATGTTGAACTGGTTCCAGCTTCAAACAACCAGATTTACTGTTTCTCAGCATTTCCAAGTTATACTAAAGCAAATTATGCTGAAATTTGATTGTGGTGCTGAAATTTCACATACTGTCCATTTTGGCTTCTTCTCTAAAAGCGTTTTAGGTTACTAACAGTAAAAAAGCTTAAAACTCAAAATTTTGAACTGGTTCCAGCTTCAAACAACCAGATTTACTGCTTCTCAGCATTTCCAAGAATATACTAAAGCAAATTATGCTGAAATTTGATTGTGGTGCTGAAATTTCACATACTGTCCGTTTTTGGCTTCTCTCGCTGAGATAAAGCGTTTTTGGTCACTAAGTAAAAAAGCTTAAAACTCAAAATTTTGAACTGGTCCCAGCTTCAAACAACCAGATCTACTGCTTCTCAGCATTTCCAAGTTAAACTAAAGCAAATTATGTTGAAATTTGATTGTAGTGCTGAAATTTCACTTACTGTCCGTTTTTGGCTTCTGTCGCTGAGCTTAAGCATTTTTGGTCACTAACAGTAAAAATGTTTAAAACTCAAAATTTTGAACTGGTTCCAGCTTCAAACAACCAGATTTACTGCTTCTCAGCATTTCCAAATTATACTAAAGCAAATTATGCTGAAATTTGATTGTGGTGTTGAAATTTCACAAACTGTCCATTTTTGGCTTCTCTCGCTGAGATAAAGCGTTTTAGGTCACTAACAGTAAAAAAGCTTAAAACTCAAAATTTTGAACTGGTTCCAGCTTCAAACAACCAGATTTACTGCTTCTCAGCATTTCCAAGAATATACTAAAGCAAATTATGCTGAAATTTGATTGTGGTGCTGAAATTTCACATACTGTCCGTTTTTGGCTTCTCTCGCTGAGATAAAGCGTTTTTGGTCACTAAGTAAAATAGCTTAAAACTCAAAATTTGGACTGGTTCCAGCTTCAAACAACCAGATCTACTGCTTCTCAGCATTTCCAAGTTATACTAAAGCAAATTATGTTGAAATTTGATTGTAGTGCTGAAATTTCACTTACTGTCCGTTTTTGGCTTCTGTCGCTGAGCTTAAGCATTTTTGGTCACTAACAGTAAAAATGTTTAAAACTCAAAATTTTGAACTGGTTCCAGCTTCAAACAACCAGATTTACTGCTTCTCAGCATTTCCAAATTATACTAAAGCAAATTATGCTGAAATTTGATTGTGGTGTTGAAATTTCACAAACTGTCCATTTTTGGCTTCTCTCGCTGAGATAAAGCGTTTTTGGTTACTAACAGTAAAAAAGCTTAAAACTCAAAATTTTGAACTGGTTCCAGCTTCAAACAACCAGATTTACTGCTTCTCAGCATTTCCAAGTTATACTAAAGCAAATTATGCTGAAATTTGATTGTGGTGCTGAAATTTCACATACTGTCCATTTTTGGCTTCTCTAAAGCGTTTTTGGTTACTAACAGTAAAAAAGCTTAAAACTCAAAATTTTGAACTGGTTCCAGCTTCAAACAACCAGATTTACTGCTTCTCAGCATTTCCAAATTATACTAAAGCAAATTATGCTGAAATTTGATTGTGGTGCTGAAATTTCACAAACTGTCCATTTTTGGCTTCTCTCGCTGAGATAAAGCGTTTTAGGTCACTAACAGTAAAAAAGCTTAAAACTCAAAATTTTGAACTGGTTCCAGCTTCAAACAACCAGATTTACTGCTTCTCAGCATTTCCAAGAATATACTAAAGCAAATTATGCTGAAATTTGATTGTGGTGCTGAAATTTCACATCCTGTCCGTTTTTGGCTTCTCTAAAGCGTTTTTGGTCACTAACAGTAAAAAAGCTTAAAACTCAAAATGTTGAACTGGTTCCAGCTTCAAACAACCAGATTTACTGCTTCTCAGCATTTCCAAGTTATACTAAAGCAAATTATGCTGAAATTTGATTGTGGTGCTGAAATTTCACATCCTGTCCGTTCTTGGCTTCTCTAAAGCGTTTTTGGTTACTAACAGTGAAAAAGCTTAAAACTCAAAATTTTGAACTGGTTCCAGCTTCAAACAACCAGATTTACTGCTTCTCAGCTTTTCCAAGAATATACTAAAGCAAATTATGCTGAAATTTGATTGTGGTGCTGAAATTTCACATACTGTCCGCTTTTTGGCTTCTCTAAAGCGTTTTTTGGTTACTAACAGTAAAAAGCTTAAAACTCAAAATTTTGAACTGGTTCCAGCTTCAAACAACCAGATTTACTGCTTCTCAGCATTTCCAAGAATATACTAAAGCAAATTATGCTGAAATTTGATTGTGGTGCTGAAATTTCACAAACTGTCCATTTTGGCTTCTTTCGCTGAGATAAAGCGTTTTGGTCACTAACAGTAAAAAAGCTTAAAACTCAAAATTTTGAACTGGTTCCAGCTTCAAACAACCAGATTTACTGCTTCTCAGCATTTCCAAATTATATTAAGCAAATTATGCTGAAATTTGATTGTGGTGCTGAAATTTCACAACTGTCCATTTTGGCTTCTCGCTGAGATAAAGCGTTTTGGTTACTAACAGTGAAAAAGCTTAAAACTCAAAATTTTGAACTGGTTCCAGCTTCAAACAACCAGATTTACTGCTTCTCAGCATTTCCAAATTATACTAAAGCAAATTATGCTGAAATTTGATTGTGGTGCTGAAATTTCACATACTGTCCGTTTTTGGCTTCTCGCTGAGATAAAGCGTTTTTGGTCACTAACAGTAAAAAGCTTAAAACTCAAAATTTTGAACTGGTTCCAGCTTCAAACAACCAGATCTACTGCTTCTCAGCATTTCCAAGTTATACTAAAGCAAATTATTTTGAAATTTGATTGTGGTGCTGAAATTTCACTTACTGTCCGTTTTTGGCTTCTCTCGCTGAGATAAGCATTTTTGGTCACTAACAGTAAAAATTTTTAAAACTCAAAATTTTGAACTGGTTCCAGCTTCAAACAACCAGATTTACTGCTTCTCAGCATTTCCAAATTATACTAAAGCAAATTATGCTGAAATTTGATTGTGGTGTTGAAATTTCAAACTGTCCATTTTTGGCTTCTCTAGAGATAAAAGCGTTTTGGTTACTAACAGTAAAAAAGCTTAAAACTCAAAATGTTGAACTGGTTCCAGCTTCAAACAACCAGATTTACTGCTTCTCAGCATTTCCAAGTTATACTAAAGCAAATTATGCTGAAATTTGATTGTGGTGCTGAAATTTCACATACTGTCCCGTTTTGGTTACTAACAGTGAAAAAGCTTAAAACTCAAAATTTTGAACTGGTTCCAGCTTCAAACAACCAGATTTACTGCTTCTCAGCATTTCCAAATTATACTAAAGCAAATTATGCTGAAATTTGATTGTGGTGTTGAAATTTCACAAACTGTCCATTTTTGGCTTCTCTCGCTGAGATAAAGCGTTTTTGGTCACTAACAGTAAAAAAGCTTAAAACTCAAAATGTTGAACTGGTTCCAGCTTCAAACAACCAGATTTACTGCTTCTCAGCATTTCCAAGTTATACTAAAGCAAATTATGCTGAAATTTGATTGTGGTGCTGAAATTTCACATACTGTCCGTTTTTGGCTTCTCTAAAGCGTTTTTGGTTACTAACAGTAAAAAAGCTTAAAACTCAAAATTTTGAACTGGTTCCAGCTTCAAACAACCAGATCTACTGATTCTCAGCAATTCCAAGAATATACTAAAGCAAATTATGCTGAAATTTGATTGTGGTGCTGAAATTTCACATACTGTCCGTTTTTGGCTTCTCTCGCTGAGATAAAGCGTTTTTGGTCACTAAGTAAAAAAGCTTAAAACTCAAAATTTTGAACTGGTTCCAGCTTCAAACAACCAGATCTACTGCTTCTCAGCATTTCCAAGTTATACTAAAGCAAATTATGCTGAAATTTGATTGTGGTGTTGAAATTTCACAAACTGTCCATTTTTGGCTTCTCTCGCTGAGATAAAGCGTTTCTGGTCACTAACAGTAAAAAAGCTTAAAACTCAAAATGTTGAACTGGTTCCAGCTTCAAACAACCAGATTTACTGCTTCTCAGCATTTCCAAGTTATACTAAAGCAAATTATGCTGAAATTTGATTGTGGTGCTGAAATTTCACAAACTGTCCATTTTTGGCTTCTCTCGCTGAGATAAAGCGTTTTAGGTCACTAACAGTAAAAAAGCTTAAAACTCAAAATTTTGAACTGGTTCCAGCTTCAAACAACCAGATTTACTGCTTCTCAGCATTTCCAAGAATATACTAAAGCAAATTATGCTGAAATTTGATTGTGGTGCTGAAATTTTACAGAATGTCCATTTTTGACTTCTCTCGCTGAGATAAAGCGTTTTTGGTCACTAACAGTAAAAAAGCTTAAAACTCAAAATGTTGAACTGGTTCCAGCTTCAAACAACCAGATTTACTGTTTCTCAGCATTTCCAAATTATACTAAAGTAAATTATGCTGAAATTTGATTGTGGTGCTGAAATTTCACAAACTGTCCATTTTTGGCTTCTCTCGCTGAGATAAAGCGTTTTAGGTCACTAACAGTAAAAAAGCTTAAAACTCAAAATTTTGAACTGGTTCCAGCTTCAAACAACCAGATTTACTGCTTCTCAGCATTTCCAAATTATACTAAAGCAAATTATGCTGAAATTTGATTGTGGTGTTGAAATTTCACAAACTGTCCATTTTTGGCTTCTCTCGCTGAGATAAAGCGTTTTTGGTCACTAACAGTAAAAAAGCTTAAAACTCAAAATGTTGAACTGGTTCCAGCTTCAAACAACCAGATTTACTGCTTCTCAGCATTTCCAAGAATATACTAAAGCAAATTATGCTGAAATTTGATTGTGGTGCTGAAATTTCACATCCTGTCCGTTCTTGGCTTCTCTAAACCGTTTTTGGTTACTAACAGTGAAAAAGCTTAAAACTCAAAATTTTGAACTGGTTCCAGCTTCAAACAACCAGATTTACTGCTTCTCAGCATTTCCAAATTATACTAAAGCAAATTATGCTGAAATTTGATTGTGGTGTTGAAATTTCACAAACTGTCCATTTTTGGCTTCTCGCTGAGATAAAGCGTTTTAGGTCACTAACAGTAAAAAAGCTTAAAACTCAAAATTTTGAACTGGTTCCAGCTTCAAACAACCAGATTTACTGCTTCTCAGCATTTCCAAGAATATACTAAAGCAAATTATGCTGAAATTTGATTGTGGTGCTGAAATTTCACATACTGTCCATTTTTGGCTTCTCTAAAGCGTTTTTGGTTACTAACAGTAAAAAAGCTTAAAACTCAAAATTTTGAACTGGTTCCAGCTTCAAACAACCAGATTTACTGCTTCTCAGCATTTCCAAATTATACTAAAGCAAATTATGCTGAAATTTGATTGTGGTGTTGAAATTTCACAAACTGTCCATTTTTGGCTTCTCTCGCTGAGATAAAGCGTTTTTGGTCACTAACAGTAAAAAAGCTTAAAACTCAAAATGTTGAACTGGTTCCAGCTTCAAACAACCAGATTTACTGCTTCTCAGCATTTCCAAGAATATACTAAAGCAAATTATGCTGAAATTTGATTGTGGTGCTGAAATTTCACATCCTGTCCATTTTTGGCTTCTCTAAAGCGTTTTTGGTTACTAACAGTGAAAAAGCTTAAAACTCAAAATTTTGAACTGGTTCCAGCTTCAAACAACCAGATTTACTGCTTCTCAGCATTTCCAAATTATACTAAAGCAAATTATGCTGAAATTTGATTGTGGTGTTGAAATTTCACAAACTGTCCATTGTTGGCTTCTCTCGCTGAGATAAAGCGTTTTTGGTCACTAACAGTAAAAAAGCTTAAAACTCAAAATGTTGAACTGGTTCCAGCTTCAAACAACCAGATTTACTGCTTCTCAGCATTTCCAAGTTATACTAAAGCAAATTATGCTGAAATTTGATTGTGGTGCTGAAATTTCACAAACTGTCCATTTTGGCTTCTCTGCTGAGATAAAGCGTTTTGGTCACTAACAGTCAAAAAGCTTAAAACTCAAAATTTTGAACTGGTTCCAGCTTCAAACAACCAGATTTACTGCTTCTCAGCATTTCCAAGAATATACTAAAGCAATTTATGCTGAAATTTGATTGTGGTGCTGAAATTTCACATACTGTCCATTTTTGGCTTCTCTAAAGCGTTTTTGGTTACTAACAGTAAAAAGCTTAAAACTCAAAATTTTGAACTGGTTCCAGCTTCAAACAACCAGATCTACTGATTCTCAGCAATTCCAAGAATATACTAAAGCAAATTATGCTGAAATTTGATTGTGGTGCTGAAATTTCACATACTGTCCGTTTTTGGCTTCTCTCGCTGAGATAAAGCGTTTTTGGTCACTAACAGTAAAAAAGCTTAAAACTCAAAATTTTGAACTGGTTCCAGCTTCAAACAACCAGATTTACTGCTTCTCAGCATTTCCAAGTTATACTAAAGCAAATTATGCTGAAATTTGATTGTGGTGATGAAATTTCACTTACTGTCCGTTTTGGCTTGTCGCTGAGCTTAAAGCGTTTTTGGTCACTAAGTAAAAAAGCTTAAAACTCAAAATTTTGAACTGGTTCCAGCTTCAAACAACCAGATATACTGTTGCTCAGCATTTCCACGTTGTACTAAAGCAAATTATGCTGAAATTTGATTGTGGTGCTGAAATTTCACATACTGTCCGTTTTTGGCTTCTCTAAAGCGTTTTTGGTTACTAACAGTGAAAAAGCTTAAAACTCAAAATTTTGAACTGGTTCCAGCTTCAAACAACCAGATTTACTGCTTCTCAGCATTTCCAAATTATACTAAAGCAAATTATGCTGAAATTTGATTGTGGTGTTGAAATTTCACAAACTGTCCATTGTTGGCTTCTCTCGCTGAGATAAAGTGTTTTTGGTCACTAACAGTAAAAAAGCTTAAAACTCAAAATGTTGAACTGGTTCCAGCTTCAAACAACCAGATTTACTGTTTCTCAGCATTTCCAAGTTATACTAAAGCAAATTATGTTGAAATTTGATTGTGGTGCTGAAATTTCACAAACTGTCCATTTTTGGCTTCTCTCGCTGAGATAAAGCGTTTTAGGTCACTAACAGTAAAAAAGCTTAAAACTCAAAATTTTGAACTGGTTCCAGCTTCAAACAACCAGATTTACTGCTTCTCAGCATTTCCAAGAATATACTAAAGCAAATTATGCTGAAATTTGATTGTGGTGCTGAAATTTCACATACTGTCCGTTTTTGGCTTCTCTAAAGCGTTTTTGGTTACTAACAGTAAAAAAGCTTAAAACTCAAAATTTTGAACTGGTTCCAGCTTCAAACAACCAGATCTACTGATTCTCAGCAATTCCAAGAATATACTAAAGCAAATTATGCTGAAATTTGATTGTGGTGCTGAAATTTCACATACTGTCCGTTTTTGGCTTCTCTCGCTGTGATAAAGCGTTTTTGCTCACTAAGTAAAAAAGCTTAAAACTCAAAATTTTGAACTGGTTCCAGCTTCAAACAACCAGATCTACTGCTTCTCAGCATTTCCAAGTTATACTAAAGCAAATTATGTTGAAATTTGATTGTAGTGCTCAAATTTCACTTACTGTCCATTTTTGGCTTCTGTCGCTGAGCTTAAGCATTTTTGGTCACTAACAGTAAAAATGTTTAAAACTCAAAATTTTGAACTGGTTCCAGCTTCAAACAACCAGATATACTGTGGCTCAGCATTTCCACGTTGTACTAAAGCAAATTATGCTGAAATTTGATTGTGGTGCTGAAATTTCACATACTGTCCGTTTTTGGCTTCTCTCTGAGATAAAGCGTTTTTTAACAGTGAAAAAGCTTAAAACTCAAAATTTTGAACTGGTTCCAGCTTCAAACAACCAGATCTACTGATTCTCAGCAATTCCAAGAATATACTAAAGCAAATTATGCTGAAATTTGATTGTGGTGCTGAAATTTCACATACTGTCCGTTTTTGGCTTCTCTCGCTGTGATAAAGCGTTTTTGGTCACTAAGTAAAAAAGCTTAAAACTCAAAATTTTGAACTGGTTCCAGCTTCAAACAACCAGATCTACTGCTTCTCAGCATTTCCAAGTTATACTAAAGCAAATTATGTTGAAATTTGATTGTGGTGCTGAAATTTCACTTACTGTCCGTTTTTGGCTTCTGTCGCTGAGCTTAAGCATTTTTGGTCACTAACAGTAAAAATGTTTAAAACTCAAAATTTTGAACTGGTTCCAGCTTCAAACAACCAGATATACTGTTGCTCAGCATTTCCACGTTGTACTAAAGCAAATTATGCTGAAATTTGATTGTGGTGCTGAAATTTCACAAACTGTCCATTTTTGGCTTCTCTCGCTGAGATAAAGCGTTTTAGGTCACTAACAGTAAAAAAGCTTAAAACTCAAAATTTTGAACTGGTTCCAGCTTCAAACAACCAGATTTACTGCTTCTCGGCATTTCCACGTTGTACTAAAGCAAATTATGCTAAAATTTGATTGTGGTGCTGAAATTTTACAGAATGTCCATTTTTGACTTCTCTCGCTGAGATAAAGCGTTTTTGGTCACTAACAGTAAAAAAGCTTAAAACTCAAAATGTTGAACTGGTTCCAGCTTCAAACAACCAGATTTACTGCTTCTCAGCATTTCCAAGTTATACTAAAGCAAATTATGCTGAAATTTGATTGTGGTGCTGAAATTTCACAAACTGTCCATTTTTGGCTTCTCGCGCTGAGATAAAGCGTTTTAGGTCACTAACAGTCAAAAAGCTTAAAACTCAAAATTTTGAACTGGTTCCTGCTTCAAACAAACAGATTTACTGTTTCTCAGCATTTCCAAGAATATACTAAAGCAAATTATGCTGAAATTTGATTGTGGTGCTGAAATTTCACATACTGTCCGTTTTTGGCTTCTCTAAAGCGTTTTTGGTTACTAACAGTAAAAAAGCTTAAAACTCAAAATTTTGAACTGGTTCCAGCTTCAAACAACCAGATTTACTGCTTCTCAGCATTTCCAAATTATACTAAATCAAATTATGCTGAAATTTGATTGTGGTGCTGAAATTTCACAAACTGTCCATTTTTGGCTTCTCTCGCTGAGATAAAGCGTTTTTGGTCACTAACAGTAAAAAAGCTTAAAACTCAAAATGTTGAACTGGTTCCAGCTTCAAACAACCAGATTTACTGCTTCTCAGCATTTCCAAGTTATACTAAAGCAAATTATGCTGAAATTTGATTGTGGTGCTGAAATTTCACAAACTGTCCATTTTTGGCTTCTCTCGCTGAGATAAAGCGTTTTAGGTCACTAACAGTAAAAAAGCTTAAAACTCAAAATTTTGAACTGGTTCCAGCTTCAAACAACCAGATTTACTGCTTCTCAGCATTTCCAAGAATATACTAAAGCAAATTATGCTGAAATTTGATTGTGGTGCTGAAATTTCACATACTGTCCACTTTTGGCTTCTCTAAAGCGTTTTTGGTTACTAACAGTGAAAAAGCTTAAAACTCAAAATTTTGAACTGGTTCCAGCTTCAAACAACCAGATTTACTGCTTCTCAGCATTTCCAAATTATACTAAAGCAAATTATGCTGAAATTTGATTGTGGTGCTGAAATTTCACAAACTGTCCATTTTTGGCTTCTCTCGCTGAGATAAAGCGTTTTAGGTCACTAACAGTAAAAAAGCTTAAAACTCAAAATTTTGAACTGGTTCCAGCTTCAAACAACCAGATTTACTGCTTCTCAGCATTTCCAAGAATATACTAAAGCAAATTATGCTGAAATTTGATTGTGGTGCTGAAATTTCACATCCTGTCCGTTCTTGGCTTCTCTAAAGCGTTTTTGGTTACTAACAGTGAAAAAGCTTAAAACTCAAAATTTTGAACTGGTTCCAGCTTCAAACAACCAGATTTACTGCTTCTCAGCATTTCCAAGAATATACTAAAGCAAATTATGCTGAAATTTGATTGTGGTGCTGAAATTTCACATACTGTCCGTTTTTGGCTTCTCTCGCTGAGATAAAGCGTTTTTGGTCACTAAGTAAAAAAGCTTAAAACTCAAAATTTTGAACTGGTTCCAGCTTCAAACAACCAGATCTACTGCTTCTCAGCATTTCCAAGTTATACTAAAGCAAATTATGTTGAAATTTGATTGTAGTGCTCAAATTTCACTTACTGTCCGTTTTTGGCTTCTGTCGCTGAGCTTAAGCATTTTTGGTCACTAACAGTAAAAATGTTTAAAACTCAAAATTTTGAACTGGTTCCAGCTTCAAACAACCAGATATACTGTTGCTCAGCATTTCCACGTTGTACTAAAGCAAATTATGCTGAAATTTGATTGTGGTGCTGAAATTTCACATACTGTCCGTTTTTGGCTTCTCTAAAGCGTTTTTGGTTACTAACAGTGAAAAAGCTTAAAACTCAAAATTTTGAACTGGTTCCAGCTTCAAACAACCAGATTTACTGCTTCTCAGCATTTCCAAATTATACTAAAGCAAATTATGCTGAAATTTGATTGTGGTGTTGAAATTTCACAAACTGTCCATTTTTGGCTTCTCTCGCTGAGATAAAGCGTTTTTGGTCACTAACAGTAAAAAAGCTTAAAACTCAAAATGTTGAACTGGTTCCAGCTTCAAACAACCAGATTTACTGCTTCTCAGCATTTCCAAGTTATACTAAAGCAAATTATGCTGAAATTTGATTGTGGTGCTGAAATTTCACAAACTGTCCATTTTTGGCTTCTCTCGCTGAGATAAAGCGTTTTAGGTCACTAACAGTAAAAAAGCTTAAAACTCAAAATTTTGAACTGGTTCCAGCTTCAAACAACCAGATTTACTGCTTCTCAGCATTTCCAAGAATATACTAAAGCAAATTATGCTGAAATTTGATTGTGGTGCTGAAATTTCACATACTGTCCATTTTTGGCTTCTCTAAAGCGTTTTTGGTTACTAACAGTAAAAAAGCTTAAAACTCAAAATTTTGAACTGGTTCCAGCTTCAAACAACCAGATCTACTGATTCTCAGCAATTCCAAGAATATACTAAAGCAAATTATGCTGAAATTTGATTGTGGTGCTGAAATTTCACATACTGTCCGTTTTTGGCTTCTCTCGCTGAGATAAAGCGTTTTTGGTCACTAACAGTAAAAAAGCTTAAAACTCAAAATTTTGAACTGGTTCCAGCTTCAAACAACCAGATCTACTGCTTCTCAGCATTTCCAAGTTATACTAAAGCAAATTATGTTGAAATTTGATTGTAGTGCTGAAATTTCACTTACTGTCCGTTTTTGGCTTCTGTCGCTGAGCTTAAGCATTTTTGGTCACTAACAGTAAAAATGTTTAAAACTCAAAATTTTGAACTGGTTCCAGCTTCAAACAACCAGATCTACTGTTGCTCAGCATTTCCACGTTGTACTAAAGCAAATTATGCTAAAATTTGATTGTGGTGCTGAAATTTTACAGAATGTCCGTTTTTGACTTCTCTCGCTGAGATAAAGCGTTTTTGGTCACTAACATTAAAAAAGCTTAAAACACAAAATTTTGACTTGGTTCCAGCTTCAAACAACCAGATCTACTGCTTTCTCAGCATTTCCACGTTGTACTAAAGCAAATTATGCTGAAATTTGATTGTGGTGCTGAAATTTCCAAGTACACCTCGCTGCAGCAAACAGAAAGGGACGGGGACGGACCATTGTCAGACTCATATCTTATATGGAAATGTGACTATTTCATTCCGGAAATGAAGGGGACTCTAGCGACACTATTTCCTGTCCCAACCGTTTCATAATAATTATAATAATAATAACGTATTTTATTTGACAACACCTTTCAAAACACCCAAGAACACTTTCAACATTAAAAATACTAATTAAACAGTATAGAAATGGCTACAAAACGTGATATGTCAGGTGGCATGTCTTTCACGTGGTATGTCCCTTTTTTATTTTTAAATCTTTATTTAAAATTATATCATTAACAAGCGATCTAAAATGAGCAACATTCGGAAACATTATGGAAATGTATTTAGCTATCCTTACACCCCATCTATCTCAAACAAAAGTCATATAGCATGAATCAAATCAATGTTTTGGAGACAAATGTACATTAAGATCCCATTTATCCATCCATTAATTATCATACCCACACACTTATCCTTATATCCTGAAGAACATTTCCAGGATTAAAGGACTAATGTCTCAGCCAGATCTAGAGAAACTCATCCATCCGTCTTCACAGGTCTGTCCAACAAATCAATCAAACAGCTGCAGCTGATCCAGAATGCTGCTGCTGGTGTTCTCACTAAAACCAGGAAGATAGAGCACATAACACCAGTTTTAAAGTCCCTCCACTGGCTCCCTGTCGCTCAAAGAATAGACTTTAAAATACTGTTGTTAGTTTATAAATCACTGAATGGTTTAGCACCACAATACATTAAAGATCTGCTGCTGTTGTATCAACCTTCCAGACCTCTCAGGTCTTCTGGTTCTGGTCTGTTCTGCATCCCCAGAACCAGAACCAAACGAGGAGAAGCGGCATTTAGCATCTATGCACCAAATATCTGGAACAAACTTCCAGAAAACTGTAAAACAGCTGAAACACTGACTTCCTTTAAATCTCAACTAAAACCCACATGTTTAGAGTTGTATTTGAAATGTAATCAGTTGCAAAATTATTGACGGAATCTACCTTGATGTTGTTTTTATTGTTGATTCTATGTTGCATTGTATTTTGTGTTTGATTTGATGTAAAGCACTTTGAAATGCCTTGCTGCTGAAATGTGCTATACAAATAAAGTTTGATTTGATTTAGTGGATCATGAGGGCTGCTGCCCCTTGACAGATCACCAGTCCATCACAGATTCAGAAAACAGATATAAGTAAATACCTGCTGGTGCTGAAGTTCAAATAATAGATTTTTATGTTGTGAATGGTACTCTTAAAATAAGTAAGTTAAAATCTAAAATATAATAGCCTTTAACTTATTTATTAAGAACCAGATGGAAAAGAGGTTTGGTCAGTTTTACATTTAGTCAACAATTTTGGCCAACTTAGTGCATCCATTCAAGGTGCACTTTTGTTGTTTATTTGCCAAATATTTTTCTTATTATTCACATTTTGAATATAATTTACAAACAAACCAAAGGACTTCTGAACTTCTAACAAGTGACATTCTGTAACTAGAATATTCTTGGCTGCAGGTGACCTGGCTCAATTATCATAGTTCAGCATAATGTCTCCTATAAGGACTCCAGCTCAACCAGCAAACTGACTGGTGTCCCACTATTCCATATTAATTCTACCAATTGCAATAGATTCACAAAACAAAGACCTTAAATATCCAATTGTTGCAAAACCCAAAGTGATTCATTAAAACTTTAAATGTAGCTTCAACCTGCAAAGACTCACACAGAAAGCAGGTTTTAGAAAGTTTATTTGACAAGAAATAATCTTCAGCTTTCTGATCCCGGCAGTAGACACTGAGCTGGTAATGACCAGAGAGAATCATCATTTTTCTATATGAAAACCTTTTTGAATATAGTCACTGGATACATAAATTAGACCAAAGTGTAATTTCTAACTCTAACTGTCTTTATCTCACCTGCTCAGCCAATCACCTGCTCAGGTGTCTCCCTCCCAGCCTAACGGCGCCGGTCTCATGTCCTCCACCCTTCAGAGAGTCCAGCTCAGGATACCTTTAATCTTATGTTTGTATTATGATTTGTAACTGAACAATATGTTTCTGTATGTGCTTGCTTTATTACAAAAACCAACAGTTGATTCTAACTGTTAAAACATAAACAACTTCTCTGTATGTCGGGTTTGGGAAGAAAATTTGTATCAATTCCAGTCATTGGAATCGATGACTGTATATTGCAAGTTATTAACTTGGCTTGTTAATAACAAGCCAAGTTAAAACAATGTTTAAACATTTTAAACATTGTTTAAAATGTTTAAACAAGGTTTTCCAATTGTTAACGCTGTTAAAATATATTTACAACTACTTTATTGGTTCTACTGTCTCTCCAACAAATTACAGCCACAATGTAACTTTGTGGAAACAACACCATTTCTATGAAAACTAAATGATGTAAATCAACTGAGTAACAACAAAATAAACTTTCAAATATGTACATAATAGTGAAAGAACATAATATGAAAAAGGATGACTGCACAAGTCAAAAGGTAAATGTTCTTTAGCAGAAACTATTTAAAATGACATGTCACAAAAAGAACGAACAATGTGTGACAACTGAAATGTGTGACAGATTGTGGAAAGCAACTAATATTCTCTTTGAATTCAGTATTGACATTCAGGTCAGGGTCCAGATGAGCCATCACAGTAATAAGGAGGGAACTCTCCTGGTCTTCCACTGCCAGTGAAGCCCACAGTCTTTATATCACCGGTGGCAGGAAGAACACGTTACAACAGCAAGAGGAATCCGGTTTTCTCCCTAGAATGACTCTGAAAATGTACCCCAGTTGATCTGTTAATGAAAAATTGATTTCATCTAGTTAAAATCTAATTTCACATGTTTAGGTGAAAACAATCAAAGGTCCTCACCGTCCAGCCAAGCAAAGTGAGTCTTCTTTCTGAAAACTGGGTCAGACACAATGGCTTGAAAGGACCTGCAGGTCAATGCCAAGGTGAGGTCAGCTGTGTCTCCTGGGTCAGAACCTCCTCCTGGAGAACAGCTTCAAGTCCATGCAGAGGTTTCTGGAAATAAAAGACCAAATTAATACAGAAACAGGTGCATTGCAAGACTGTTATATGGGAAGAATGGCTCTGACACACATGATTATGGATGAATCTCACCTGTGAGATTGGTGCTATCCTTTTTACCTGCATGGTGAAGAGCATTAAACAATAATTAATACTTTATCTATCTCAGTATCTTTTCATCTCTAATGGTATAAAAAATGATGTCCAAATAATGAATTAAAATTATTATTTATTTAAAACCTTTAGGGTTTTAGTCTCAATTTCACAGAAAGATACACAAATCAAAATGACTAGTTATGTGTAAATTTAAAAAATGAACCTCAATTTGTGCCTCGACTGCTTTGGGATAGGTGTGGTCATCAGCACACAGAGTCTGTAAAAATACAGATATGTTCTAAGTGAAAGATGAATGCAAGTCCAAATAACATCAAAACTGCTTCAACCCTTTTAATTCTTCTATCCTGATTTTCTTTCGGACTTAAAAAAATAAGCATAGAACAAAAGTACACTGTGAATGGACATAATACAAATTACATGATTTAAAACTACAAAGTGATGAATTTTAACAGCTTACCTCACATTTTGCCCTCACCAACTTTTTTCTGCTTTCTCTCCTTTTGTTGTTCTTCTCTGGACCTTTTAAAAAGGACAAATTGAAGGTTTTCTTAAAAAACTGACAGATGTGTAACATGATGTGGTACAGAGCACCATTATTGTTCTTACCTCACAGGAAAGTTTCTTAAGAGAGAGAGACACCACCATCTTCGTATTGTCATCATATCATCCTGTGGACATCACAGGTTCACATTTAATGAAATCTCCAACAGAAAGTATAAACTCTCATCTGTTTCCTTACCTCACTGAAATCACATGATGCTCCCATTACAAAGTAGCGTACACTGTTGAGAAAAATGGGATTATTACATCTATAAAGACCATACAACAATATGTTGGGTGGAGGCGGATGTTACCATGACTACAAACGTTGAAACAGTTGCTGGACAGTCCTTGTTCAGGCAATCCCTGTGGTGTTTAAGAGAAAATTCAAGAAGGGGGAAGAAAATTAATGTGTCATTATTATAACAATTAAATTGAGGTAAAGGACAACAGCCTTACCCACAGTGTTGATTATAAAAATTTAAAGCAGGAATGGTTGGAAATAAGCAGTCTGGTAGCTCTAAAGAACCACAAGTGTCCCATCAGAACATCTCACCTTAACATCATTATAAAACAGATTCTGTCCACGGGCCAGATGACATCTGAAGACAGACTTCTCTGGTGATACAAAGTTTTTAAGTTAAAAATTATCAAGGGCATATTTCACAACATAAAAATTACAAACATGTATGAGAATGAAAGACAGAGGTGAGACAACATCTACATACATTGCAGATATGTTTAAACAAGACGTGGTTCATTCCCACTTAAAACAGAGCATGGACACAACGTAATAGCTACTAACATAAAAGAAAAAGGTTTTTACACATCAGGAAATATACAAATGATTGGTAGAAAAAAGGCATGTTTGATTTAATCACTGTAGATTCTTTAACATTATTGTTACTGTTTTGTAGGATTTAGTAATTAATTTTCATAGTCACAATGACTTACAGATACCAAATATATATTCTGCAAAAAATTAATTGAAATTGTAAAAGTGACATTGCTCAAGCAGCCAAGGGCAGGTGTTAACTAATTAGATTTACTCAATTACTCTGTAACTTTTGACAAAATAAAAAAATTAATTAATTAAAATTAGGACTATTTTTCCATGTTATACTCTTGAGTAAATTTTGTTGATATGCAACCTAATGCAAGTAACTTAACTGAATGAAGAACACATATTAATCCATAAAGAAATAAAACACGATACACAGATAAATGTTTATGTTAGGTTTCTTCTCCTTTGTTAACACTAGAAAACTGGTAAGTATATAAAAACATATTTCATATTTTTCAAGTGTAGTTTTACATACCGTTATGTTGAACCATAGCAGTTTGTGCTATATGGTTCTGTACCTTCTACTACTCATCGGCACTGTATGAGCAAAGAGGAAGACAATGTTTATCGTTCATGCAATACGGGAAAATCTCCTCTCCGTTCCGAATGTTGCAAATGGATAGGTGGATCTGTATAATAAAAATAAAAAACAAAGTTTGAGTATAAAATACATTTCTCAATTAAACATGTTATCTACTTTACTACTTTTATCTAAAGGTGCCATGCAGGATAATAATTTGCTATGCTACATGCTAAAATTAGCCTTCCCCGTATGAATTTCGAATTTCACTAGTTTACAGCTGTTAATTATATTTCCAACCTAATCTAGAAAAGCGTATTGATTTACTATGCGAAAAAATTTTAAGAAGGTAAAATGACCTTTTCTTGACTTTGTGGGTTTGCATTGTTGATCGTGTACCGAACACCAGTGGAAGAACCTCTTAAACTTCTTTCTTTCTTCTTCCTTTCCTCTTAACCCCGCGTCTTTACGGTATTTATATTAGTGATTATGAAAACAGCGCCCCGTTCATTTCCGGAATGCAATAGTCCCATTTCCAAATAAGGTATGGGACTGACGGAAAGGTCCGTCCCCGCCCCTTTCTGTTTGCTGCAGCGAGGTCCTTCTCTCTCCTGCAGCGAAGTCCTTCTTGCTCACCGCGGCTGCGTAGTATCCTTCTCTAGGCAACAGTGACGTTCAGCGTCGGTCCGTAGCGTTCTGGGGTCCTTTAGCTACCGCCACGACAATTTAGCTGACCTTAATATTTCCTGTGTTTTATTTTGGTCATTATTGTTAAACTTAGTGTTGATGTGTGTGTGATAGGCGTTTCTATCGGACAATTATGTATTGGTTCAATACGGGACGCACATTTAACGGCCAAATATGGGACGACTCCGTATTTTATAGGATGGGTGGCAACCTGATTCAGGGGTGCTGAGATACAGTTTTAGGGGTGCCAAACCCCCCTAAAACAGGCCTAGATACGCCACCGAAACAGAGTAAGTTATATAATAGGATATAGCTTTATTTGTCATGTGGTCCACACTCCTTACCAGTTGGCGGCGGTAATGCTCATCCAACGTTTTTTGCCAACCGCCAATAAATTTCAACAACAACAACAAGAAAAATAAAAACTGGGAAGGAGAAGACTCACTGAAGATGTTTCAGAAGTTATTGTGCTGAGCAGCTGTCATCAAAGACCTCAGTTCTGAGTGAGTAGTTCTAACCCAGCAGTGAGACTTTGTCGCTAACAGAAGTGGGCTTCCTGAAGCAACTGTCATGCTGGAAGCTTTGATTAACTTATTTGGCTAAGTATTAGCTCCTAAGATGAACAGAACTGCTGTTGGTGAGCCTGTGTTAGCTGGAATTATCCGAATACAGCGGAAAACAGTTTGTTTTTTTCCTTTTGTTTGATTTTGTTGTTGCTAAAAACTATTTTTTTGCTAAAAACAAACGACAAAAAACCCCAATCAATTACAGGATTACTGACCAAATAGCATTCAAAATGATACGTGTTCAAAACTGGAAGATATTGATTCCGCCTTCACCAATAGTTTACGTTAGACACAAATTATACAAAGCAGTGTGAATAGTGAGGGGCGTCTAATGAAAGATGTAACAGCTTTTTATGTTCTTTCAGTAATCTGGTTTGAGTGTAAAGGTCCAATAGTAAATTGAAAACCTTTGGGTTAATCAGCTCGGTAACACTTTATTTGACTGTGTGTCCATAATACTGACATGACTCCTTCATGTTCATGACAGGTGCTATGTCAGTATGCACACACCCTCAATTAAAGTGTTACCATTAGCGCTTCCAGTACTGGGTCAAAAAAAGACTGATCCAAGTCTGGCTTGATGTAAAGCGACAGAGTTGGGTTATTGGTTGAATGCTATTCGGTTAACCCCAACATATATGGTAAACATGCAGGGTTGTGCAGAGACCTATGGAGGTCTCTGCACAAGCATCCGGAGCGATCAGCTAACAGGTAAAACGGTGCACAATTGCCAACATTCACCCGGATTAGCATGACGAACCAGAAACTAAGGAAATAACCCGAAATATAATTTAAGACTTCGGACTAGCGGTGGAAGACCTTGACATTGGACCGCCGCTGCTTGCTGCTGGTAGTAATATTTCACTAATGTAGCGTCGTTTCTTCTCCATCCGAGTCTCTTCTTTTACACCGAACGTTTGCTTAAACTACAGCATGCAATTTAAACAAAAAGAAAAAAAAGGTTTTACATATGTATTAAAACTTCCACTATGTCCTAAAATAAGACAAATAATTTTTTGAAAAAAACAATCAAGCTCCTCTTGGCATTCTGCAGAATTACTCAGCTCTGTCAGAAAGAACCAATGAGATCCAGGTCTCAGAAAGTTTTCATTTAGTAACTCAGGATTATTTATTGTGATGCAACTTGCATTTGACTTTGAATGAATGTTTCCTTTTTAACTTGACATTACTTGATGTAGGCAGTGTTGTGATACTTATTTCACTTATGTATAATTTAGAGTATTGAGAACCTCACTGTTAAATATTGTTTACTGATTGCAGGATTTTCAGTTGTCCTTTAGAATTGTTGGTATATTATTTTTGCTAATGTTTAGGTGATATTTTGTAAACTTTAAATGCTATGGGTAGAATTTTCCTATAGCAGCTGAGGTTCTGTACTAACTTCTATTCACAGCAGGTCTCCTCTTACACAATTTAGCTAAACACATTTATTTGGCTAAATTGTTACTTTTAGCTAAATACTATTATTGAGGGGCACAAGCTGGCCTCCTGATGCACAGATTAAAAAAGAGTAAAAAGAAAATAAACTCAAAAAGGGCACTTGGGGCATCAAAGATAATAGGGGCATCGGCTCAAGCCCCATCTGCTGCCCCCACTTCCCGTCTTTGCACGTACCTGATAAACCTACCAAAGAGTGGGTTGAAATTAGTTGGCAAAGCTTCTGAAACATCTGCGTAACAAAATACACTTTGAAGAACACTATAACTTTCAAACAATATAAAAAAAGTTATAAAAAAGAACTGCAGTGTTTTAAAACCTCACATTCTAAAGAATTGGTGCTAGTGGTGACTATTCTGTGTTTTTATTAACTAGAATGAAAGTCAAGTCATTTCTTGTAATAGTTCATTTTACTCTGCCAAAAAGTTGTATTGCTTACATTACTTTACACTAAAATCAGAGTTTCAGTATGCTGCTCATTGTAAGTATAGCACTTCAGTTATTTGTCATTGTTATTGTTTTTCCATTATTTTTTTCTATTGATAATGCCTTGAAAATAATATACTTGTAAATATGTTATAACATATATCACACACTTGTAAAAAAACAGGAAATTGAAATGGAAATTTATTGCATTTAAATACTTTTTTATATCATGCAAAACCGTAGCATTTTACAGAAAATTACTTTGCTTATTAATTTATACCTCATGGGATTCTTTTTCAGGTTCAGTCCACAACTGAGGAACATTATTACAATGTCTTACAGACAGACGAAGGAAGAGCTGGATGCTGAGTTTGAGAAGTTCCTGAAACAGGTAATGCACTTAAAATATGGCAGCTACTAAGCTCTTCAGAGAAACTGACATTTAAGGGTTAAGCACTAATCTTACATAAATCCACAGTTTGAAATTTGACTTTGGTGCTAAGCATCATGAACACACCCCAAATGGGGGGAAAAAACCCCTCACCAACCATTGTTGAAATTATCTTGCCACATTTTGCTTTCCCTGTGTCAACCACCATACAGAAGACACAGATAGAAGAATCCAGTAGGTTTACACTGAAAGAGCATTGATTCAGAGTCTGGATCGGTTGGTGCAGTCTCCTTTGTCCGTGTGAAGTGGCACTTTGCTGTCTTTCCATTGAAATTTATTGACATTTTTCAATATGAAAAATCTTTGTATTGAGTTGTTGAAGCTAGGAATATCAGCCATTTGACATCATCAGGTTGAAAAATGGCTACATGTCAATTCGCGATAAACAATAAATCATTTAATTGCACAATAAATTAAAAAGAGGGCGATAATATTGCTTGTTTGTTTTCATTGCATGTCTCTTTCTACTAAGAAAGAGAGAGAGAGTGAAGCTTTTGTCTGCATGACAAAAAGCTTCACTTTGGTGCCTCGCGTTACTCCCTCCGATCTTATTTCCTTGGCAACTGTTAAACACACAGGGAGCTAAAACTCTCAGTTTTCCTCCACTTGGGCTGAACCCAATACATGGGACATGATGACGAGAATGACAAAAGTTTTTTGACCCCTGAGAGGTTGTCTTTGCATTGTTAGATAATTTTTTTGCTATTGGTTAACAATGGTCTCAAAATGACAATATCCTCAATTTTTGCAATAATTTCTGGGACAGTTAATCAGCAGCAAAATTTATTGTGACAGGCCTAATATCAATACTGTCAAAAATATGTTAAGAAAATAATTTGCCTTTTTAAATGCTAAAATTTGATTCATTTATGCCCCTTTTTCACTGGCTCTACTACAGCAGCCCAGTTCGGCTCGACTCGGCTCTATTTCGGAGTGACCGCTTTTCCACTGGCCCGTCTCGGCTCAGGAGCAAGAGACTTTGTTCATTGAGAGAAAACAGCATTTATTTTTCTTCTGTCTGCTTCAACTCTCACTGGAGCTCTGCTATCGCTGCTGGTAGCTGCTTCCTCCTGAAGGAGATCCAGTTGTTATCACGGTTCTCCTCATTTTTCACCATCATGTCAGCCATGTTCCTCTACTTCTGCGATGAAGTAAAACACATGAAATGAAACTTCCACAGGTAGGATGTATTTATAAGAAATCTGCCGAGTAAGCAGTATGTGACATAGCATCGATATGCGCATGCACATTACCACAAAGTAGGACTGATTTACGGGTAGCACAGGTACACCTTTTCGACCGGTGTTGTGCTTACAACACCGGTCGAAAAGTTAACATATGCTCAAAATGGGGTAGGAAGAAGTGAGAACTTATAAACTCCTACCCCTAAACACTTGAGACTTTAGAGTCCTACTGTCATTAAAAAAATCAAAATCAAAGTGGCAGTCAGAAGTAACAGTTAGTAATATTTACCTATACGTTTTCCCATTTTATGCTGGTTTATCTTTCTAAACCCTTACACCAAGTTGTTATCTTCAATACACACCTTATTGCTTTCTGTCCCCATGTGTGTATCTATTGAAAATTACCTCTTTGTACTTTCTTTTGAATTGTGTTAAACTATTGCTTTGTTTTAAATTTTCATGTAACTTATTCCATAACTTTACACCTTTAATTGAAATACAGAAGCTTTTTCTTGTTGTTCTAAAATTGCGGATCTTGAAGTTTGAGTGACCCCTTAAGTTATACCCCCCTTCTCTTTCAGAAAACGTGCTCTGTATGTGCTCAGGTAACAACTTTTTAGATACCTTGAACATAAATTGAGCCATTTTAAATTCTACAAGCTCGTCAAATTTGAGAATTCTGGATATTATGAAGAGCGGGTTTGTATGCTCATAATAACCGACATTATGGATGATTCTAATGGCTCGTTTCTGTAGGACGGTTACCGGATGTAAAGAGCTCTTGTAATTTACTCCCCACACTTCACAGCAATATGATAGATATGGTAAAATCAGAGAGTTATATAGAATATGAAGTGATTTAGCATTCAATACATGTCTAGCTCTAGCCAATATGGATATACTTCTACTGAGTTTACTCTGTAAATGTTGAATATGAGGTTTCCAACTGATTTTGTCATCTATTATTAAACCGAGGAACTAATTAGCAAAAACCCTTTCTAGAGTTACGTCCTCTATTTGAACTTGGATTTCAGTATTTTTATAACAGTTCCCAAAGACCATGAATTTTGTCTTGTCCAAATTTAGGGATAATTTGTTATGGTCAAACCATATATTTAACTTACTAATCTCTGAAGTGACTGTTGAGAGAAGATGCTCTAAATTGTCTCCTGAGGCTAGAATATTTGTGTCATCAGTGAATAAGATAAATTTTAATACATTGGACACTTTACTGATATCATTTATATAAAGATTAAATAAAACTGGTCCCAATACTGATCCTTGTGGTACTCCACAGACAGTCTCCTGCCAATCAGATTCCACATCTCCCAATTTCACAAATTGTTTCCGGCTCTTTAAATAACTCCTCATCCAGTCAGAAACTACTCCCCTAATTCCATAGCGTTCTAATTTTTTAAGTAGGATTTCATGATTTATTGTATCAAAAGCTTTCTTTAAATCTATAAATATCCCTACTGCCAGTTTCTTACTATCTGTTGCGTTGGTTATTTCTTCTATTAAGTCAGTTACGGCCAGCGATGTTGACCGGTTTGCTCTGAATCCATATTGACTGCTGATAAGTAGCGAATGTTTTTCTATGAATTGTTCCAGTCTTTTCTTAAAGAGTTTTTCCAGGATTTTAGAAAATTGTGGGAGAAGAGAAAAGGGGCATTAGAAAAATAGTCTTCCGAGTTTTTGCATTTTGTTGGTTTTTTTTGGTGCTGGGTTGTCATTATTTTGGCATTTAGTTTGATCTAGTGTCTAAAAGTCTGTTTCAGATGACTCAGTGGATTTAGGCAGCCCTGACAAGCAGCCCAAAACTAGAAGCAGCCAGAAATCCAGTCAGAAACCGACAGTTTCATGGTGGCAAGATAATGAAAACAGCAGTGGTGGTAAGTCTCTCGAAAGGACTCTTTGTATGTGACTATGACCTAAGAAAAAATACCACAAACATTTTCTTTTTTTACAATAATATAATTATATTGATTTCATTCTTGTTTTTCACACTTTTTCTCAACAAATAAACAAACAAAAAAACAAAACAAAGCCAACAAAAACAAACCAGAACTTTAATGGGGGTGGCAAGGTAGCCGGAATACAATCCAATCATTGACATCACATTTCAAATCAAAGCATCAATCGGAATTATAGGAAGGTTTACAAAAAATCTGGCATAACAGGCTTGATATATTCCATCCACTTTGACCGTATCTTGTAGAAAGTGTCCCTCTGCGTGTTGACAGAAAGAGACAGTCTTCTCAATATATTAATCTCTTTCAGTATGTTAACCCAGTCTTCAGTTGTTAGAGGTGTTGTAGCTTGTTGAGATGTAACAACACATAATTGTTCATTCACAAACATAAATCATTCTCACCACTCCCTCAACCTGCACTTCGCTTTTGGAGATGGCTTATGGTGGAGAAATGAACATTCAATGCACAAGCAACAGATCTGGTTGACATTCCTGTTGTCAGCATGCCAATTGCACGCTCCCTCAATGCTTGCGACATCTGTGGCATTTTGCTGAGACAAAACTGCGCATTTCAGAGTGGCCTTTTATTGTGGGCAGTATAAGGTACACCTGTGCACTAATCATGATGTCAGATCAGTATCTTGATGTGGCACACCTATGAGGTGGGATGGATTATCTCTGCAAAGCAGAAGTGCTCATTATCAAACATTTAGACAGATTTGTGGACAACATTTGAAAGAAATGGTAATTTTGCTTATCTGGAATGAATTTTAGGTCTTTGAGTCCATCTCATGGAAAATGGGAGCAAAAACAAAAGTGTTGCGTTTATATTTTTGTTGAGTGTATTTTTCATCCCTGGAAGCAAAAAGATGAAAAGGGCTCTTCAAATCCTCTCAAAACATTTAACCTGAGCAAAGGCTTTTCTCATGCCATGCAGTGTTGCATGACATGAGACCCATCACTGACATCAGTTTCCAATGGTGGAGATTTATCAGTTAGTGCTGAAGGCAGGTTTGGGTTTTGTCCATAAACAAGTTACCCTGATACAATGTACCCCTGTAAGGGGCTACATTTAGCTTTACTGACCAATGATCAGAAAACAAAGCTCTGTGCTCCTTAGATGACACATTCAGACTGTTAGATTACCTTCAGGCAGCACAAACATTCTCTACCCTTTCTTTCCTCATGCTGCCCATAGCAGTCAGGAGTGATTCCCATCATAAGCCTGTTACCAAACCTTGCAGCAAGGCTCTGGATTCACACATCAAATCTGACAAGATTCCCACAGCAAAGACTTTGGATGTTTCCCAAAGTCTGGAAAGAGACAGAGCTTCATCAGAAAGTCAAAGCAGTCCCACTCATGAAGCCCATCAGAAGGTTCCAGAGAGATGTCCTGTTGAAGCCAAAAGCATTCCATCTGCTAACACTGATAGTGCACTCCTCCAGAGAGGCATTGATGGTAACCTCACTCCAAATCTCAAACAACTGCTTTGTTTTCAGGAATAATCTACTATCTCTAAAGACAATCTTTCCTTGTGTTTGTATCCTTTATCTTCTTTTTGTTTTCACCTATCTTTGGTTGATGTGTTCTATGCCTTTGGCTCTATCAGCAATTGGCTAAAATACCTGTAATAAACACTTTAACACTGAGCAGCTGATTGTGGCATTTTGCACAAATATGTGATATTTTGTTTTTTACTTTTGCTGTAGATGTATTCTTGAAAATCAGAGTAAATGTTTCCGTCTCTAGGACATCACACTAGGTGTATGTTTGGGTTATTGTAAATAATTACCTGCTAAGCCCTGAATTCAATCAGAGATGTATTGAAATATTTAATGTTGCTGGAGTTGGATAAATATTGTTTATGAGAAGAGGCATTATAAAGTTTGTAAAATTTTCCCTGCATTGCAGGTAGTAACTACTGAAAGTTTAGCTGCTATCATCGAAGACACATGCTGATGTTTTCTTAATTTCTAGCTCTGCCAAGATCTGGAAAGTCTTTTGGAAAGTCTTTGAGGGACTCCCAGCCTATTCAAGAGGCAGATGACACAGGATGTTCTGGAATGGGCGACACCACAGGCAAGACTGCACACAGTGGAGAGGTCAACAGTGTTGCTCTTTTTAAACAGATCTCTAGAGGAAGTCTTTCCTTCACACATCCATCCCCATCTATGACAATTAAACATTTAATATGAGTTACTTTAGAATGAAATTATGAAACACCTAGGCTGCTTTCTGCAGCTTTTGTGGCTCATGTTTTCCAACAACTTCCTCATAATATTTCATATAGCATTGTGTTTGTCAGGAGCAGCTGTAAAAGCCTGCTGAAGTAGGTTCAGCATGGAGTTCCATTCAATCCAGTTATATCCTAGTTATAATACAATGCATTCAGATCCCGATCAAAATGAAAAACCTTTCCAGCTAAGGAAGCCCTGCCAAGTGCATTGAGTTATTGAACAGGAAGAAATACATAATAGTGAGGATGTGGGGACAGTAGGAAAGGAAGAACTGCCTTTTAACAAAAAGAAAATCCAGCAGCCAAAAGAATCTGGCTCGCGGTCCGTCAGGGAGGAGCTATAAGGCAATTTAAAGTTGAGCATTCTACAATGACAAACGTTACTCTCAAATGGAAAGCAACTCCCCTTTAACTCCAATCCTCCCATCCCAGCCAGTTCCCCTTCAGGTGTCAAAGAAACTAATCAAGCACTAGATTACACACTCTGAAGGTGTCAAGGAGCTTTATGTTATAGGTCATGACTATTAGAAAAACACTGAAATGTATAAGTTAGGGTCCCAAAGACCCCAATGACGAGAAACAACTTTGGGCTTGGTGTTCCCTCGCCTGGACGCAGGTCACCATGGCCCCACTCTAGAGCCAGGCCTGGAGGGGGGGCACGATGAGCCCGGCCATGGAGCCTGGCCTGGCTCAGCCCAAAGAGGAAACATCTGGCCCCCCCTCCCATGGGCCCACCACCTGTGAGAGGGGCCAAAGGGGTCGGATGCATTGTGTGATGGGTGGCAGCCGAGGGAGGGGACCCTGGCAGTCCGATCCTCTATTGCGGAAGCTGGCTCTTGGGACATGGAATGTCACCTCTCTGGTGGGGAAGGAGCCGAAGCTAGTGTGTGAGGTCAAGAGGTTCCGGCTAGAAATAGTCAGTCTCACCTCGACGCATGGCTCTGGTTCTGGAACCAGTGTCCTTGAGAGGGGCTGGACATACTTCCACTCTGGAGTTGCCAAAGGTGAGAGGCATCGGGCAGGAGTGGGCATACTTGTTGCCCCCCATCTCGGCGCCTGTACATTGGGGTTTACCCCGGTGAACGAGAGGGTAGCCTCCCTCCGCCTACGGGTGGGGGGACGAGTCCTGACTGTCGTTTGTACTTACGGGCCGAACGACAGTTCAGATTACCCACCCTTTTTGGAGTCCCTAGAGGAGGTACTGGAGAGTGCTCCTCCTGGGGACTCCCTTGTTCTGCTGGGGGACTTCAACGCTCACGTGGGCAATGACAGTGAGGCCTGGAGGGGCGTGGTTGGGAGGAACAGCCCCCCCTGATCTGAACTCAATTGGTGTTCTGTTGTTGGACTTCACCATGCTCAAGCCTAAGGGTGTCTATATGTGCACTTGGCACCAGGACACCCTAGGCCGCAGTTCGATGATTGACTTTGTCATCGTTTCATCGGATCTGCAGCCATATATCTTGGACACTTGGGTGAAGAGAGGTGCAGAGCTGTCCACTTACCACTACCTGGTGGTGAGTTGGCTGCACTAGTGGGGGAGGATGCCAGTCAGACCTGGCATGTCCAAACGTGTTGTGAGGGTCTGCTGGGAATGTCTGGCGGAATCCCCTGTGAGACGGAGTTTTAACTCCCATCTCCGGCAGAACTTCAAACACGCCCTGGGGGAGGTGGGGGACATGGAGTCAGAGTGGACCGTGTTCCGTGCCTCCATTGTCGAGGTGGCCTATCGGAGCTGTGGCTGCAAGATTGTCTGTGCCTGTCGCGGTGGCAACCCTCCAACCCGTTGGTGGACACCTTCAGTGAGGGATGCCGTCAGGCTGAAGAAGGAGTGCTATCGGGCCTTTTTGGCCTGTGGGAGTCCAGAAGCAGCTGACTGGTACCGCGGGTGAAGCGGCCTGTGGCCCGGGTGGTTGCTGAGGCAAAAACTTGAGCATGGGAAGAGTTTGGAGAGGCCACGGAGAAAGACTTCCGTATGGCTTCAAGGCGATTCTGGTCCACCATCCGGCGTCTCAGGAGGGGGAAGCAGTACAGCACCAACACTGTCTATAGTGGGGATGGTGTGCTGCTGACCTCAACTCGGGATGTTGTGGGTCGGTGGGCAGAGTACTTCGAAGGCCTCCTCAATCCCACCAACATGCCTTCCATTGTGGAAGCTGAGCCTGGGGACTCCAAACGCTGGGGTCGAGGTAGCCGAGGTGGTCAAAAAGCTCCTCGGTGGCAGGGCCCCGGGGGTGGATGAGATCCGCCTGGAGTTCCTTAAGGCTCTGGATGTTGTAGGGTTGTGTTGGCTAAGGCAACTCTGCAATATCGCATGGACATTGGGGGAAGTTCCCCTGGATTGGCAGACTGGGGTGGTGGTCTCCCTGTTTAAAAAGGAGGACCGGAGGGTGTGCTCCAATTACAGGGGGTCACACTTTTAAACCTCCCTGGCAAGTTTTAATTGGGGGTTCTGGAGAGGAGGGTCCATCGGATTGTTGAACCTCGGATTCAGGAAGAGCAGTGTGGTTTTCGTCCTGGTCATGGAACACTTCATCGGGTCGTGATCTGGAGCTCTCGCTGGAGCGGTTCGCAGCCGAGTGTGAAGCGGTTTGGATGGCGATCAGTGCCTCCATATCCGAGGCCATGGTCTTGATCCGGAAAAGGATAGAGTGCCTTCTCCGGGTCAGGGGGTGTCCTGCCCCAAGTGGAGGAGTTCAAGTATCTTGGGATCTTGTTCACGAATGAGGGAAGAAGGGAGCGGGAGATTGACAGGCAGATTGGTGCAGCATCTGCTGTCAATCGGGCGCTGTACCAGTCCATCATGGTGAAGAGAGAGCTGAGCCAAAAGGCGAAGCTCTCGATTTACCAGTCGATCTACGTTCCCACCCTCATCTATGGTCATGAACCTTGGGTCATGACCGAAAGAATGAAATCGTGGATACAAGCAGCCGAAATGGGTTTTCTCCGTAGGGTGGCTGGGCTCTCCCTTAGAGATAGGGTGAGAAGCTCAGTCATCCGGGAGGGACTCAGAGTAGAGCCGCTGCTCCTTCACATCGAGAGGAGCCAGCTGAGGTGGCACGGGCTTCTGGTTAGGATGCCTCCTGGACGCCTCGCTGGTGAGGTGTTCTGGGCACGTCCCACCGGGAGGAGGCCCCGGGGAAGACCCAGGACACGCTGGAGGGACTGTGTCTCTCGGCTGGCCTGGGAACACCTTGGGATTCCTCTAGAGCGGCGGTTTTCAAAGTGTGAGGCGCGCCTCCCCTGGAAGGCGCCAGAGCACGTTAGGGGAGGCGCGATGCGAGGGAAAAAATAAACCGGAAAAGCTATCTGCTTGCTGTCTACTGATGTGAGAGAAACGTCTTTTACGCACACGATCAACTCTGTGGATGTAGGAAAAAGTTGGTACTGTGGGATGCGCGTGTGGAGCGGGGATCAGTGGAAATGTTTCCCACCTTAGAGGATGTTTTGGCCAGTGATGTCAGTAACATTACTGACGTCAGACCACTTTTTTCATTAACGAGTAATCTAACGCGTTGTTATTTCAAATCCAGTAGTCAGACTACAGTTACTTATCAAATCAATTTTTGCGTTACTGTGCGTTACTATCTTCTTTTGTTATTTAATCGTATTTCCTCTACGCGTCTTGTCGAGTGACCGACGTCTCTATGCGACAGAAATGTAAACAATGGAGGGAGATGCGCATTTTGTTGGTGGAAAAACTGGAACTATTTTGAGTTTCTGTCGACAAGACAGCGGCTTTGGGCTTCATTTTTTTTAAAGTCGCTTGAAAATTTAACGAGTTGCTGGTTGCGCCTTTTTGGGCTCGTTTTAAAATCCTTCTCAGAGTTTTCCAGACAACAGTGGACCACACAAATTACTCACGTTTTTTGTTTTTTGTACAATCTCCTCTTCAGTTCAACCTTATAAGTGGTGACACATTGTTGATGTTGCCATTATAAAATAGCTTACAATTAGGTATTAGCAAAGATCAATGTGATTTTCACAGGAGGCGGAGCGTTGTTGTTAGCAGCTGCTGAAAGTAACTAAAAAGTTACTTTTAATGTAACTTAGTTACTTTCCAAGTCAAGTAGTCAGTAATATAACTAAGTTACTTTTTCAAGGAGTAATCAGTAGTTCGATTATAGTTACTTTTTCAAAGTAACTATGCCATCACTGGTTTTGGCCAGAGCGGGGCTGAAGGTGGAGTTTTTACAACTGGGGTTGGTTGGGGGGGGGGCAGCAGGCATTGTGCTCCTTGGAGGGGGGCTTACCCTTTCATACTTTGAAAACCCCTGCTCTAGAGGAGCTAGAAGAAGTGGCTGGGGAGAGGGAAGTCTGGGCCTCCCTTTTGAAGTTGCTACCCCTGCGACCCGATCCCGGATAAGCGGAAGAAGATGGATGGATCTATAAGTTGTCTGAAGTCATTGTCAGGGCAGAGGCACTGGTTCATCTAATAAATAATCAATGGTCCAGTTAGAGCTGTGGTGGGAAACTATAATGAACTGCAATAATATTGGAAACTAGAATGGCTCAAACTTCCTGATGATTTTTGTTTTTGTACAGAATCATCGAAGACACTAGGTGGGAACAAGAGCGCTATGGGCCTGGACACTCTAGAGGAAGAGGAGGAGAAAGCCAGGTTCTTTGCACAGATAGAGGCAGGAGCTTCATCAGCTATAGATTATTCCAAAATGAACAGAGAGTTGGATTCAAGCCGTTCTACCTTTGCCACTGAGCTCAGGTATGGAAGCAGCTAAGGGCATTGATTAGACTTTGAAAAAATCTTGTAAACATTCTCCAGATAGAATGCATTGTAAATTTAAACAGATTTCCCTGTGTGGAAGGTAGGTTCTGCTGTTCCGCTGTGAAGGGAACATACTTCCCCACAGGGGATTTGACAGAAATCAAATGTCATTTGACTGTTCTAACAATACTTTTCTGCACCATTGTGTGACCTTTGGGCATGATGACTCAGCCATCTGTGTGACGATGGTTCCTTGGTAAAGCTCTGGACTGTGAGTTGATGAAATCAATGAAATAGTTTCCTTGTAGGAAAGAGAATGGGCCAGCAGTGGAGCCTTCTGCTGCAGCAGAAGTTGTGGGAGAGTCTTTGGGTAGGTGGGCAGTTCTGACAAACAACCCTGTTAGAGTCTCTGGGTTTCCTCATCTCTCTTTTCTCTCAGCCCACTCTGGCTTCCCACAATGCAGTGAAGATTTTGAAGATGAGGATGGCAGAAAAGAGTCGCAAACGAAGGTTTGAAAATTTACTGTCTACCTATATTATCTTCTTGCTTGCTCTTATATTAACATTTATGTGTCTTCATCTAAGATGCATTAGCATGGCTGTAACTATAAATCCCATTTTAGATTTTTTATTATGAAATGTTAATGAGATCCCTTTTTCTATTTACTGTATTTTTAACATGTTAAAAATAGAGTTTCCCTACTGGTTCAAAATGATCCACACATGTAAAATGGAGAATAGCAGCTAAACTAAAGCATACCACACAGTTTTCATCATTGAGTTAGTGTGACCATAATATGTTGGATAATTTGGGACATGTCTATTTTTCTAGTACTAGGGATGGTCTTATCTTTCTTTCCCATGATCTAGCAGCCATTTTTTTGATACACAGGTACAGTCCAATACTTAAAGGTTAGTAGCACTTGAATACTTCATAGTCATAGTTCATAGTTGCATACTTGAATAGTCCAAGATTCGATCACCAATACACTTTCTGACGCACCACTTTGACTGTGACAGATGTCTTGCCTCAACCACTTGGACATCTCAAACAAACTGTGTCCTTACATTGAAACGAGAAAATCTTAAAAAAAGAAAAGAAAAAAAAGGGATTTTATGTAAAATGTTGAGAATTTGGCTCGTTAGTTGTTTTTGTTTGGTTCTGGTTAATTATGTGAGGGCAAAATCCAAGAGAAAAACGTCCTCTTATTCTTCAGAAACTAATTATTTTGCTTTGATCATCGGAGTATTTTTATACTAATATTTAAGCCTGTCGCGATAAACGATAAATCAATTAATCGTACGATAAATTAAAACTATCGACCTCATTTTAATTATCGGCTGTATCGCCTATTCCAGCCTTTTTCTCTTTCTGTTGATGACACTGAATGAAAAAAGGCTGAACTCCTCTGTTCTCCACTGACCCTCCCTTCCTCATTTCTTTAGTGTAATGTCCAGCGCACACTACGCGATTTTAGAATTGTCAGCCAATTGTCGGCCCATTTTCAAAACCTAAGAGATCACACATTAGCCGACAGAAATCCTAGGTATAACGGTTTGATCGGGTTCCATCGTGCCGTGTGGTGTCCAACAATGGGCACAAAATAATGGCTACAAGTTCAGTTAACTAATTTTAAAACCAGGCATTAATTAATGCTTTGCTACAATCTGCCTGCAATGCATGTGGCTCTAGTGTCAGCGTAACATCCTGACTGAATGAAAATTATTAGAACCTATTTATGTCATGTTAACAAAGAACAGCTGAAAAGTTACCTGGTTCATCAACTGCATAGCAATTTTCGCTTCAACTCCTCCCCTCGTCATTTCTATATTTCTATATTCTTTGCACGAAATGTTTTATAAACATTAATGTTGTTTCCACATACCATCTCCAATGTCGGCTGGACTTCGGGTTGCACCTTGTCAGCTGTTTGGGATTCCACTTTGTAATTTCCCCTCAGAAAGCAGGAGGAGAATCCCCGCTTTCTGATTCAACAAGCTGCGTTAACGCTCCCAGTCGGGGAAAACCCCAGATTTAGATCGGAGCGGCCACAACAATCTACTGTAACACACCATACACTACAGGATGATCAGTTACGAAATCACAAGCGACAATCTTAGAACTACCAACGTTCTAAGATTGTCGTAAGGGGAAAATGTAGGTGTGAACTAACATGTTGTGTGAACTATTGTAGTAGGTAGTCAGATGTGCCCATCTTCTCTATTTAAATCTAATGATTACTGATTACTAATATTTCAGATCAGTAGTGAAATATCACCTAAGCAGTGTGTCATTTCACAGACACACTGTATATGTCAAATGACTGACAAGGAGCTGCAGCAGCCAATACAGTGTTGCTTTCACTGTCATGGATCATGCAGACATTTCAGCAACTTAAAGTGTACTGTCTAAAATAGTTGTGCAAGTTATGCACATGAATACATAAGCTGTGATGGAGACCAAAACATTTCACAATTTATTTTCTCTTTTTCCATAATCATCTAAATATAGTTGAGCTTAATAGTATCTGTAATGACAGAAACTGAAAGAAGACATAAAAAATCACATTAGCTGAATTAATAATTAGTTTTTACTTGTTGCAATCTCTTCTAATACTGGCCTAACATACTGCCTAGTACACTGTGTGTATCGTCTGCTTTACTGAATAAAAAAGTCTACCTTGATCATTGCTATTTTTTGTTTTGCTAGGTTAGATATTGGCATTGTTTTATTGACCAATTGGTCAACTAACTGTTAAAATTCTGACATGAAAATGCTTCTGCATGACTTGCTGGAATAATCACAGTACATTAATAAGTAGTTGGTTTAGTATTTCTGCATTTCTTTTCATTTGTTTGGGTAATCATAATTTCTTTCTCTTTAACAGAACTTGAAATTGTCTCCGGCTCTTGCAAGAGGTAGGGGAATGAATATTTCACTGCTTAGGTGAGACTGTCAAATGTTCTGGCCCATTTCCAGGACTTTTTTTTTACCTGTGATATATGACATGACACATGTCAGATAATACTAGAGGAGAATGCTTCCAAGTATAGTCAGTCTTTGGAGCCAGGGTGTGTAGGTCAATGCAGCAAAACGTTGAGTTGAGTCAAACTGGTTTCCAACCTGGTACTGAAACTTTTCTGCGTTAAAAACCACCTAATGCATAATGCAGCAAAACGTTGCATTAAGTTGCAATGTTTTGCAACTTAATGCAACGTTTAAGTTGCATTGAGTTAAATGTTGCAACGATGTGCAATTCTGATATATTTCACATCTCAGTATTTCTCTATAACTCTCTGGATTACCCTGGTAATCCTTCAGTTGTTATGAAAATGCTGCATATATCAAACATGATTTAAAAGAAATTTGACGTCCTGAAATTGAGCATCTGTCTCTTTAAGAAGTTCCTGCTCGTTCTTACACTCTGCCTTCTGAACATATTCACAACAATGCATCTCATTATACCGTTAACAATGATTAACATCAACATGAAGACAACTCTTAAAGTGGAGGAAATGCTTTTTCAGATTTTCTCAGTTAAGAGAATTTTCTGTAACTTTATTTTTTGGCTTTGTGCACAACAATATAGTTATGGAGAATAGTAATATAGTATGAAGAATATGGGGGAAACATCCTAATTTCATTCTGATTTGTTATCAGACACTTTATGTTATGATTATGATTGGTATGTTAGTTTATCAGGAATGCTGTGGAGTCCATCTAAATGTGATTTCTGTGCAGGCCAATTATATGCACAGAGTGGAGGGTCAGAGGTGGAGGCTCTTCAGGAAGCATACAGACAGATTCACTCTGTGGAGGGCTGCGATGGTCACCGCTCTCTCCCTCTAGAGGATGAAGGGAAGACCGACTGGCCAGTCTCTACACCATCTCTTCCTCTGCATGCTCAGCAGTCTCTGCAGCCTTTTTCTACCAACGACTCAGGTCAGACACCACTTCGTGCATTAACTTTCAGCTGTTATTTTTCTTTTTTTTTTATAATCACATACAGTTTAAGCCAATATATTTCACATCTGTAGCTCAGCATGTGGGATTGTCATTTTTGCACCAAAAGGATTCTCCTTAGATGCCATGTTAATGTATTTTAGTACTTTTTGCCTCAGTCAGGGTTATTAACAGAACAACTTGACAGTTATAATTAACTTCTTGCACAGTGGAGGTTGCATTTAAATTTTTTTGAATTTACATTTTAGTTCTTCGTTAGATGTTTCTCACAATACACCATCATGCACATGATTCTATAAGCTATTAAATGACCAGTGTGGGTAGTGGAAGGACTGGAGGATATCTTTTGATATCCACTTTGTGTTCTGAAATTGTTCCATGTTCCCCTGATAGTTTGAGTCAACTCTCTGGAATTTTTTCCACTTTTGAGTTGCAAGTAAACAATTAAAATTAAGTTGTCTAATCTGAAATTTTTGTCTCATACTTTCTGCAGTAAAATAAAAATGCACGTGTTCTTATTTTTAATTAGCATTTTCCACAGCAGTCGTCAGAATTGGATTCTCTTGATTTAGGAGATGGTCAGAAATGGCCAGGCTGATTCCTGTGATGTCTCTATTTGGATGCTTCAGACTTGCCCACAGAAGAGGAGCTGATGAGGACCATACGAGCAGAAGACCACACCAGAGGCGTTACTCTGCAGCCTGTCAGGTCAGATCCATGGACTTCTACATCCAAACATTAAACAGTTATCACACAATACAAACTAGAGTCATGAACAACTCACAGATGTATTATAAAGCATATTATAGTACCATTATTAGTGATGTTGACTGAGAAAGAAAGAACAGTCAGTGTCACAAGCAATGCTGCTTGATTATTGAACTGCATAAACCATTTTAGGTGTAGCTATGTAAATATACAAGTATAAAACAATCTTAAAGGAGTTTGTAATCTCCCTTACAAACAATAAAGGAGATTTAATAGAAATGCATCAGGTTTTTTTGCTTTAATTTTATGTTACGATTAATTAATAGTTATAGAAGTGACAGCGTATAAACATGCTAATTACCAACTGGAAAATATGAAAGCTGTTTAGGAACAATGTATACTGTACTTTTATCTAATCAGCAATGATGGCCATTTCTATCTGATGAACTGGTTTCAGTCAGGAACTGAGGATGTTCCCACGTGTGACTCCATCAGAGCTGGACCTGGAGCAGCCTGGACAGAGCCACTCTAGAACCACAGAACCACCTGACCTTGACCTGACCTCCAGTATCAGGAAGGAAGTGGAAAGACTAATGCAGGAACAGAATAAACATTTTCCCCAAACTCTGTCACTGGTTGGTAATGCAAAAAAAAAAAAAAAAACTGTGAGGAAGGCCAAACTCTGAAAAGCAGACACACATACACACACGTGCATGCATGTTTTGAAATTCAATTTGCTTATACACCCTCTTCACAGACATCCAAGGGCTCCTCTGTGTTCCGTTCCTGCATGCTGTCTGAAAGGAAGCTTCCTCTCACTCCATCCAGAGGCAGGTTCGGGGACAGCAAGGCAGCTGAGAAGATTAGCAAAGCTGCTCCACCCAAAGCCCCCCCCTCAATAAACAAATCCACCAAAAAACAAGAGCAAGATAGTGGTGGTGCTGCAGGTCACTGTTGTCCCTGACCATCTCAACGATATGTTTGTTTTATAATAATACTGTTGGCTGTATGTGTGAACATATGGTGTGTTTGGCCAGCAGAGTCAGGTGTAAGGGTAAGCAGTGACCTGGTGGTTTCCATTCAGTCCCTAGTGGCTGTCCTCGAGCAGCAGATACACACCAGCAGTCTCCATCATGCTGCGCCTCAGGACTGCAGCTGTACACAAGCCCCTCCTCAGGTCGCAGTAAGACAACAATTCACCACAGTGAATATCATGTATTTTATGTATCTACCTGCACTCAGCAGTACAGTTAGGCCATGGTGTGTACATGACACAGAATCAATCAGTCTGGGCTGGATCTGCTGGTTATCTCAGGTTTATGCTCCCTGTGTTGAGTTTGTTCAGATAGTGTTCTGACTTCCAAACGATCCAGGACAGTTCTGTGATTGAGGCATTAAGAGCACAGCTGGTCCACAAGGAAAAGGAGCTGCAGATGATGAAGCATGATGCTGAGGAGGTCAACTCACTGAGACAACAGAACTACCTGCTGCAGAGCAAGGTGCAAAACACACTTCATATTAGACTACATAGTTTCTAACAGAAATATTCCTCTAGTGGTGGTGCTGCAGGTCTAATTTTCACCTGCACTCACCAGCTGATATTTACTCGCATAAAAACGAGTTTACATGACATAATCTGTTCATTCAATTAGAGTGGCTCCTTCTGGTAGCCAACCAACACACACGCCCGCACACGCACACACGCACAACACTGATCTGGGTTATAATGACAGTGTTAGCAGACACTTTGCAGTTAAAAGAATCCTGCTAGGTCTTTATTCATGGAAAACAGTTTCCAAACACACAGAGTGAGGAAATGAACATAGTCAGGACTGTTGTGATATCTGATGCCCATTTATATCCAGGCAAATTTGTGAATGTTTGCTTTGTTCCACTCAGCTGCGCAGTGCAGAGGAAGCCAGTCAGAGGAGATGGCTGGAGGCTGCAGATCCTGGCAAAGAGGACAAAATCCAGCTAATAACGAAAGAATTGAAAGAGCAGGAGATGCTCATCAAAGGTTACCAGCAGGTCTGTCCCCTGTCTGCTTGATCCTCATTTAGTTTTTAATTCCTTCTCCTCGTACACGGGTTTAGTCAACCTCTCCTCTATCTCTGTGTCATGTAGACCAAAAAATGTGTAAAAAAACACATTTAGTCTGAAGTCTGAACACATGTCTCATTTCATCTAGTTTTTATGTCATTGCCATGAGACATGCATTATAATTCTGCACTAGAAGTAGCCAGACATAATAAATCCAATTCAAAGTCATTGAAGCACATCACATTCCCACCACTCATGGTCCTAGTCCAAACAGACCTCTCTACAGATGCTGCAGTCAATACTCAGGCTTTTGCTGTTACAGTGAGGAAAATAAGTATTTGAACACCCTGCAACTTTGCAAGTTTTTCCACTTAGAAATCATGGAGGGGTCTGAAATTTTCATCTTAGGTCCACTGTGAGAGACATAATCTAAAAAAAAAAAAAGAATCTGGAAATCACAATGTATGATTTTTTTTTAAGAATGTATTTCTGTGTTACTGCTGCAAATAAGTATTTGAACACTTGCCAATCAGCAAAAATTCTGGACTTCAAAGAGTCCAGAATTCAAAAAGTCCGCCTCTAAAATGTCCACCTCCTCTTCACGTATTATTGTAAATTAGAAGCACCTGTTTAGGTTGTTAGCTGCATCAAGACTCATGTCCACTCCACACAATCAGTACCCGTATTTTCCGCACTATGAGGCACACCTACAATAAATGGCCTATTTTAAAACTTTTTTCATATATAAGGCGCACCGCATTATAAGGCGCATAGAAGAGACGCTACAGTAGAGGCTGGGGTTACGTTATGCATCCATTAAATGAAGATGTGATAAAGGGAATGTCAACAAAACAGTCAGATAGGTCAGTAAAACTTTATTAACAGATTACAAACCAGTGTTCTGACAACTCTGTTCACTCCCAAAATGAATAAACAGCTGTTTTATTGTTTTCCCCAAGGTAAAGTCAGTGACGTAGTAACATGTAGTGCAACATTTATATCAAATAGTGGAGGGGAACTTTTCCTCGATTCAATAAACACATAAAAAAGAGTCTGATACTGTTATGGTGAGTCAAACATTAGTGCAGCCACAATATAGTAACACTCTAAATAGTGCAAAGCAATAACAATATATCAATAACTCAATGTTGTTCAAACATTAATGACCTTATTCACAATATGACCAACCTTGTTCAGCTGTAAACACACAAAATAAACATGTAAAGCTCACTTATTAATTAATTCCTCGTCCACGAATCCCTCGAATTCTTCTTCTTCGGTGTCCGAATTAAACAGTTGGGCGAATACAGCATCCAACATGCCCGGCTCCGTCTCGTCAAAGTCATCATTAATCGAGTCAGTGTCGCTGCTGTTGTCCAGCAGCAGCAACAATTCCTGCCTTCTTGAAAGCTCGGACCACAGTTGAGAATGATATATCAGCCCAGACATTTACGATCCACTGGCAGATAGTGGTGCATGTCGGTCCGGCGCTGTCTCCCCATCTTGGTGAATGTGTGTTCGCCTTCTGTCATCCACTGTTCCCACGCAGCCACCTTCCCACGCTAGACACCAATATCCAGCCGCTAGACACCAACATCTAGCGACTGAAGTTCTTCTTCTACGGGCTAAAATGAAGTCGGCGGCTGCTTACCGTAGTTGTGAGACCTGTTGTGGCTCAATATTGGTTGAAGGTTTTATAGTGCAGAAAATACGGTTAAGTCTACTCCAACTACTAACATGGCTAAGACCAAAGAACTGTCCAAAGACACGAGACTAAATTGAAGACCACCACAAGGCTGGAAAGGGCTACAGGGCAATTGCCAAGCAGCTTGCTAAAAAAAGATCAACTGGTGAGCAACTATTAGAAAATGGAAGAAGCTGAACATGATTGTCAATCTCCCTTGGACTGGGGCTCCATCCAAGATGTCACTTTGTGGTGTATCACCTAAGGAAGGTGAGGAATCAACCCAGAACTACATGGGAGGAGCTGGTCAATGACCTGAAGAGAGCTGGAACCACTGTTGTCAAGGTTATTGTGGGTAATACACTAACATGTCATGGTTTAAAATCATGCATGGCACGGAAGGTTCCTCTGCTTAAATCAGCACACATCTAGGCCCGTCTTAAGTTTGTCCATGATAAGGCGTGTCACAATAATCAATAAATCAATTAATCATGTCATAAATTAAAACAAGCTCAATAATTTGCCAGCACGCCTGGTTTACCAGAGGTGGTTTGCACGTCTGGTTTACAGACGTGTAAACCAGAGGTGGTCTGCACGTCTGGTTTACAGACGTGTAAACCAGAGGTGGTCTGCACGTCTGGTTTACAGACGTGTAAACCAGAGGTGGTCTGCACGTCTGGTTTACAGACGTGTAAACCAGAGGTGGTCAATACGCCTGGTTTACAGGCGCTGTAAACCAGAGGTGGTCTGCTCTTTGTTTCTTTCTGGTTTACGGGATGACGAGTAAACCAGAGGTGGTCTGCACGTCTGGTTTACAGACGTGTAAACCAGAGGTGGTCTGCACGTCTGGTTTACAGACGTGTAAACCAGAGGTGGTTTGCACGTCAGGTTTACAGACGTGTAAACCAGAGGTGGTTTGCACGTCAGGTTTACAGACGTGTAAACCAGAGGTGGTTTGCACGTCTGGTTTACAGACGTGTAACCAGAGGTGGTTTGCACGTCAATGCACCAATGGTCCTCAATGATGCATTGAGGACCATTGCGGCACGTTTTGAGCATCTAGCATGGCGAGATTTGAACAGTTTGGAGCGTTTTGAGTGATTGAAGCTTCAAGAGCGTTCAACAGAAAACAATGACAAGAGCTGACATGCTCTTGACACGCCTCCAAATAGACTTTGAACGTAAACCGGACACACAAAACACTATGTTTAGAACAAAATTTCAAGCGTCTGCATTCAAAGTCGAACTTGAAGCATCTGATACATTTCTGACGCGAGTAACACTTTCTCCCAAACTCTCTGTGTTTGGGAGATGAAGAATAACACTATCTCTACTGTGAAGCATGGGGGTGGAAGCATCATGCTTTGGGGGTGTTTTTTTTCACGTAACAGGACGACTGCACTGTATTAAGTAGAGGATGACAGGGGCCACGTATTGCAAGAATGTGGGAAACGACCTCCTTCGCTCAGTTGGAGGATTGAGGATGGGTCATGACTGGATCTTCTAACATGACAATGACCTGAACCACACCGCCAGGATATGTGCTTCGGAGCACTTTGTAGTGGCTCCATAAGAAGCATATGAAGGTTCTGGAGTGGCCTATCCAGTGTACAGTAAAACTGAATGTGTCTTACAGGAAAATGAGAAGTTGTATGTAGAGATGAAGGCTGAGCAGAGCAGGAGTAAAGCCATTCAGGACGCCATGTTTAATGAGAACCAGGGGCTGCTCAGCCAGCTGGCTGTCACCAGGTAACTGCTTGCTCAGCAGAGCAGTGAGCTGTAAGAGGTTTTATCTCTTATTTCTGTCAAATGTTTTTTCTCACAAAAATGTTTGTGATTTCCATCTTCATCAGGGAGCAGCTGAGAAGAAGCTCCAGGCCTGTGAGCAACTTGTGCGCAATGGATCACACCAAACGCATCTCTGACTTGTTGGCTCAAATCAACACCCACCAGGTTTCTAACGTGAATAAAGTGTGTCTGTGGTGCTGGTCCCAGTCATCTTCCATATTATAATGTGTGTGTGCAGCAGAACGAGGCCAGGCTGTGTGAGGAGAACAGCAGGCTGGAGCAGGAGAAGCAGTCCCTGCAGGTGGAGTTGCAGCTGATGAAAGAGGAGCAGCAGCTGGCCAAAGTGCA
Source organism: Gambusia affinis (assembly GCF_019740435.1). NCBI lineage: Eukaryota > Metazoa > Chordata > Actinopteri > Cyprinodontiformes > Poeciliidae > Gambusia > Gambusia affinis. The sequence continues at coordinate 1,552,273 of NC_057872.1, read as the reverse complement.
GGGCTTCTCCATCTCAGGTCACAGCAGCTCATGGCTGGACGTTGTATAGCTGCCTTACTCAGTCCTAAACTTGTTCACATGATGAACATCTACATCACCTGATTCAAGCTCTGGGTTTCCTGGAGCTGAGAGTCCTTCCAGACCGACTGCTGGTTTGATGTGTTTCAGGGGGAGATGAGATGTCTGAGCTGCAGGGCCTGCAGCAGCAGCACAGGGAGGAGATGGCAGCTCTCAAGAATAAGCTGCAGTGGTTTGCAGAGAACCAGAAGCTGCTGGACAGAGATGCTGCCCGGCTAAAAGCAGCAACAGCTGAGATATTCCAACTCAAAGAACAGGTGGGGATTCTCCCTCATGCTGTGTGATTATGAAATGAAGACCAAACTGTGGAAGGATTTTGTCTTTAGTTTGGGAGCAGCATATGTAAGGTTCCATGGAGATAAAAAGGTGTTTGTCTCTTAGCTGAGACTCAGATGGACGTCTTCCCTGCAGATGTGATTTCACATAAAGACCATGTTCAAACTATCAGGTTGTGTTTTCTTGTTTGGAGTTATAGTATCATCAGACATTCAGTTGAAATTGAATATACAAATAATACATGACTGCATGCCGATTTATTTTGAGAAATATTTTAGTCTCTCTTTGTCTTGGGTGTAATACTTAGATAGCATTCGACCTAAAGTCATTTTAATTAACATTTTACCTTTCTCTAACATAGAAGGTACTCTTGAATTTTTGGTTCTGTTTTGTTTGTTTCTCTCCTCTATCTTCTCAAACCTCCAGTTGGTCATGTCTGATCAGAAACTGGCCACTGAGCCAGGTTCTAATTCTGCTGGAGGTTTGTCTATGCTAGACGACAGTTTTTTTCTGTTGCTACATGTACACTGAGTATGAGGGATTACTGTAAAGTAAATGAGACAACAGAAGGGATTGTACTTTCACTATGTGCTTCAGGACTGAATGCTCCTCATGAAGCTTTCACTCAGTGACTCAATTTTCTGGTGGGTTTCTTTAAACAGAAACTTTTCTAAAGTATGAATAATGAGCTGAACTTGATGTGTTATTTGATAAATAGGATCAATTGGGATGTATGTGTGATTGGATTGAATGGTCTTTTTTATATAGTACTTGACACTTGACTCTGTTGTGAATCAGTGCAATATATATAAACTGAATTGAAAATTGAATCTCCCACCAATGTTTTCCTTTTTGTAACTACTAGCTGGCTTCTGGTGTAAGTCTGGTAGGATATTTGACCTCTCGGGAATGGTAGATGTCATTGAAATAGTCTGGTTGGTGGCACAGACTGAGGTCTTAAACTCGACTGCTGAGGAAAGAGTTAGAAAAATCTCTTAAATTAACAAAGAAAAAGTAGTGAAGAGAGTTATTTTAAAGGCAGAACCGTCATGGAAATAGTTTTTTCATGATGTTAGGTTTTAGGTTTTAATGGATCATTTCTCTGGATTGTGACCTTCAGGAACTGTTATAGCTGCAATAGCTGAAAAATAATTGTTCAAATGAACGATTTAAACAAAACGAAACTGTTCTATTAGCTATAATTCAAGTTGAGTTTGTAGAATGTCAACTTCAGTCTAGCATTGTAGGCAGTGACTAGCAGCTTGTTTTTGTTCCAGGTGGAAAACCTGAAGAGGGAAGTAGGTAAAAGAAGCACCAATATGCAGAGGAAGGCCAGAGACAGACCTGCAGACACAAAGAGAATGCAGGATCTGCAGCGGCAGGTTCCTCCAGACCAAACACATTCATCAGACTAGCCCACTCCCTTTTATGCTTCTGCAGTACAGCTAACTGCTCCTGTACTCACCAGGTGAAGGAATTGGAGCAGATCCTGAGAAGCAGGAACCCAAACTCTCTACCAGCCCTTATCTATGCTGCAGCCTCGGCCGCTGGCAGGGAGGCCACCTCCAGTGGGACGCACCCCCCCAGCACAGTCAATGTTTTGCTGGAGCGCAGGATTCAGCGGCTGGAATCTGAGCTTGAAAGTCACGATCAAGAGGCCAAGCGAACCCTGAGGGCCATAGAGCAACAGTTCCACCAGATTAAGGTCAACATGAGAACATTTATGACACCTACCTCTGTCACTTTTAGATGCTTATATATAAACCTTTATTCATACAAGAAAATTCTCTTGACACTCTTGATTGGCTCATTGACATTCATCACAACAAATAACATAAAAAGAAAATTATTAGTTTTCTGCAAGAAAGTGTCAGGAAAAGGACTGGCACATGCTGTGTATTTGTGTATTGTGTTCTGCAGCTGCGCTACGAGCAACAGATATGTGAACTGGAGCAGCAGCTGGCACAAAGACAGCTGCCTGTAGCAGCGGCCACGGTGGCGGAGGCGGGGACAGATGCATGGATGTCTAAATGTCTGGTTCTGGAAGAGGAGCTGCGGCAGGTCCAGGACAGACACCAACAGAAAGACAAACGTCTGCAGGACCAGATAGAGTCTCTGCAGCAGCAGCTCAAACACAAGGTCAGGCTGGATGACTGAAGCTGAAGAAAAGCAGTTGGTTATGGTGTTTCACACTTCAGCAACAGGGCCAATGACATCATACAGTTATTGATTATGCAATAAACATTATATTTTGTCAAATGGCATCATCAAAATTGTCAAGGAAATATATATCAGAATTGTATATAGTATACTTTATTTACTTTATTTATAGAGCCTTTTGGCTGTTTCACCATTGAACTATTATGAAGTCTATTGTGAAATCATATAATAGAGCTGTTATACATGTTGGGTTCTGGATTCAGACCAGAACCAGAAGCGCTGAAAGGTCTGGGATCTTTAATGTATTGTAGTCCTAAGACTACAGTGATTGATAAAATAACTTCTCCCAGGCACAGCCGAGTCCAGGGCGACACCAGCGCCAAACTGAGGCGGCATTAGGAGGCCGGATCAAGTGGCTGAACCAGGAGCTGGCCACTAAGAACCGCACCATTCAGGAGCTGAGCCGGACCGTAGAGAGGCTGCAGAGGGAGCCCAGGAACATGATGTCTATGCCCCGCCAGCGATCAGAGAGCAGAGCGCAGGAATCTGCTGCTGCAGCAGATAGCAGCACACAAGCAGAAAGGTTTCCTGCAGCTCAGTATGAGAAAACCTACCAGCCCTCTGTGTTCACAGGTCTGACTCTGCTCTGCATCACTTCATATAGTCCTACAACTGGTCATACTGATCAGCAATAGAAGCCAAGCTTCTCTTTTTCGCTCCCCCGCACCCCTCCTTTTTTCCTCCCTACTCGCTCTTCAGTACGCTCTACCCTCTTCGCTCTGACTAAAAGTGTGGATGACTAAAAGTTTCCGGTATTCTCAAATCCAAAACTTGTCAGCACTGTTATGGCCATAATCATCTACTTCCGTGAGTTGTGAAGTTCTGCTAAAGAAACACATCCAGTTTTGACACATTCATACAACGTGTCTCTCTGTTGGTGAGAAAAAGTCCTGTAAACACCGTTGTGCATGAGGGCGCACAGAGCCTGTCTTTGACACAGCAAAGATGCATACACTGCGCGTGGTTACGCATGCAACTTGTGGATTCATGTCAAAATAAACCCCAAATGCCTTATATCCTTATGACAGGACACATGTTGGCTACACATCGGTGGCTTTAGATTTAGTTTCCGAGTTGACCAGACAGAAATATTCCAGAAAAAGTATACAGGCATGTCAAAACGAGCTCAAGTCTCTTTGGATATTAATGGCTTGGAAAAGGCCATTTCATAACATTATTGGTCGAATACGGTGTCAATCAAAAGGGGGGGCTCTAGGCTACCCAATAAAAGCGTCATAATGGATACTGGCAGAGTTTAAACCCTTAAATCTCAGCTCCGGAAAATACAATGGAAAAATGGCACGTGGGCGTTCCGGTGCGTGTTAAGAGGATAACTAATAATTGATTAGAAAATTAATTACTTAATTACTTAATTAATCCACCCATTTTCAACACGCTTATGCCTAGTGGGGTCGTGAAGTGTGCTGGTGCCCATCTCTAGTGGTCAACAGGTGAGAGGCAGGGTCACCCTGGACAGGTCCGCCAGTCCATCGCAGGGCAACATAAGCTACCTGATGTTTTACTTTAATGAGGCAGTAGAGGTCATGAGGTCAGTCTGCTTTTGACTTCCTGTCTGGTGGATGTCCCTCCTGCTGTCAGGAAGCCAGGTCCCTGAGCTGCAGCAAGAGAACAAGGCTCTGAGTCGGTGTATGGAAGTGCTTCAGCTGCAGAGTGAGCAGAAGAAGGAGGAACTGAAGGCCAACGCTGTTCAGTCAAAGGAGGAGCTGTGCAGGTCTGTACATCTGAATCAGCTTACTGACATTACAGGGGCCTCATGTAAGAAAGAGCGTGCAGTTTTCACACTAAAAATTGTCTTACGGACAAATTTAGAAAAGTGCATTGAACAAAAACATTCTGATGTATTAAGCATTACGTACCTACACACCTTTCCCTTATAAATTCCGATTAGTAGTAAATAGAGCGCAGCTGCTGGAAGGGCGGACCAAATTTGCATATGTAAATATATGTACTAAATTTACATTTACATAAATCGTAAATTTATGTTAATTTACAATTTACATAAATTTGTAAATTTCTAAATATACACTTAAATATATGTATATTTCAATATATATATGTATATACATTTAAATACAAAATGTAAATACATTTAGTGTTTACATTTAGTAAATACTAAATGCAAAAGTATTTACATACTAATTTACATATGTATGTAAATTAGTATAAATACCCTGAAGGCTGCCATCATGTAAAGCAATAACTATAGTGACAGTCCTTGCTTGTATCAGTATTTAAAATAATAATAATTGCATATTTTATTTAAAAGGTGTTTTTAGGGCACAAAATATCATCTCACAAAAATTTTAAATAATAAATTTTAAAGAAAAAATTCCAAAATATAGTAATCCAAGTGTAAATACTTGTTTTGTACAGCAGAGCATTCAGCCAGGATTTAAAGAAAATCCTGGCCCAGAGAGTCCTTTGTGGTGTTTGGGGAATAAAAAGAATATTTTATTAATTTTTTATTTATTAGAATAAATAGTGGACGTTTACTCTAAACAGAGGAATCGTGTACAAGTTGGAGATGCTTTCTAGTCATAAAGCTGGGATGGCTCAACTGTCTTACCTGCCAGCAATTCCATCTGCACTGGTAACACATGCCTCCATGTTAGTTCTGCGCTAATAAACGCTAATAAACCATTATCAACATTGCCCAGCAGATCTGAACAAACACTCCCTCCGAATCAATCTGTTGGCAATGTTCTTCAGTTCCAGAGTGTTCCAAATTACACCGCATACCTTTGTGCATCTACATGTGATCAATGTCTACACGTCTTGATCACCTTAAAAATAATAAAACCTGACATGCTTGGAGTGAAACTGTGGATCCAACTTTGTTTTCTTTTACTGACACTACAGTGTCAGTAAAAGTACTACATACACTGTAGTGTATGTAGTATGAAAGACTGTAGTATCAGTCTTTCATACTATGTATGAAAGAGTGTGAAGTTCCACAGATAAGCTTTTCTTGCACTTTGGTGCACAGATCAGTTATATCTTTATGTAACAAAAACTGAGAAAATTTACTATTTACATTCAAGTGAGATTTTTACATCCTTTTATTTTATTTATTTTGTGTGTGTGCCATGTTATTGTCTGAGCAATAACATGGCTCAGACAATGTCATTGTTTATGTTTAAAATTATGAAAAACAATGGTTTTGATGTTTCTTGTTCTAAAAAGCACTGAATGGAGTTAGATTTCAGTGTATTCAGTGTTGATGATGGTTTATTAGTGTTTTGCTGAGTTTTAGCGCTTGGTAGTTTGTTATTGTCCACAATAAAAGCCGCACATTTTTACGGCAGGTAAAAACTTTGTATATATTTACGCGAACTTTCACCTGTAAAATATGACGCCACACCTATTTTGTGCTTATACGCACTTTATACACAAGTCCCCAGATCACCACTGTAATTAAACACAGTTGAATGGGACATTGCAGGCTGAAAAACGAATTTGCAGAGCAGCTCTCCTGTGTGAAGGCTGAACACCTCAGGGTGCTGGACCATCTACAAGCCACCCATGCCCTGGAGCACTCATCCTCCAAGGTGGCAGAACTGAGCAATAAGCTTAACAGCCAGGAGGTACAGGTTCACTCACCCACTGGCCTAATGTTAGTTCCAAGGTGAAAATCCATTCTATTGATTTAGCTCTCAATCTTCTCTCAGATAGCAATGAAACACCAGCAGCAGCAGCAGCTGAAGAAGCTGCAGGAATGTAAAGAGGCTCTCTCCATCTCCAGGCACAGAGAAGAAGCTCTGCAGAAGCAGGTGAGCAGCTTCTACCAGTTCCCTGCTCCGCAATGCACTTTTAAAATAGTGCTTTAAAAATAGTACTTATACCTCACCAACTTCCTCATAATACAGCTCCAAATCTTGATGTATTTTCATTGGTTTTTAATATTTTCTACGGTTGATGATTTCAGCAGTTTCTGTCCATTTGTAGTCAGCACCTTGTAAAGCCACATTACATTTAGCTGCAGTTCTTTCTGCAGTTCTATTCCTTTAGCAGCTTTGGACATCTGCTGAATACCTGCAGCATCTCCATAAAAAAAAAGTTTGTGTGGCTGCCACACATTTTCACGGCACATTGAGGGGTTTGTGTGTTCACAATGTTTCTACACTATATTCCAAAAAGTATTTGATCACACATCCAAAATATCGGAATCAGGTGTTCCAATCACTTCCATGGCCACAGGCCACCTCAAACATTTGGATGAATTAGACCGAAAACTGAGAGCCAGGCCTTTTTGTCCAGCAAGAAGGCCTCTCAAATGTGCTTTTGGAAGAATGGTCAAAAATATGCATAAACTCTCCTAAACCTTGTGGACCACCTTTCACAAGGTTTAGCTAGTAGAGCTGAAGCTCTAGCTACGAAGGGTTTACCAACGCCTTAGTGAACCTTATGGATTATGAATGAGATGTTACTTAAGCTCATATGTGGGTCAAGGCAGGTAGCCTTGACTCACATATTGGCAATACTTTGACAATATAGTGTATTACCACGTTTGCTGTATTTTTTAATCTTTACATTGGTTTTCTATTTGCCACTCTTCCACTTTTATTCTCTTCTATTTGCCACATTTTCACAAATTATTGTTGATAATCAGGACCTGCATCAGTGTTTGGCTTGTGTAATTCTTAATAATTATGATCAATAATTTATTAAGAAATTTCTTAACTGCTGTTCAACCTTACAGTCAAATATCTAATGAATAGCCTCTTTCTCTGTCTTGTAATTATAAGTAAATGATCACTTAAATTATGATCAAATGACATGAAATACACAAAAAAATAACTTCAATACTATCTTGACCATCTTGTAGATGCTGTACTATACAGAGAATCTACTGTACACAACAGTAGATGCTTGGATCAGATTTAGATTTATTTTTTTTTACTTTTTTAATAAAAGTAAAAGGCCTCTATTAAACAACCAGAACTGGGCGTACATTCATCTGTAATGAGGGAATGACACCAACATCTGTTCTACATTACCCATGCTGCTGTGTCAGCATCAGGACTTCACCTCCTTACGTAGTCTATACTTATTGTAATGCTCTGCTCATGCTTAGTTAACCAGACTTCTGCAGGAGCTGAAGAAAGCTAAAGAAGCTCAGAGCTCTGAGGTGAAACTTCTGTGCAGTCTGGAGAGGAAGATCATTAGCATGGAGCTCAGACATGAGCATAGAGAAAAGGAGCTGCAGCAGGTACCACAACACACACTTTATCTGATAGATGCTGACTTGTTTCTCTGCTGGAGCTCCAAGCTGCCAGGATATGCAACACACCTGAGAGATGATGCACCGAGACCGTACTGCTGCTTTGTTCCTGTCATTTCTAAAGCCAAAAGCAGGATGAATAACAGCACCTGTCAGGATAACTCCTGACAACAGAAATTTAAACTGGATACAGAAATATTGTTCCATGATTATTTAATATATGCAGATATTAGCAGGAGGTCTGCATGTGATCTGTCTTTGCAGGTCATTGCCGAAACGTTTCAGATGTCAACAGCTGACCTGCAGTCAGAAGTGGAGCGGTGGCGGCGCCTGGCTCGGGACAAGAGCAGAGAGCTGGACGCTTTCCGCTCGGAGCTGGACTCTATACTGGACATCCTGAGATATCTGCAGAAACACGGAGCGGTCCTCCCCGCTCTCGATCCTGGGTGTACAGCCCGTCTCCTATAGAGTACCATGGAAACTGTTACCACGGAAACTTCACCCTGCAGAGTTTGCGCTGTAAAACCAGCCAGGACATAGAAGTCACTGTCCTGTTCTCAGATCAGTGCTTCTAACAGAGACAGGCATTTTCAAGTTTTTGTATCTAATTTATTATTTATAAAAAAAAAACAACAAAAAACTTTATATATAGTGCGCATGTGCTAACGTGTATGCACCCTGTTGTGGTTTCTCCTTATTGTTTTATTTTTAAAATATTTTAAATCATTTTTCAAGTATTTTATTTTACCACTGTAATTATTTTACTTTGCCAGAAAAGTATCTTCAACAATGTTGACTAAGAACATTATCTTTTTGTTCGTTGTTGAGATAATTTTTATACTCTGCAGAACGCAACAATTTGGCTGCATTGTTTACACCAGGGATCAGCTGATTGCGCTGAAACCAACAGGTTTTCTGTTTATCTGTGCTACTCGTAAATCTGTGGCCTGCCACAAGCTGGATTTCAGCCTGATTTAGTCACTTTCTCATTTTGTCTCTTGTTGTAAACCTCCTCGCAGAATTGTGATCACCGTTAGTTGAGTCTGTTTGGTGGTGAATTATCACCCAAGGTAAAGTCTTTTTTCTGTGCTGAAAATTTAATACCATGTCTTCAGTGCAATTAGACATAACCTTGTCTAATAAGTGCTTAATAAGTAAGAGATCTAAATTAAACTTTATAACACTCCAGTGAAGTATCAGTTTCTTAATTCCCCATTTTGTGCTTCTTTTGCTTAAGTAAAGCAGATTTTCACACTTTACTGTGAAGCTCACCCACAACACAATAATTAAACATGTTCTGATCTAAAACCTTTTTTTTTTGTATTCTGAGGTGTGAAAACAAAATTAACATAATTACTAAATTTTTCTTGTCACTGAGATAAAGCTACTTTTCCCACCTTTGCACTAACTCCATTCAAAACATGCCATACTGGCATGTTTTGAATATATTGCTTTAACACTTACAAAGGTAGTTACAGACATAATTATGCAACCACAAATCTTTCTTTACAGATAAATCTGATAAGATCACAAGACTCTTTCCAGAGCATTCACCTAGAATAGCAGGACCAAATAGGTGTAGTTTAGAAGTTTATTTACTATTACAATTTGAATGTTCATTGCTGAGATAAAGTAGTTTTTCCACTTTGCTGTAACTATCCTTGCTCATCATTTGATGGTTGGAGGGTCCAGCTCATGCTGATACATATTGGAATGAGTATAAAACCTTCGGAATGCTTCGGAAACTATTAGATTAAAAGTTCTAGCTGATGGTGTGTCATCTAAAGCTTTGATTATTCAAGGAGGATGTCCCCCAGAGCTCCATTCTATTTGTCCATCCATCCATCCATCCATTTTCTTACACCCTTCGTCCCTAATGGGGTCGGGAGGGTTGCTGGTGCCTATCTCCAGCTGCGTCCCGGGCGAGAGGCAGGGTACACCCTGGACAGGTCGGCTGTCTGTCGCAGGGCAACACAGAGACACACAAGACAAACCATACACACACACACACACCTAGGGAGAATTTAGAGAGCCCAATTAACCTGACAGTCATGTTTTTGGACTGTGGGAGGAAGCAGGAAAACCCAGAGTGAACCCACCATGCACGGGGAGAACATGCAAACTCCATGCAGAAAGACCCCCGGCCGGAAATCGAACCCAGGACCTTCTTGCTGCAAGGCAACAGCTCTACCAACTGCGCCACTGTGCAGCCCCCCATTCTATTTGTGACTTTGATAAATAATTTGTGTCAAATGTAGCTGATACAAAGTTTTAATTTATGGTGATCAAACAAGGTTTAATAACTTTACTATAATGCACAAACTGTGCAGCTTCTCACTGGTCCATCACACTTTTATTAAAAATAGTATTTCTCAAAATAAACTTGACATAAAAATGATCTAACCCCACTCAGTAAACACACAAAAAGTAACTTGAAGATCTGGTGAAAAATCAGCAGCCGTGGAGGAATTGTTTTTTCTTCTTATGTTGCAGGAACCTTCAGTCCGTCCTATCATGTCACTGCTTTCCATCCCTGAGAAGTGTCCAGGTTCTCCTGGTCAGGCATAGAGTGGTGGCTGCAAACATGTGTCTTTGATGCATAGAAATATATGCTTTCTTTATATTTCACAAACAGCTTTAAATAAAAATAGGCTTTTTGTCCTATGTCTCTTCAGGTAGAAGGGCTCATCAGCCCTTGAAGGCGTGGCATTCCTCCTCACTGAAGCAAAGCTGCTTTAACAATCTGAGAAACCAACAAAGACAAAAAACCCTGAGTGCAAACACACCACAGCTTAATATTGATTATGTTGATTATGTATACAACATTATGTTCTTCAGCATTACTTACAGGGGCCTGCAAAAGTATTCATGCTCCTTGAACTTTTCCATATTTTGTCACAACCACAAACATGAATATATTTCATCCTGATTATTTGATAATAAACCCAAAATGTTAAGATTGGTGGTTTCAAAGGATACTGTCACTTTGTGTTTAAAAATACTCCTTTCAAATCAGTACAGAAATAGTTATGCAACAACAAATCTTCCTTCTCAGATCAATTTGATGAGATCAAAAGACTGTTCTAAGAACATTCAGCTGGAATAGCAGAACCAAAGAGGTGTGGTTGAGAACTAAGCAGTTCTGACATGCACATGCAGAAATGTTGATGTACATAAAATGTTTTTTAATATAAAAACATTTGAAATATTTGAATTTTAATACTAAATAAAGGAATAAAAAGCCAAAGCATTTGTCAGTGACTTTAGTAATTAGTTATTTGGATAAAACTGAGAAACTAACATTATTTATCATAATGGTTATAATATTCCATACCCTAATGTTTGCTCTGTGAAGGCAGATGGCCCACACACACAAACATAGCATTTTGACCCTTTTGGCCTGACAAAAAGGTCGTTCAGCAGGGTCTCATCCACCCGACCCTTCCTGCCGGTCCAGCTGGCAGAGGGCTCAGATAGGATGTACTCCACCTGAAACCTGACAACACACAAAACCATGACTGAAAAAATATTTAGAGAGCAAAGGAACAAGAGAAAATAGCTGCGTTCTAGCTTAGTAACAAAGATAATCAATGTTCCAAAACTGTATACTGATGTGTCAGATTACAGTTTGGAGAGTACATTGACTCCATGTCAAAACAAAACCAACTAAAACTTTTACAGATTATTTTTCTCATTTCCCACAAGCACCTATCCAGGCATCAGAAAAAGAACATTTTATAGAAAGATATCACCACTTTGTTTTACCGTTCATCATTAGCTGCCAGATCATCCAGTTGGCAGCGCCACAGTATGTCTTCCTCCTGTTTGTTGAAAAACAGCAGCTTTGTTGTCCTGTGAACACAGAGATTTAAGTAATCAATTGTCAACAGCTAAATAAGATACTAGTACATCTGGAAAAGTCTGAATGTTGTATAAAATGCAATATTTTTTACAATTCAACTCAGAAAGTGAAATCAGCACTTTACAAAGCAAATATTTCAAAGTTTTATGTTTTAGAATTTTAATGATTATAGTTAAAGAAAAAACAAAATTTAATGTCTTGGAACATTATAATATCACATCAGACCAAAGAACAGATGTTTTAAGGGGACAGTATTATGTAAAATTGACTTTTCTGAGCTTTAGATCATGTTATAATGTTGGACCCTCATCAAAAATATACCAGGGGTGTTGCTTTCAAGAAGCAGATATTAATCTGCATGCATCAACATGCATTAATTTGAAGATTTTAACATGTTAATAATAATGCAGATTATTCCAATTACATATTTTGACCTAGAGGCCTTTCTCCCACAGATTCACCTAGTTCACAGCAGTGCATCATTAACATATGAGGAGCAAATTATTATAGGTTTCAGCAGACAGCAACAAGAGTTCTAGTTGAAAATCAAATCTTTACTGCTTTTTAGGGCCATTATTATCCATCAGTTATATTTTCTGACAGAATAAAGGAATAAACTGGTTGCTCCCACCTGATTGTGTCAACTTCTCGTAGAGCCAGGTTGATGAGGCGAACCATTGGCGTGAATCCTGTGCCTCCTGCTAACAGATAGAGGTGTGTGACATCACGAAATGGGCGGAGGCTGAATGTACCCTCTGGACCACTGACGGAGATATTTTCACCTGGGAAATCAGAAATTTCGTTCGTAATACACCCCAAAGTAAAACTGCATGGCAACAGGGATCAAATATCAAACAGTAACAAAGTATAAACCTTTACAGAACCTTTATAAATTAGAGTTATAAACAGAAAAACCTTCTAATAGTTGTTATCGTTGTTTTGTTTGATGTTGACCTACTTTTTATTAACATAAATACATGTAGTGATAAATATAAGAGGTTTTCTTCATCTGTTCAAATATTGGAAGGAGGAAGTGGTTCAGCAGCAGATTTTCTAAATGCTCTGAGGAGAAACTGATCATCACAATGAGTCAATGTTAGCTTTCAAAGATGGCCTGAGATGTCCTCATATGTACTCAAATCTAATTAGAGGACACATGCAGGTTCAGTAAAGACATGATGAGATAGAAACACAAACACATTGCCTCATTGTTTGACCTGGCTGTGACATACCCATCTGCAGGCTGTTCAGATATGGGGTGAAAACTCCATCGGGATAGACTTTAATCATGAAGTAAAGGTCTGACTCATGTACGGAAGGTGAGGAAGCTGGAACCAGATTCTGATCCACTGGAGTGTATGGCCTCACTATCTCAGTACCTGGAAGTATAAGTACATGTCGTCGAGTATCCTAATAATTTCTATTTTAATCAACACATATGCCAAAGTCAGGAATAATTTAACTGACCTTTGACTTAGTTTTTTTATTGTATAAATAATGTATTATTAGTTCACTTAAAACAAAAAAAACCTTTACAGAAAATTTTATATTTAGTGACATTTATGCACCAACGGAGATTTCTCTAAGCAGATCATCTTCATCTGTGAACATGAACAACACTCAGGTTTGTTGTTAGCTACCTTCAATGATAGCTTTGAGGTAGACATGTTTTCCAACAGCCACATGCATGACTGTCCCTCCAGGAAGCTGCAGTCTGAAAACATGTGTATTATGAGTCACCTCCATTTTAGACACCAGCCTACAGTCCCGATAGAAGGGCCCTTGAGGGAATAGTTGGAACACAGAGAAAGAGAAGAGAGAGTAAAAAAGAAATCAATAATATTAGCGAACCAGTGATGCTGAATGTGTAAGATGAAATCCTGGTTGTGACTACAAACAACAGTGTAATGAAACGCAAATATCAGGATCACCTCTGGATTCATTGTTCAATGGGCCAAAAAAAGTGACATGTCAAAGAGCTCATTAAGATTCTCACCTCTGTTTTTTTTGCATAGAAATGTGTTATGAAATTCCAGCGGTTGACCAAGACTTGTCCATTTTCCTCTAGTTTGTTTGTTTATGGTGACCTGGATCTTTCCCACAGAGAAAGCAGTATGAACTGTTGGTGATAACCAAAGTTTACAATTAGGAACATGCCATTTAGACACATCTACTTAAGTGAGATGGAAAACACACAAAAAACAAGATATTCATTTCCTGTTTCATAAAGCTCAGCTATGTAGAGCTTGACAATGGCCTAACTCTGACTCAACTTGAAAGAATAATCCAAAGCAACGTGGTTCAACGAGATCAGTTTTGAAACTAAAAACATTTTACCTGGAACTGATGAATAATTCAAATATTTGACTTTTGTCCTCAACCAAAAGTGTAAAAAATAAAAACCCAACTGATTTGGAAAATCAGCAGCATATTGTGTATTGAAATATTCTTTTCTTACCAGAAACGTTTTCCTCAACTTCATGAGCAAGATCTGAAAGGAAATTAGATAAATGGCCTTTACATGTACAGTGCTTTATCTGAACTAGACCCCCAAACACTGTACGCTAGATCCAGTCATTCACACTCACATACACACACTGATAATGAGAAGCTACTATATTGGGGCCACATCAGCCCTGGGGCTGTCGAACAGAGGCGAAACTCATTTAATATATAAAACCCTTTACAAATACTGCCAAAAAACAGACTTTTTTTATTTCAGATATAAAATATCAGTTGGCCCCCACACAACCCGGTTAAAAGGCTGTGATGGATGGATGGATGGATTGATCTATCCATCCATCTTTCACAACCTTCTAGACCAGGGGTGCTCAAGTCCAGTCCCCGAGCGCTACCATCCTACAACTTCCACATGAATCCCTGCTCTGACAGACCTGAATCAAACAGCTGAATGGCTGTTCAGAGCTGATCCCGGTCTGTTGGAGTAAGGATGCCTCTAAAAGTTGCAGGATGGTAGCTCTCGAAGACTGGACTTGAGCACTCCTGTTCTAAACAGACAGACAAGCTGTGTTTCCATTACAAATGGTCTCTATTATGAATGTTTTTTGTCATTTGGATTTAGCAATATCCGCAGCTGGTTAAGAATTTTACCAGCGGTGATAAGTAGATCTACAACACTATATTTAACATCAGAATGTGGATAAGTATGACATTGCACTTAAGTGAGCCGACACTTAGAAATATGCGGATGTTAAGTCCTCTGAAAGATTTGCTTTGTACAGACCACTATCTATATGTTCCTGCCATTTACCACATCATGGGAAATGTCATTCGTGCCCATTCCTTTCAGAGGGATACTTACATCAAGATGCTTTGTATGTTCATTTTTAAACATGTTTTGTATTTCTACTTTTTCAAAGCTTGTTGCTAGAGCTGATGCTGCTGGTGATTGTGTAGCTTAATCAGCTGGGTGGTTTGAGTCTTTTTCTGAAAATGCTCACTTGGAAACATACAATATGATACATTGTTTATAACCATCAACAGTTTTAATGTAATATTATGACTATTCTCTTTTTTTCCCTTTGTTTCCACCAATTTTGAAGCTTTATTAGTTTTCATTTTCAATTATGTTTTTCTTTTTTTATATATTCTTGATTTATTGAAGGCAATATTTTTATTTATTGTGATATTTCATTTATTTTATATTCTGTATTTTTTTTTCTATCACTTTTTTAAACTATACATGGATTTATTTTCTCTATTTTCTTTTCTTTTTCTCACCTCCAGTCTTATATTTTGTCTATTCACAGATATCTTATTTTTTTCTCAGATCTAATTTTTCCTGTCTGACCTGTTCCTTTTTTAAATTTTTTGTAGAATGTAATTTTTTATTATGTAATAAATAGAAGAAGAAAAAAAAAAATCAGTTTTTAGAATCAGCCCAAAAGTATCGGCAGCACATATTGGTGATTGATTAGACTGATGTCAAAATAATGGGTATCAGCATCGGCCTTAAAAAACTCTAACGGGCAATCTCTAATCTGCACCATTTCATGACTGAGTATTTTGTTTTGCAAGTTTGCCATTTCCTGCGACAGACTGGCGACCTGTCCAGGGTGACCCCACCTCTCGCCCGGAACGCAGCTGGAGATAGGCACCAGCAACCCTCCCGACCCCATTACGGGACAAGGGTGTAAGAAAATGGATGGATGGATGGAAGTTTGCCATTTCCCTTAAGTATTTCTGGAATATATATTGCTTGAATTAAGTATTTGTTTTTCTGGACCTTCTAATTGAAATCTACAAAGTGGAAAGTAGCAAAGAAGAAAATTCAATTCAATTCCTTTAGTTTGCAGTATCAGTTCAATTGCACCCGACCTTATATACATCAATGACAAGCTCCTAGAACATATTTAAAGCAATTAAGTTAATGCAGTTGGAAATAAATGTATTTTAATACTGTAATGGGAAAAGACAAAATATGAAGTAACAGTGAATCTGCTCACCTAAGTGTATCATGTAAGACAATTTCCCAAGGAGAACTTCCAACCGAAGAATTCCCGCTTTGAGGTCAACGGTCACACATCCTGAGCCGGGGATCTGAGAGACACATGTCATATACAGCATATTAGGCATCAATCACACTGCAGCATGAAGTGACCCAATTCCGATTTTTTGTCAAATCGGATTTTTTTGCCATGGCCGTTCACATTTCCAAATATATGCGACCTGTATGCGTTCTGTAGTTGGAACAGGCAAACAACCGAAAAGCGTCCCGCATGCGCAGTAAAGGGCACAATAACATCAGCGTTCTTTATGTTCTGCCAACCACCATACAACAAATAAGTGCTCAGTGTTTGCAGAAGTAAACATGGATGCTAATGGTGGAGCATAGCTTACTTATTTGAAGTTGTTGTCAGCACAACTTAATCCTCATTATAGTCCCCCATAGTTGCTGTTTTTCTTCTCGCTTACGCGTATCAGGACGCAGAATCGTAACATTTGTCGAGTATCAGTGACGTTCAGGTCGAATTAATGCGACTTAGGCGTTACGTTACATTTGAATTGGATACGTAGCGGACACCCAAGTGGCCTGGGTCACATTCAAAAAGAATCCGCCCTGTGTTGTTCAGACTGTCATAAAAAGATCAGATACAGGTCGCATTACATCAAATAAATCAAAATCAGGTCACTTCAGGCTGCAGTATGAACGCAACATTAGTCTGGCAGCTGGCTTTTAATACCCAACAATGATTCAACAGTTTCACTACAGAAATATAAGAATTCAGGTAACGTATGGAATTTCTCTGCATCTTTTAAGCAAGTGATTAATTTTAGTTAAACTTTCATTACCTTTCTTTTGGCATAAACAGCCAGATGAACAGTTGCATCAGTTTGAAACCAGTCGTACCTTTAACAGCAAACAGCACATGCAGTTAAAGTCATCAGTCTTTAACTGCATCTCGCTGCAAATATACTCAGTTTCATACCGAGGATGAGAGTCTTTGTTTGGTGGAGGAGGCCCAGCAGCAGGTGGAGCAAGACCTGTTGATGATGAAGGCAGGATGATGGCTGAGGAAGAGATGTCAACACAAGATTACAATCAATACTTTTGAAGTCAAATACTTCGTTGAACCTAAGTATTGTAATGTAATATATTGATGCACTGGATGTGATTTTATCCCATCAATGACACATTGAATAAAATGGTTTTATTATTATTAATTATTATTATTATTATTATTTGCAGCTTTTGTTAATCCTGCACAAAAGTATAAAAACCTCTGTAACAGATATAATTTTATGCAATATTCACATATGAATCTGATTAAAAGTTATTATGAAGAACATATTTCATGAAAACACCACATTTTGGTTATTTTACTTTAAAAACCCATAATCAGAAATAGTAACATTTTATGATGAGGGCAGAATGTGATTACTGCTTTGTTTTATGAGGATATTCAGTTGATACAAACAGAGCAAATGTCACAGTGACATTCATGGTGGTAAAAAGGGCAGGAGTATTTCATCAGATCACATTCCATAACATGTAAAAATGAACTTGTATCTGGAACTAATGTAATATCCCCAACCTGCTGAGCTATTTTAATCTAAATGTGTGTATAAGAATTTTCTCAATCTGCTCCCCACTCTGGAACTTTCTGCCTTCACATATTCACAATATTGACTTTCTTCCTACTTTAACATCACAACTCAAAATGTATGTGTTCAAGTTGGCCTTTTTTTGTCATTTCTTGTTTGTAATTATCTTCCTCTATATCTGTTTTCATTTTTAGTGTATTCTTGTTTTGTTTTCTTGTTAAGTGTCCTTGGGCATCTTGAAAAGATTTAACATGTTATATTATTATTGTTTTAATTGCTAAAATATCATTAATTGTAGAAGGCTTAGTTTTTATCTCAGTCCTATACTTACAAACACAAACGCTGATGCATTGTCAGGACTTGAACCGTCTTGAATTTTCTAACACATTTTTGTCACTATTTTAAAAACAAAAATAACTTGGATAAAAACCACTTTCCAAAAAACAGTTGGGAAAAATATAACAATCAGAATGACTCATTAGAGATATTCAGAAACACTTGGGAAACATGAGCAATGAATATATTTACAAGGAGGATTTAGAAGCCTAATGTTATATGTTAATGTTGACATTTTCTATGAGATTACATAACTAAATTCCATTTTAGTGAAGGGCTGAAGAACCATATCAAAAACAGAGAGCACAAATCAGGTTTCACCTTTACTAGCTGTTGCAGCCTTAGTAGTCATTCGTCCAACCAGGCACTCTTTTAACATGGACTCATAATTGACCCATCGATGGACCTGCAAGACACAGCAACAACACCCAGGTGAGAAAGCTCATTAGGTTAACACATTAGTATGCTTAAAGAATAACACCATTGTCTTCCATGGGAGAATTTTGTCTTAGAAAATAGGACAATGGTGCAATAAAACAAGCATAAAGCAATTCTTCAAACAAAGTCAATAACAATAAATACATAAAACTAGCACAAATTCTTCAATAGACACGTACATGTAATTTTGTACAAAGAAACAGTGATACGCGATATGCTGACTTTGAATGGGCAGTATATCCACACAAACACACAGTACATGTTCACAAACATTTCATCCCTTTCATACAAAGGAAATTCTAATCATCTGAGCCTCCTATTGCTATGTTCATACTCTGCTAGCCACCATTGATTAGGCTTGGTGGAGAATGGTACAAACAAGTGCCTAAGATGGTTGTATTTACACTAATAACATATTCTGATGCGAGCACATGTGATGTATCTGACAAAATGTTCTGATACTTTTGTCTGATGTTTGCCTGCTCAAACGTCAGATGAAAAGTAGGTTTGCATGCAAATTTATCAAAATGTGGCTTTTGTGGAGATTTGGTGATGTCTATCATAAATAGATTGGACAAGTATGTTTTTGTAAATCCCCTGATAGCCATGTGTTCTTGGATACTTACAAGTTGGGGAACAGCAATAAAAAAGCTGAATGCCTAATGATAGCATGACATTAATAATCAAGGAGTCCACATGCTATGTTAATGTAATCCACAGGAAAGATCACTTCAAATACCCTTGATGGCAGGTAAGTTAATTTATTTCAATGACTAATACAAACACTACACAAGTATAAAGGACGTTGGGCCTGATCAGAAGATTTTGAATTTGTGGGAGCATAGGTGTGAGCAACAACAGAGGAGAGCACACAATGTCTATGAGGAAGGAGAATTTAATGTAGTGAACATTGTGGATCCACATTTACAAAATAAACAAAAATTGCGTGCTTTTGAAAAAAGAAAAAGAAGAAATAACCCAGTATTTTTTAGTCTTTTCAATGTGTCTGTCAAACGTTCATTCAATGTGTCACTGCTAGTGACCAGCCGGGTCACCACCTACCAGTTCACTTGGCCCTCTGGGCTGGGGCTTGCCATCAAAGTTCTACATGTATATATATATACATATACATATATATATATATATATATATATGTATATGTATATACACACACACATATATATATTTCAATCTAAAGTTGCAATGAAGTAGATCTATAACACTATATTTAACATCAGAATGTGGACTAGAAGCTCACAGTAGCTCTGACCTACTCAGAACAGAAAGTTCCTAAGTAATGCATTAGCATTACTTAGGAATGCTTCTTAAAGAAAAGCACATTCCAGCACCATAAACTGAATTAGCAGCTCCCTTCATGCACCCCTTGTATGAAGCACTTAGAGGCAAAAAAGGGCCAGCAGATAGAGTGGATCCGTGAGAGCGTTCAGGATTTTGATGATGGCAAAAAGACCTTGGCTAAAGCTGTGCTTTTGGCCCATCCATCTCCAGAGGCTCCTGTGGCTCTAACAACTGATGCCTCTGATTGTGCAGTTGGGGCAGTTTGTGAGCAATGGGTGGATGGTTCCTGGCAACCCCTCATTTTTTTTAATAGGAAACTCCGGGATGCCGAACAAAATATAGCACCTTTGATAGGGAACTGCTTGCCCTTTTTCAAGCAACACATCATTTCCACTTCATATTAGAGGGCAGGGGCTTTACTGCTTTTGTTGACCACAAGCGGCTCACCTTTGGAATGGCAAAAGTTTCTGAACCGTGGTGGGCTGTGCAACAATGGCATTTTTTTCGGCCATTTCAGTGTTCACCACCGACATTCAGCATGTGGCTGGCAAGAATAATCTGGTGGCTGACTGTCTGTCCAGAGCAAAGGTTGCTTCTGTGCATTTAGGTGTGGACTACCTCGCCATGGCCACACACCAACTGACTGTTCAGGATATTCTGGCCTTTAAAGCGGCTGAATCCAGGTGGTATTTAGAGGAGGTCTCCTTTCATGAGTGTGCCGCAACCCTTCTTTGCGATGTCTCAACTGGCAAACCTCGGCCTTTGGTCCCTATTAGTTGGTGTCGGCGGGTTTTTGATGCAGTTCATTCCCTTTCACAGTCGGGTGTTAAAGCTTCTGTGAAACTGGTAGGGGCAAAGTTTGTGTGGCCGGAACTCCGTAAAAATGTACGGACATGGGCGGCTTCCTGCTTGCCAGGGTGCCAAGGTGTAACGGCACACTAAGGCTCCACTGGAGCACTTTCCTGTTCCACAACAGAAGTGGACTTAGTGGGGCCACTTCCACCTTCCAGAGGTTTTACCTATCTCCTTCCTTCAATTACACCCTGGGAGGGGGCGCTCTCCTGCCGTCATGGCAAGAGGCATTTATGTCGGTCATAAAGGACAAAACGGATCCTAAAGGGTATAGACCAATTAGTGTACTAAAACAGACTACAAACTATATGCTGCAATATTAGCTAAGAGATTAAGTACCCTGGTGCCTTTCCTGATAGATGAGGACCAGACAGGCTTCATTAGTAATAGGCAAACGCATGACAGTATAAGAAGGGCCATTCATACAGTATTATTGATCAGATAGTTAAAGAAAAATCAAGTGCAGTCCTTCTCAGCTTAGATGCGGAGAAGGTATATAATGGGTGGGAGTTTTTGTTCAAAGTAATGAAGAGACTTGGGTTTTGTGATAAATTTATTCAATGTATAAAAAATATGTATTCCTCACCAAAAGCAAGAATTAAAATTAATGGAAGCCTTTCAAATCAAATAACATTACAAAGAGGATGTAGGCAGGGCTGCCCATTAAGCCCAATACTCTTTAATTTTTTTATTGAACCACTGGCTCAGGTTATTAGAGAAGAGTCTGGTTTGCAGGGGGTGATGATAGGAAACGTAGAAAACAAAATATGGTTGTATGCGGATGATGTTCTAGTAGTAGTTAAAAACCCTGAATCTGGTATCCCATCACTTATGAACATCCTGAAAACATATGGCAGACTCTCAGGTTATAAACTCAACATACAAAAGACTCAAATGTTGTCTTTTGTTTTGTCAAAACAGTTAATAAATAGTTACCAATTTAATTGGCATCAACTACAAATAGGGTATTTGGGTGTTATACTAACAAAGAATTTGGCTCAATTGTATGAAATTAATTACAAATGAATAAATAAGAAAATATTTGAGGACCTGGACAGGTGGAGTCTGCTTCCCCTTGACTTCGGCAGCAGAATCCGAACAATAAAGATAAATGTTCTCCCAAGACTGTTGTACATATTTGCAGCACTTCCAGTAGAGGTTCCAGAAAAACTATTTAGGGAGTGGGATAAGCATTTTTCAAGGTTTATATGGAGCAATAAAAGGCCAAGAGTAAGATACTCGACTCTGCAGCTGTCTGGGGATCGGGGCGTTATGGGTCTACCTTGCCTGGTGGATTATTACTTGGCTGCCCAGATTAGACCTCTGGTGTGCTGGTATAATCCAGCCTATGAGGCTAAATGGAAGGACATTGAACTTTCTTTGTTAGACTTCCCCATACAGTCTGTTCTGGGATGCCTAGATGGGCAGCCCCAGGTACACCAACTACAAAATATATGTTTGAGTTTCTCTTTGAAAAAGTGGGCAGAGGTGGTTAAAAAGTTTAATCTCCACAAACAAATACAGAAACTTAGCATCTATGAATAAGAACTCGACTAACTATATCAAACAACGATGGGAAAAGGAAGCAGATGTAATAATTTTATCTCAGACCTGGACGCAGGTTTGGAGGAACACTCTGTCTACCACAAATTCCTTAACATGGCGTGACTTCTGCTGGAAGAATTTAATCAGATTTTTCATTACGCCGAAGCAGAGATCGAAGCTGGGTGGTTCACAGTTCTCTTGCTGGAGAGAGTGCGGTGTGGTTTCTGTGGGTTGCTTTCATATTTTTTGGGACTGTCCCTTGTTGAAAACTTTCTGGAAGGATGTTAATCAAGTAATCTGTGAAATCCTGAGTGTAACTTTAACTTTGTCTTTCCCTGTCATGTACCTCGGAATACTTCCTGAGGGACTTGGTAATGGAGATGCATACTTGCTGAAGATATTTATGATTGCAAGCAAGAAAGCGATTACTAAATGTTGGCTCCAACCTAAACCCCCAACTCTGAAGCTTCTTGTGCATATTATAAACCTGATCTACAATATGGAAATGTTGACTTTTACAATATGGCTCAAGAAGGAGAAAGGAGAGAAACTTTGGGAAAAATGGAATCATTTTATTACCAAAGGTGTGTAACAGATAATGTTTGTGACTCCACATCACTCGGACAGACACCTGGGAGTTCTCCTTGTTTCCTTTTTGTGACTTCATATAGTGAATTGTCTGTAACATTGTAATGTCCATTAAGGTGAATACATGTTACCTGCTCCAACCCTCTTGTTCGACTGTATGTAAGTGTATGTTTAAAAATTAATTTAAAAATTCTTTTCAAGCACAGCTACCTGATCAAAAAGGTCAGTCCCGTCTATTCCTGCTGCCTTCATCAGCTCCTCTTCTCCACCAGGATGGTAGTCCATGTAAGGTGTCACATTGTAAACCATGCCTGGACATACATAAAGAAAATCAGCTTAACCTGTATTATGTTGTAATGCCTTCTACAGGTATTGGGTACCAAAGGACCTGTTTTTAGAAACTTTTTAAAACCGTGTTTTTTTGTGAGTTTGATTAACTTGTATGTTTAATTATTGAGCAAAATCCTCTCCATCCTATAGATAGATAGATAGATAGATAGATAGATAGATAGATAGATAGATAGATAGATAGATAGATAGATAGATAGATAGATAGATAGATAGATAGATAGATAGATAGATAGATAGATAGATAGATAGATAGATAGATAGATAGATAGATAGATAGATAGATAGATAGATAGATAGATAGATAGATAGATAGAGAGAGAGAGAGAGAGAGATCTTTATTGTCACTGTCACAAGAACAATGAAATTTAAAAAGTGCCATCAGTCAGTGCATATGCTTTTAAAAAAACTGTCTCACAATTTACACACAATGTAAGAAATAAATAACAAATAACTGATAAAAAAAACTAATAATATGAATAGCCACATTCTCACACACACATTCTCATTGCATTTAGTTTTGTCATTGCTGTAGGGTAAAACTGTCTCTGAGACGGTTGGTTCTTGTTCTGATTGCTCTGTATCATCTGCCTTAAGGCAGCAGTGAGAAGAGAGAATGTCTGGGGTGAGAAGTGTTCTTTGTGATGTGTTGTCTGTTTTTTTAGACAGTGGTCGCTGTGCAAGTCCTCCAGTGAGGGGAGAGGGCAGCCAATAATTTTTTGGACTGTATTCACAACACTTTGGAGAGCTTTCCTTTGAGCCACAGTGCTGCAGTTATAACATACGCAGATACAGTAAGTCAGTATGCTCTCTATGGAGCACTTGTAGAAGGACACCAGCAGTTTTTCCTTGATGTTGTTCTTCTTGAGAACTCTCAGGAAGTACAGTCTTTGCTGGGCCTTTTTTGTCAGCTCAAAGGTGCTCATTTCTGTAAAATACTATATTGTGTTACTTAAAGTAACAATTACTATAAATGGCACTATGTGTCTAGAAAATAAATAATGACTCCTTGGTCTTTTTAACGCACCTCGGAGGCAGGTCCAGCAGTCCTCCCTTTTGTTATGCTTCTGCAGCTCATCCTGGGTCACTTCAATAAGGCGCCCTCTCAGCCCTGTCAAGTCTTTTCCACTTTTGGCAAACCGGATCCAGTCCATCAGACTGTGGCCCGGCTTCAGGGACACCTATCAGACGGAGGTAAACAAGAGGGCGTGAAGCTGCTGCTTGCAAAGAAATTAAATATTTAATGGTTGGTCGCTAATGTGCCAGTTAGTGTTAGAAAAAAGACAAAAGAAAGATGTAGATCGCGACAGTGACATTAATGTTGGTTACATAGCCTTCTCAGCTCTGCTTGATATAGCTCTGCAATGTTACCTTGTTCCTCCCGGACTGTGCGGACGGGGAGACCCTCTGTTGGGAGCTGGGCGCAGGGAACGACTGGCTCGGGATGTTCAACATGTTAAGAAGGCTGCTCCAGTTTTGTATAAAACCTATTCAAACAGCAGCAGTTCAGCACAAACACAAAGGAACAGGAGATATGTGGTCACATACGCAGCATTCTGTAACACCAGACAGCTTCCGTGTTGTGAACCTTCCTTAACACTGATGCATCAAGGCTAGGCTAGGCTAAAACAAAATAACTCTCAATCGGCCTCATTCACAAGAACTATTGCGGCACTGTCACATTAATTAACAAAGGCATACATCTTGTTCTCGAAAGAACTGATTCGTAGTGCGGAAATTCAGTTGTCCTTCGATATGAGAATTAACTACGAGTTAATGTCCTGTGCCTCACAGTTTCCGTTTACATTAGGAAGACAACATGTGGCGCCTATGCCTACGTAACAGTTATGTCAACAAATTGCGACAATCCAGTATGGCAGGCTGTTTAAACATAACATCCACACTGTTTTCAGATATCTAAAATTGGTTTACTGACTAGAAACCAGTGCTGGAGAAAGAATTCAGATTATTTTTGTAACTCGGTAAGAAAGGAAACAGAGGTTTACGGAGATGGTATATGATTATGTCCCCTAGTTGTTATTACCTCCTCTTTTTTAGGGTTGCCTTATTTATTTATTTTTTAATCTTGTGCTCTGCTTATCAAGCAGAGCATAATAAAACTTATTACAATAAAATTAAAAACCCATCAGATAAAGATCTGATGGGTTTTTAATTTTATTGTTTATATTAATTCGATCTATCTATCTATCTATCTATCTATCTATCTATCTATCTATCTATCTATCTATCTATCTATCTATCTATCTATCTATCTATCTATCTATCTATCTATCTATCTATCTATCTATCTATCTATCTAGATCATGAATGATAAATCATGATGAACATGATTTCATGATCAATCATGAAACTGATTTAATGTTAGTGCAGCCTGCCATGGCCCCACAACAAAACATACACAACACAAAAATGAGCCGCAATGAAACCATTCATTGCATTGTTCATGGCATACCGTGTGCAATGCACACCAGGAACAACGGCAGCTAACGTTTTCTGCCACTACAAGTGAAGCCAATCCATGGGATGCAACAGTAGGGAACTGTTATATAATAGTCATAAATGTGCATAGGAGCTATTGCACTAAACAGAAGGTATTACACAATCATCATCATCTTTTATTTTATGTGCTACAGAAGAACACTGGAGCGCCTCAATGCAGTCAGGAACTCACCTGAAAGAAAAGTGCTGAAAAAAGAGATGAAGGTTGAACCATTTCTTCCTCCACAAAATAGAGTCTCGGTGTCATCTGTCTCATCCTTCTCCGAATCTATTGAGTTTGCCTTTCTCATCATTGAATCATAATATCCCACATAGAAGTGCTGTGTTAATTCACACTTAATTGCTTCAATATACAAAACTTCTCCTCCACTGCACTGGCATTTTCCTTTCTAAAGTTTAATCTGCTAAGAGGATTTCTGGACAGACGTTCTTTTCAAAATAAAGGTCACATCTTTGAGTGTACTGTGTGTAAAGGTTTTGCCATTTAACAATACATAACTTTAATAGATATATGCAATTGCCATATTTCAAATTTCATTCTTCTCCCCATAAGTGATTATCTGCAGCAGCCATTAGACTTGTTATATCAGGACACATTCACCAATTTATCACAGGGATCAACATGTATGGAGACACTCAGACCTGAGGACAATTCAAAGTGACCAATAACTTAAAATGTTTATGTTTGGACTGTGGGGAGAACCAAAGTACCCAGAAAAAGCCCATGGCTTCTCAGGGAGAATGTGCAAATGCAAACGAATGCTTTCTGCATTGTGCTGGTTTTATTTAAAAATTAGGCTGTAACAGGTATTTGGTTGTTAGTTCACTTAAATATTCACAATAAGGAATGGATTGGTGTATTACAATTGTGATAACAAATAAAAACTTAATAAATCTATAAATAAACTGGATGCATTTAGATCAGGGGTGCCCAAAGTCAGTCCTCGAGGGCCTGTGTTTTAGTTCTCTCCCTGGTTTAACGCACCTGCACCAAATGATGGTTTATTAGAGGCCTAAGAAGAACATTGACATGCTGAGAAGGTTGTTACTACCAGCAGGGGGAGAACCAAAGCATGCAGGATGCTGGCTCTTGAGGACCGACTTTGGGCACCCTTGATTTAGATGTTTAAAAAAAAGAAACAGCCACCCCTCCCACAGGACATGACAAAAGGGAAGGGTCTAAGAGACGTAAACAATTTAACTACAATACAATAGGGTGACCATATTTTCATTTGGGAAAACCAGGACACCTTGGAGCGGGTCGGGTCGGGGGGGCGAGGGGGGGTTCCCATGCATAGAGATGTCTGTGGCATGCAGGGATTATGTCACACGCAGCGCCGTGCGCAGTGCCCTAGTGCCCGTAAATTTAATGGTCCAATGAAGGTAATTAAAAAAACAGGACATTTCCTCACTTTCTAAAAAAAACCCGGGACGTCCGGGACAGTACGTGAAATACGGACATGTCCCGGGAAATACAGACGTTTGGTCACCCTACAATACAACAGAAGGAGAAATGAAGAGGAGGGCCGTCCCGGTCTTAAAGTCACACAGTTAAAACAATGACAGAGTTTTCAGAGGTGACGGTAGGAACAATACAAATAACCAAAAAGAAAGTAATTTTGTGTAATTAAAACAAAAGAGAATTACAACCTGGTAACATCCACCCCCTACAATTGCACAAAATGAAAAACAGTGTAAAACACACTTGGTACAAAGTAGATTAATTTTTGTCACTGGAACAATGTAACATCAGCAACAGCTGTCATATAATAGGGTCAGGAGAGGAGAGATCCACTCAGCACCTATAAATCCCACGGTATCCCATGGACAACCAGAGGTGCCTTTTTCACCCTTCTACACAAAAGTAAATATATAGATTTATTTCTGCAAACAAAATCCTGCAGTAAGAGAAAAACACAATCCTACTGAATGGCAAGAATCACATAGAAAAAAAATTGGAAACATCAATGACTGAAAAAGTGACTGAACATCACTCTTATCATGACGTGCCTAAATGACAGCCATGGACTGATCAAGTGATAAACTGGTTTAATAACTGTTAAAAGTCCGTCTGTTTGTTTAGGTTACCCAGGATGCATCTGTTCATTTTGTGGTTCTGTTTCACGTAGCTGAGTGGGTTGTTTTTCTGTGTGGTGGCATGGAAGTGACCTCCGTGGACATCCACCATCAATCCTTTGGTCTCATGTATGAAACATGTGCGTTTTTTATGATGTAAGTGAGCAGTTTTGTGTCCTATATTTGTGTTTATGTCGGTTGTTGGCCCAGGTGGTGAGGACATCCTCGTGTTTCTCTGGCTGCCAACAATGCAGGCATTTACTTATAATAGCTCAAGTTATACACTATATGTTATCTAGGTAAGTCCAGAACAGACTGGTGTCTATTTCGGCTCGTTTGCTGGTATCAAGCTCATAGGTTCTGCTCTGCTGTCGGCAAAAAACACAAGGAGGAGGCAAATGGAAGCTTGTAGAACTTTATTCCTCTTCTTGGCAAGGCGAACAACACCCACACTCTCCAGGACTAGTCTCTCCAAAACTTTACACACACTCACCCTTCTCCTATGTGCTCCTCCCATTGCTCTCTCTACCGCCCCCACCTAGGGAAAGGCTGGGCCTGTAACATATAGTTTGCCAGATATATATTGTTATTGTGAGGGAATTACCGTACATTTCATGTGTTCTGACGGTTTAGTTATTTGTATGTTTGTTGCATTTAACCAATGGTTCATTTGTGGTGTTGTGGTGCCCTCTGGTGGATTTTTGTGGTGCTGGGGGCCATTTTTCATCCTGTATGTATATGTAGCCATTTTTGCTTGCACGGCTATTAATATGTACCTTTATTGTTTTTTCTGTTTCAGATAACCACACACACACACACACACACACACACACACACATATGAGAAATCAATAAACCTTCTGAGCTGCACCGTTGGAGTCGTCTTATTTCTTCTGACCGAGGAAGATTCGATTGATGAGATATCTAGAATTAGCGCCTGTCAGATGCACACAGTCTTCTACAAGTGGTCCTTCGAGCCGGAATCTCATAGGTCGAATCAACAACATGGCTACTTCACAAGACAACACTTCTCAGGAGAAAAGTCACAAGCATAGTCCCCGTCCACGCAGGAGCAAGAAGCTTCCGGGACATCTGGCGGAGTATGAGTATGACCTACCTGATCCAGAGGAGTCAGAGTCATCAACCAGCAGCAGCTCAGAAGATCCTGATAAGGATAAGAAGCGAAGATGGGACAAGATGGAGGCAGTATGAAGCAGCATTTTAGAAGCGATGAATGAGATGCAAGTTCCTATGAAGGAGACCAGTGGTGCATTAATCAAGTGTGTGGAGCAACTTGAGCGAATATCTAAGTCATGAAGCCCTCTCCTGCCACACAGGAGAGGGCTGCATAATAGAGCAGAATCCCTTCCTGCTGTGAAACTGTGTGAATATACACAACAGTTACACAAGGTATCAGTTGAACATCATGGCACCAGCAAGGCAGGATAACAGAACACCTGTGAACCTATTAAGACTAGTAGAACCTGCTGCATCCTTCTCATCTCGAAAGGCAAGCCCCACGGTACAGACAGCACCATGACCAGTTCCACATCCAGACGTACTTGCAGCACCTCAGCATATGCTTCAGCCACTACCTGTGTCCCAACCTTGGATGAACATGGCCTTCCAGCCTGTGGGTCAGTCTGTACCTTCACCGGCTCCACAGCCAAGAGGCCCTCCATTTTATCCAGGAATCCAGCCAGCATCGTTACCAGCTCCGCCTCCTAGAGTGAGACGTGATACAGCGTGTTCTACAACCTGACATCCAAGTATCACAATCCATGCAGATGGGGAAGCTCGAACCACATCAGGCTGAGTCTCTATACAATCAGAGATACCATTATCCGGAGCTACCAAGCAGCGCTAACCATGTGCACTCTGCACCATCATACAACCTCTCTGCAGCCTCCGTTACACCTCTGCATCAGCACTCCATTCTCTGCAGTAGAGAATGGAAGAAGTTAAATATGATTGTCTATCTCACTTTGACTGGGGCTCCATGCAAGATGTCACCTGGTGGTGTATCAATGATCCTAAGAAAGGGAAGGAGGTTGTTCCCCAATGAAGGAGCTATTTCTTTATTTTCTAGTTAATTTATAATTATTATATTGCTTTTTGAATTTAAATAATAGAGTTCAAAATTGATTAATATCCTAAATTATTTAAGCTAAGCAGGATGTTATAGTCCTTCACTATATGACTTAAGAAATTTTTTAATCTTTATTTTTTAACAGTGAAGTAGCTGATCGTTTCTAGGCCTTGTAATAATTTATCTTGTGTATAAATGACATGCACTGTCAACTTCATCAGTCAAACGGCATCTAAAGGCCAAGAATGTGTCTGCATAGGTCTCAAAGGACTGAGGAATGTCAGTGCATTGACCACTGTGAAAACTACTGTTCATCATGGTGGCTCAGCAGAAAGGGGAGGAGGAGCAGAGAGCAGATGGA
Source organism: Gambusia affinis (assembly GCF_019740435.1). Taxonomy (NCBI): domain Eukaryota; kingdom Metazoa; phylum Chordata; class Actinopteri; order Cyprinodontiformes; family Poeciliidae; genus Gambusia; species Gambusia affinis. The sequence continues at coordinate 1,522,078 of NC_057872.1, read as the reverse complement.
CTTGTCAGTGTGAGAGTGATATGAGCAACCACATAGAGAAACTCTCAGCAGGACAAAAACAACTGAGAGCCCATTAGTCGAGTGGGAGGGCAGAATCTGCCAGTCATTGGGTAGCTTTGGAAGTAGAGGCTTACTTTAAGGATTTAGGTTCCTGTCTTTTTTGGTTCATTTAGTCCCTGTGTCTTGTGTTCCCTTTTTACTCCCTGTATATTTAACCTCACCTGTGGCCCCTGCTCCCTGTTGGCTATCCTCGTCTAATGTTGCGTCTTCCCTGGTGAAAAATAATATACTAAGTACGTTAAATTCTTAGCATTGTTGAAAAGACATTTTGAATCTGAGCTGGCAGCAATTGCTTCAAAGTGTTCAATCAGAACACTTATGTATATATTTGTGTGGATGTATCAGGAGAAGTCCAATTCAAAGTTCACTCCTTATGTAGAAAGGTTGCAAGAATGTACATACATGGAAGCATGTAGGGGTGTGTGTGTGTGATCTCTGTAGACCAGCGGTCTCAAACTCCAGTCCTCAAGGGCCACAGTCCTGCAACTTTTAGATGTGCCTCTGCTGCACCACACCTGAATAGAATAATTAGGTCATTAAGGCTCTGGAGAACTGATCTACACAAGGAGGAGGTAATTAAGCCATTTCATTCCAGTGTTTTTTACCTAAGGCACATCTAAAAACTGCCGGACAGCGGCCCTCGAGGACTGGAGTTTGAGACCCCTGCTGTAGACAAAACAGAATACAAACCAATTAGCTAAAGTTACAACATAAACATAAACATAAAGCAAAGCTGTACTTAATTACACCATACAGCTGAATAAACTGGCATATTACTGCTGACTAATTTCTTAAACTTAAAGTCTGATATGAACTAGCACCCATCAAGCAGCCTTACAATAACAACCGACGTATAAACATGTGTCAGTAATGACAATTTTATGTTAGGTGACAGCCGATTATGCATAGCTTCATTTAAATACAAAACAATGACATAAACTCCTAAGAAATCAACGAAATGCACGCATGGTTTAACAAAAACATAAGTGCATGAATGATAACATTAAACTCATAGTTTTATGAATGCACACATGCATGGCCGGCCCAAGCCTCCATGTGGCCTTAAGAGAAATTTGGTTTTGGGGCCCTCTAGTTCTTCTAACAATGTGGACTGGCTGGAGCCAGTCCTGATTGGAATCAGCAGTCTGATCATTGGATCATTCACACACCTGCTATAAAGTTATTGTGTCACTGGCAGTGCTATTTACATTATATACGATACATGTATAATATAGGATAGATTTATTGGCCAACTGATTTATTGACCAATTAATTTCTGGGTGGCGATTTTCTTAATTTTGGGGGAAAGTGATCTGCTGATTCTTACATGTGAAGCTGATCCTATCCCATAATCTTATCTTTGTCAGCAAAGGTTTAAAAATTAGCCTCTGTCCTCTTCTGCTCTGCAGTGAGAGGTTTGACTGACAGACCGGCCCAGCAAGTCAGGTCTGCACATTTGAAGTTAACAATATTCACCCCTCTGTTGCTAACTCAGTGACTTTCTTGATATATTTAGTGACATTTCAGACACACAAAAAAAATTTATATCAGCCAAAATCAAAATGGGCAGGTCAGGCTTTTTAATGGGGATTGGCCAGAAAACTGCAGTCGGTGCAGCCCAACTTAAGATGGAAAACATACACATATATTTATGACATTTTTTGATTAAATTAATTTCTCTTAAGCGTAACTCCAATAGCTATAAATTCAATTTATACCAGGTGAGTCTCTCTCCCCTGAGAATGTGGATTGGTACTGGACTGATTCTGAGCCTTCAAATGATTTTTACAGAAGTTTCACATAACTTAAAAGTTGATGTAAAAATAATGTTCGTTTTAGCCATAAAATGATTATGCTCAGCAGCAAACAACATGTCCCCAACTACAGCATAGAGCAGCTCATCAATGTAGCAGCTACGTAACCTGATGTAAAAACATTTTGCTAGAAACTGTCAAACATTGAGAAGTTTTAATTATTGTTATCAAATGGTATCAAACACAGCATTTTGAAGCCAAAAATACCTCAGAAATACACAGAGCCAACCATGAAACTCAACTCATTTAAAGTTAAAACTCAGTTTGACACAAACACAAAGACCCTAGCATAAAAGTTTGGTTGTGGTGGTGTATGGGCTAGCGCAACCCACATTTGGAGGCCTCAAGTCCTTCATGCAGCTGTTGCGGGTTCGATTCCCGGACCCGACTGATATTTGCTGCATGTCTTTCCCCCTCTGCTTGCCCCTTTCCTGTCAGCCCACTGTCATAAAAGGGACACTAGAGCCCACAAAAAGACCCCCTGGAGGGGAAAAAAAATGTTTGGTTGTTGAACTGAACCGTTAAAGCTAATTTTCTATTTGATTCTTTACATATCTTTAACATTACATTACCAAGGCACATTAAAACAAACCTTTATCTTGGCTTTTTTTCTATTCTTCCTCTTTCTTTTCTCCCTCCCTGAAGGATAAGTCCTTTTTTGAGACATTGTTTTGCTTACTTAACTTCTGACTGGAGCTTGGGATGTTTGGATGCACACTGCACATTGCACGGCATCTCAGGATACCGACGAAGAGTGCGGTACCTAACGCAAGTATCAGGGGCCCCCAAGAGCAACTTTTTTGTTTTATTTTTATCAATAAAATAATAATGTCCACTGAAGGGAGTCTTAGGCGGTTGCTTAGTTTGCTTATGCCTTGATCTGACCCTGCACACACGGTCAGTCATTCAGCTGCTTTTTTTTTTTGCTGCTTTTTTCCTCTCTGCAGAGGTTAAGGACCTGCATTGCATTCAGGGTGCATAGGAAATCCTACATACAGCCATATCGATTTTGTACTTAGTGTATTTAATAGTAATTAAATTGCACAAAATTACAATTTAAAGTGTATTAAGTGTACTATAAAGCACTTTTTTTGGAACAACCGAAGTTATACTTTATATACTTTAAGTATACGGCTTTTATGTAATATAAACATGCTTGATTAATATATCTAAGTGTACTATTTTTGTGATGAAATTACATTTAAAATATATTTAGAAGGTCTTCAAAGTATATAAGCATTCAATACTTTATGTATTAGTAGTGTGATCACAGTATGCTCCAATTACACTTTTGGTTTGCTGGAATTGCTAATGAAGTACACTTTTTAATTACTTAATGTCTTTTCCTCTTCTTTGCCACTTTCGCTAAGCAGGAACGAACTATTTCATACAGATTCAAGATTCATTTGTTGTTCTCATCAGGTATGTTGTATAAAAAAGGTTTATTTTGCTTATTTAAAAGTTGAGACATGCATACAATTTTTCTCTCTCACAAAATACTAAAATTGCACATTTTCACTATTAAAATGCCACAGCACCGTGTAAGCGACATTAGAGCCCCAAGTGAACCTAGGCTACGAGGGCTAGAGGAGGAAGTGATAGAGAACAGCTGGCCGAAATTAGCGTTTGTAAATCGGATCAACCTTGAGCTAAACGGAGCATACACCGTGGAGTGGCAATATCCAATATCCAGCTTGAAGCTAACTTCACTGTGGTATCAACGCATGCGATCTCCTAATTATGGCCCGCCTCTTCTGTGACAACTCTCACACAAATATGAATCTCTCACACAGAAAAATACAAGCCTCATTCCCATTCATTCATTCAGCCTAGTGTTAGTTCACACTGACATACAATTCAGAAAAGTATGTCGGTATGTTTTGTGTGTAGGTATATGTGTGTAATTTTAGTCTTATGTGTGTGCAAGAAAAAAATTGCATATTTTATTAGTTTATATGTGCAATCTTAGTCACTTATGTATGCATGTGAGAAAGAAAAATTGTATGAGCGTGCGATATTTTAGTAGTAAATATGTGTAATTTTAGTATTTTGGGTGTGAGAGAAAAATTGTATGTGTGTATAATATTTTAGAAGTGAATATGCACAATATTATAAATTATAGTCTTTAGTAGGGTGTGAGAGACAAAACATAGTTTTTGTCCCCTCATAGGTAACACTATTGCCTTGCAGCAAGAAGGTCCTGGGTTCCATTCCCAGCCTGGGGTCTTTCTGCATGGAGTTTGCATGTTCTCCCTGTGCATGCATGGGTTCTCTCTGGGTACTCTGGATTCCTTCCACAGTCCAAAAACAAATTAATTGATCTCCCTTAATTCTCCTTAGATGTGTGTGTGCATGTTTTTTTGTCCTTTCTGTGTTTGTGTTGCCCTGCGATGGACTGGCGACCTGTCCAGGGTGATCCCGCCTCTCGCCTATTGATAGCTGGAGATAAGCACCAGCACCCCTTATTATCCCAATGGAATAAAGGTGTAAGAAAATATATCAATGGATGGTTCTGCATATTATCCTGAAACACCATGTCTATAGTGAGAGTTGTAGGTTGGACCACCTGATTTACATCCTGGAAGACTTAATTTGATGTAAATATGCACATAATTTTAAGAATATTTTTAAAAACAGTAAAATCAACATGGAATTCCTGAAAATGGTAATTACAAATATGCAGCTTAAAAAAGCCCCAGTGTTTTTCCATAAACTTTCTTAACATTATAAATATAAATGGGACATATTAAAATCTTAAAATTTCACGTTTTCTACTAGCATATTTGAAATTTAAGTAGAAATGTAAGTACTGCACAACTAAAGTGCTTAAAAAAACTACCCAGCCATTTTTTGACAATAAGTTGTTTTTTGGTGTTTGGAAAATTACCAGTTTCAAAAACAACGTAACAATGTAATGTCACAAATCAGGCACTCCCTCTCACCCATTAACCTCAGCAAAACCCAACTCATTACATTGCCAGGGGGTGATGTAAGGAATCTATACTAAAACTGAACATTTTGTCTTGTTTCCTTGCAACTTTGGCATAATTGAACTTGGAATACAAAATCGCTGTGAGGAAAAAGAATGGTGGATTCATAAAACTCCAGATTAGCTGGAAGCATGACCTTGCTTATCCGTTCCGTAGCAAATGGAACTGGCGAATGGAGAAAAATGAACAGACTGAAAAATATGACCCAAAAAGAATATAAAGCTATCTAAGCAGCACCTGGAGAGAATCAATGTAATTTTTTGCATTCCTAAACACACAAAGTACACGTAAGAATTATTTAAGGGCTAAAAAAGTCAACTTTTCATATGTCTTCTTTAGTATATTTTATCTATACACTTGTATATACACCTGCTTTCAAGCTGGATCAAGTTTTGGAACTTATACTTTGTTGCATTTATTAACATATACATTTATAGAAGATTAAACACTCATATATTGCAAATATTTTGTACAGTGATGCATAAAATACTGTGTCATTGGTTTCTGTTAATTACACATATGTAAGAATGTCTGTACTAACATTTACTGATTGATTACTCAGTAATCAATTGTTGCTCAGTTTCAAATGGAGATCACTAAATGGTTTCTGATTTCTTCATCTCATATTGTGGGTAAGAGACTGTCTTTGACTGTTGTAGCAAAGATGTCTATTTAGTGACAAGTGATTGTGGCATTTCTCACAAAGTAGAGGTAAATATGTACTCTCCCACACTTCACTATCTGGGAGCGTGATAAAGCAGGGCAAAGCGAGGCTGATAATGACTCACTGAGAACGGGAATAGATTTGGGGTGGAAACAGAGGTTGAATAAGCAGACTGTGTGACCACAGCACATAGTGTTTGAGCTACGACGTCTCCCTCTTCCTCTGCGTTGTTCTCTGCTGCAGCCAGCACTATTTTACTATTTTACTCTGAAAGTCATATGGTTTACTTTTCCCATCTGTACCACTCTGTTGTTTCTGGTGTCCAGAACACAGATTTAGTGTACAACAGAGGGAATGTGATACCCTTTTTACATTTCATTATAATGTGAAGTCCTCTCCTTGGCCTGCCATCATGGTAGAGGGGTTTGAATCCCCCAATGATCCTGGGAGCTATGCTGTTTGGGGTTTCATGCCCCTGGTAGGGTCACCCAAGGCAGATAGGTCCTATCTGGTGAGTGATAGATAGGTGAGTGACCAGACAAAGCGCAGCCAGAAGACACTGATGACGAATGGCAACTTTGGATTTGGTGTCCCTTGCCCGGACACGGGTCACCGGGGCCCTACTCTGGACCCAGGCCTGGAGTGGGGCACAATGGCTAGCGACTGGTGGCTGGGCTTTTTCCCATAGAGCCTGGCCGGGCTCAGCCAGAAGAGGAAACATGGGTCCCCCCTCTCATTGGCCCACCACCCGTGAGAGGGGCCAAAGGGATCGAGTGCAGTGTGTGATGGATGGTGGCCGAGAGAGGGGAATCTGGGAGTCCGATCCTCGGGTGCAGAAGCTGGGTCTTGGGACGTGGAATGTCACCTCTCTGGTCGAGAAAGAGCCGGAACTAGTGTGTAAGGTTGAGAGGTTCCGGTTAGAAATAGTTGTCTCTGGTTCTGGAACCAGTTTTCTTGAGAGGGGCTGGACATACTTCCACTCTGAAGTTGCCCACAGTGAGAGGCATCGGGCAGGATTGGGCATACTTGTTGCTCCCCATCTCGGCGCCTGGACATTGGGGTTTACCCCGGTGAATGAGAGGGTAGCCTCCCTCCGCCTATGGGTGGGGGGACGGGTCCTGACTGTTGTTTGTGCTTACGGGCTGAACGACAGTTCAGATTACCCACCTTTCTTGGAGTCCTTAGAGAGGGTAAGGCCCAAAAGTGTTGTGAGGGTGTGCTGGGAACATCTTAGAGACAATGTAATGAAACGCAATGTCTGGCCTATGGGTATCATTGCTGAGGTGTGCTCCAATAAATATGAAATTGTTCATACAGTTCAGGTGAGAGTGGCAGAAGAAGATGCCATAAAGTTATTCTTATGACCTGGGAGTGCTTATTTTTTCCAAAGCATAATCTGTTATATGTTTGAGAATGTTGTAAAAGGTGAAACACTTGGTTTTTCAGATGGGGAGTGTGCTGTTGCATGTCAGTTTGTTGACATTACACAGATTTGTTATGGAAGTGTTTGGTTGGTGTCACCTAGAGGCGGAATTTAGGTACTACATTTAATAGTCTGCTAGTATTTTATGACGTCATCAAAAGGAGACAAGGCAGGAGAACACAAAGTACGGTTTTCTCTCTGTAACACTGCCACTTCTTAAAGATTCTGTTGGTCTTTGAAAACACTGTTTTGCAATTTTGCAATTGATATTTTATTGATCAAGAATAATTTAGGTGTTTGCAAGAAAACTTTTACAGCTTTGAGCTAAATATTTTCTTTAGAACAAATGTATTATACATTTAAATGCTGTTTTGTTTGCTTCTGTTTTAGGGTTAAGGCTAGGCATTAGGCTCAGAAATGAATGGAAGCCAATGGAAAATCTGTATGTTCTCAGTTTTACCCTACTCCACCTGGCTTGAGTAAAGAGTCAACATAAGCCCTCTTGTCTGTGTGGTTATTTTGAGAGGAATTTATTTGAATGTCAACTCCAACAAGCCAATAGAATTTGAGGAAATGACACCCCATGAAACAATTTTATATCCAGATTTTTTAAGTTGTTCACACAGAAAAGAAACGTAAAGAGTTGTAATGTCTCGTCTTCACTTTATTTTATTTAGAACACGAGAACAAACTTTAATGATTGGAACAAACAAATTCTCCAAGAAAGTTGTCAAGGGAACTCTCTTGGTAACTTTGGCCACCCCTCATCAAGTACAATTTTTAAGGCTGTGTGCTTGTACTACTTCTAGTACTAACAGCCAGGTGTTTTTTTATATTTCAAAAAGAAAAACAAATAGTTTTCAAAAATAAGATTAAATGGACAATTCCCAGCATAACCCTCTGTGTGTTTTTAATAGAACACACATTAAATGATTAACTTTATCATGTCTTTAGCATCAATGTCCAGGAAAAATGTTTTTTAAGAATTACATCCATCTGTATTTGGATCTTGTAAAATGCTCTAATTAAAAGATAAAACAACCTGTTTGTTCCTAGAACTGCACTTTAAGTGGCAATCTCCTTTGGAAGAGTGCCAGTTATGCCAAATGAACCATCTGGCAAATTTTAGGAAAGTGCTCATCTTCATCCTGCAGCATCTTTCTAGATCTATCATCATCTTCCTTAGCACTGAGTACAGACTCAGTGCTGTAAATGTCATCACCAGAGAGCATTAACAGATTTCTGTTATTCCTCAGTACACACACATGCACACGCACATGCATCAACGCACAGACTTGTCTCTCTTTGCAGGGACTTTCCATTGACTTCCATTCATTCCTGAGCCTAACGTCTAGCTTATCCCTAACCCTTAATCATATTTTTGTGGGGACCAGGCTTTTGGTATGTCCCCACAATTTCCCAAGGTGTCTGGAAAATGGTCCTCACATAGTATTAAATACATGATACACCCCCCCACACACACACACTCACATACACATCAATGGCAATCTCATGCTTATCAGCTCAGCTGTCACTGCTTGTCCGTCATTCTACTTTTAGTGTAGAATTGGTGTCTGATTATGTTGGATCACTAAATCAGATGGACCCACTTTCAGACACCTGCCAGACCCACCTTACACCACACCTGACCTCTGACCTCCCATTGTGTTGTCATGGAAACCTGCTCTGGAAATGAGAAGGATGGCAGAGGGTGGGCAGAAGAATCATCCTGTCTATTCAAAGTAAATGAAAAGACAGGATGGACAGGAGTCCTTTACTCCTGTGTGTTCTTTCTTGTCTCCCTTTTCTCTGCTGTGGTGCCAGAAGATGGTTCAGACAACAAACATTTGTCGGAAGTTCAGAACAGACCCCTTTCTACAATAAATAAACATGGGAAACCAGGAGATTTTGTAAATAAGACTGGTTCTTTGTGAGTACAGATGCGCATATTCATGACACATAAACAACATGAATGGCAGCTTTTGGAGGATTAAAAATGCATTTTGTTAAATGTTGCTCTTATTTCAGAAGCTGACATTTTTGGAAAGACATCAAAGATGGACATATGAGGATATTTAGGCCTACTTTGACACCCAGAAGAAAAGTAGTATGCTCAGAATAATATACTCTGAGCAGAGAAAAACAAGGCTTTGATCTGATTTACCCAGAGGAAGTCTTGCTTTCACATTGTCTAAAACAAATCCAGTGTGTTATGTTCTCTTGAAGAGCATCTGACAATCTTTTGAAATGTTCGCAGTGTGGCAGAAAGTGAATTATGGTTAGAATCACTATTGCCACAAGTGTATTGTGTTTGTAGCTTAGCAACAACCAAACTGATAACATCCCATGCAGTGTCAGCAACAACTGAGGGTGGAATGTAAGAAGTTACCAAAAAAACACTTCTGAACTCTCTTGGTATGTACTCACTGTCCATTGTTTAGGTACACCTTACTAGTACCAGGTTGGAACACCTTTTGCCTTCAGAACTGCCTTAACCCTTTGTTGCAGAAATTCAATAAGGTACTGGAACATTCCTCTGTGAGTCTGGTTCATATTGATATTATAGCATCATCACTGCAGATTTGTCAGCTGCGCATCCATGATGCAAATCTCTCATTTCACCAAATTTCAAAGGTGCTCTATTGGATTGAGATCTGTGACTGTGGAGGCCATTTAAGTTCAGTGAAACCAGTTGTGTTATTGTCATGTTCAAGAAACCGGTCTGAGATGATTCATGCTTTATAACATGGCACATTATTCTGCTGGAAGCATCCATCAGAAGATGGGAACACTGTGGTCATAAAAGGATGGACATGGTCAGCAACAATACTGAGGTAGACGGTGGTTCTGTCACGATGCTCAGTTGGTACGAAAGGGCCGAAGTGTGTCAGGAAAATATCCCCCACACCACTGCACCACCACCAGCCTGAACCGTTGATATAAGGCAGGATGGATCCATGCTTTCATGTTATTGATGCCAAATTCAAATCCCATGTGAAAACATGCATAACACATATTGTATATAGAAATGTTATTCTTTTATTGGTTATAATTTTCCCCAGATTATGTCTACCTGCATTATTGGCTTGCCTGAAAATGTTTCTATTTTTTCTCATCTAGACACTGGGTGTTTAGATGAGGTTTATGTTTTGAGGGTTTATGTTTTCACTTTAACATAGACCCTCATTACACTTCACTACCCATCCTTCATGGAATTCATCATGGGTTATCGGTTTATTGCAGTAAAATACTGGCTCAAACAAATCAAAAAACATGTTTTTGAGTCATGAATTTTGTAGCAATCAGTGAAAAATTACTTAATCACCAGAGTTTTGTAGCTTGTCCATTAATTACTGTAATCTTTGTGACCTAAAAAAGAAAAGAAAACCTAACCACTTCACTTCAAAGCTTTTAATAGTTTTTTTCAATCACTTTTGATACATTTCTCAGAACAGAATAACCCAGACAATCCATGCTGTTCTGCTGTTTTGAGAAAACACCACAACTTTGTGAAATCCAGCAATGCAAATCATCACTTCTTTTTCCAGCTCTATTTTAATGTCAGCCCTAGTAAAAATAATACATATTTGAATAATATTTTTAAATTATTCCGATACTGGAAAATGTTTCAGTATTTTCAATATTTATTTTATTTAAAAATTTAAACCACAAGCACCGCAGTCCTGTCTTGTCTCTCTGTCACACACACCCCTACACACACGCACACGCAGAATAACAGTAAGAATAGTGTTAACAGCTGCCTCCTTGGTAAATATTGAATGTAGCCAAGTGGGCCTTGTCTAATCTCCCAGAATGCACTGGTTGGATGTTCATTTATCCAGATGGACAACTCTGCTGGAAGTTATTCAGTAAGCAACTCTCATATGTTATGCTATGTTACAATCCAGACAAACACAAAAATGCCACAGCCAGCAACGTCTTGTTTCCATGAATAGATTATCCATCCACAACAATAATATGCATATTCTTGTGCGGCCATAAGAGTTGCTGCTGCCCATCTCCAGCAGAGTACACTCTGGACAGGTTGCCAGTTCAGAGACACACAAGACAAACAACCAGGTACACACAGACATGCACACACGCACGCACACGCACATATGTAAGGAGAATTTAGAGACACCAATTAATCAATCAATCAAACTTTATTTGTATAGCACATTTCAGCAGCAAGGCATTTCAAAGTGCTTTACATCAAATCAAACACAAAAATACAATGCAACATAGAATCAACAATAAAAACACAACATAGTCAGATTCCGTCAATAAATTTGCAATTGATTACGTTTTGAATACAACTCTAAACAAGTGGGTTTTTAGTTGAGATTTAAAGGAAGTCAGTGTTTCAGCTGTTTTACAGTTTTCTGGAAGTTTGTTCCAGATTTTTGGTGCATAGATGCTAAATGCCTCTTCTCCTCGTTTGGTTCTGATTCTGGGGATGCAGAGCAGACCAGAACCAGAAGACCTGAGAAGTCTGGAAGGTTGATACAATAACAGCAGATCTTTAATGTATTGTGGTGCTAAACCATTCAGTGATTTATAAACTAACAACAGTATTTTAAAGTCTATTCTTTGAGCGACAGGGAGCCAGTGGAGGGACTTTAAAACTGGTGTTATGTGCTCTATCTTCCTGGTTTTAGTGAGAACACGAGCAGCAGCATTATGGATCAGCTGCAGCTGTTTGATTTGTTGGACAGACCTGTGAAGACGCCGTTAAAAAAATCAATACGACTGAAGATAAACGCATGGATGAGTTTCTCTAGATCTGGCTGAGACATTAATCCTTTAATCCTGGAAATGTTCTTCAGGTGATAGAAGGCCGTCTTTGTGACTGTCTTTACGTGGCTCTGAATGTTCAGGTCAGAGTCCATCACTACTCCCAGGTTTCTGGCCTGATCACTGGTTTTTAGTTGTAATAACTGAAGCTGTGCACTGACTCTAGATCTATAACTCTAGATCGTTCATCTTTAGGTCCAAAAATAATAACTTCAGTTTTGTTTTTGTTCAGCTGGAGGAAGTTTTGGCACATCCACACATTTATCTGTTCTAAGCATCTGTTCAGTGATTGGATGGGTTCTGAGTCTCCTGGTGACATCGTAATGTAGAGCTGTGTGTCATCTGCATAGTTATGGTAGCTGATATTATTTCCTGTTATAACCTGAGCTAGTGGGAGCATATAGATATTGAATAAGAGGGGTCCTAGGATTGAACCTTGGGGTACCCCACATGTGACCTTTGACCTCTTTGATGAGAAGTTTCCAATTGAAACAAAGAAATCCCTGTTCTTTATGTATGATTCAAACCAGTTAAGCACTGGACCGGAGAGTCCGACCCAACTCTCCAGTCGATTCAGTAGTATGTCATGGTCAACAGTGTCAAAAGCTGCACTGAGGTCCAACAGAACCAGCACTGTGGTTCTCCCACAGTCTGTATTTATATGGATGTCATTGAACACTTTTACGAGGGCAGTTTCTGTGCTGTGGTGAGACCGGAAACCAGATTGGAAGGAGTCAAAGCGGTTGGTTATCGTTAGGAAGCTATTTAACTGTTTACACACAACTTTTTCAATAACTTTGCTGATGATTGGGAGGTTGGAGATCGGCCTGTAATTCTGCAGTAGTGATTTATCTAGATTGTTCTTTTTTATCAGTGGTTTGATTACTGCCGTTTTCAAAGCCTGGGGGAAAACGCCTGATGAGAGCGATGAGTTTACTATTTGGATCAGATCAGTAACAACAACAGGCAGGACTTTCTTAAAGAAATGTGTGGGTAGGACATCCAGATAGCAAGAACTGGAGCTTAATTGACTTATAATTTCCTCTAGGGTTTTATAATTACATAACAGTAATGCTTTTGGATTATGGGAGGAAGTTGGAGTACCCAGAGAATGAATGCATTGAATGCATGAATGCATTGGGAAAACATGCAATCTCCATGCAGTCTAGGAATCGAATGCAGAAGCTTCTTGCTGCAAAGCAACAGTGCTATGCACTGTTAACAGTGCTAACAATGCAGCTCTGGACATCCATTAGTCAGAGTTTATTCATAAAGCCACTTTTGATAAAAGCAAATGTAAAACAACCACACTAACAAAAATTGCTGACTCAACTTGACAGTCTAGATTTCTTATTGTGACAGTATGGCATGAGACAGATAATCAGTGAAACAAATCAAGCTCTTCCATCTCCATCCGATCACAGCTCTTCTATTGATGTCTACAAAATATTTTTCTGTTTGTATATATTGTTTTGAGAAAGGCACTTACTGTTTTGCAAATGTCAAAAATGATTTGAAAAATGCATTAAAGGAAAAAAAATAGAAATGGCAACATAAGACATTTTCAATAAAATCTTTACATTGACTTAGTCTTAGAATTTGACTGACTTTATTGTCATTTTTTATTCACAGGGGTATATACAGAACGAAATTTCATTGCATACGGCTCAGGACAATGTTTTGAAACTGTCTTATGGAATTTGAGGAATTAGAGTTCAGTCTTCCATCTTCATGCTGATGAAAACTCCTCGGTGGAGTTAAGGAATGAAAAGCAGGACGAGAGCAACTACCTCAAAATCTTGTTGTGGGTCGCAAATCATATTCTGATGATGTTGGAGTGATGGAAATTGGGACGTGTCCTCAGCTTCTTCTGATTCTTCTTCTGTCTTGCCCTGTAACTCCTTCCTCTGTCACAACCTCACTCTCCTTGTTCTCTGTGGCTTTTGACCCCATCCAAATCTTTTCATTGCCTCAAATGGGACGTTGTGGCTATATTGCCTGTTGATATACCTTTGAGCTATTTCAGATAACTGGTTGATCATTAACTGATCTAGTGCTTCGCTTTTACTTATGTGGGCAAAAGTAATGATTCATCTTAGAGTAACACATAATTACAACCTGGTCAAGCATTTTACATATTAACACTTATGCAATGAAATTATGGTTAAACATTGTGTACCTCAACAGAGACTTTCTAATACATTTCGATCAATATGACAAAGTCACCGAAATTGGGTCCATCTGGTTTAGTGACCCAACAAATTACAAAAAAAAACCCATAAAATTGTACATAATCACTGACATGATGTACAAAAGCATTAGGAAGTTGCTGACAGAAATGACAAACCTTTTTAGATGTGCTCCTGCGGAACAATAATTTGAAGATTGAACAAGTGGTTTTGAGAATTTCAGTTCTGCTTAGAGAAATGAACCAAAGCGACTGTAAAAAATACTATAAGAAAAAATCATGAAAAAACCATGAAAGTTTATTATTCCCGCATATTATTCCCACCGTTGTACAATCGTCGTTACTTGCGATTGTGACATTTATACCTCAATTTTAACTCAACCTGACATGTTGAGTTTGATGAGATATCTCATCGATACTATTCTGATGTTATCGATAGTATAGTATTGGTAGTATCTGTAGTCTATTTCATCAAAAGACTATCAATGAGATAGTCTATCCATGAGATCTTTGACTATATTTAAGTCGACTATCTTTTACTAGCTAGTGTAAGATTTTTAACCAGCTAGTCAAAGAGCTCGGCTGGAATGTACCAGCAAAGAGTAGCGTAGCCACAAAGACATCACCCAGTGCTGTATGATGTTAGCACTTTAAATAAAGCAACACAGCTTGTTTTCTTTATATTTTCTGGATTTTGTCGTTCAAACATAATGGCGATGTGATGAGACCTGTACTTAAAACTGGATTAGTCTTAATTATTCAAATGCCCTCTCATCAACAGTTTACAGTCCTTTAGTCATTCTTCTCTCTAACAATGGGACCAAAACTGTTTAGGGATGGAACTGATTAAGGCTGTTATAGATATTAAATTTATATGATTCTTTATGTTGGATTACAAAGCATATTAATCTTCATCAGTACAATAAACCTTCAATTTTAATAAGATTTAAAGATGCAATCAGAAATGTTGAGCAAAACTTTATGATTATGACTTGTTCGGCTGACTTTGTACAGGAACGGCTGACACAAAAAAAGCAGTAAATGCTATGGATGAAGTGAAACACTAATTAGTTTCAGAGTTTTTGTTTTCACACCTTGCACTACACTGTTCACACTACACCACACTCAAAACCTAGAGAAATTAGTTTAAGCAGCTGCAGAGGCACTCCTGCACAGTCCTGCCAAGGTTGAAATTTCCATTGCTAATTTGAACTTTGCATAAGTGCTTATACTGGTAGCCTTGCTTCAGCCTGGATATTGTTTTTCCACTGAATTAAGGCAAAGCTGAGAGGATTCATGTGTAAATATAAACTTTACTTAAGTACTTATATGGCTGTTTTCTCTCTCCCATATGGTAGCCAAAGACAGAAAGCCTCAGTGGGAATACCAAGCAGCTCTACTAAGCTCCCTTCCCCATTCGCTGGACAAAGAAGCCCTCTTCAAAGGTCCGCTTGGCCTTCAATTAGTTGTCAGCAACGCATGCTTTTAAACCCAGCACTGTTTGGTGTTTCTAAAGCCTTGAAGATCTCTTGCTCTCCAGCTTGCTGTATCCAAAAGAATGAACAGATATTATAAGGTGATGATTTTATCCTTATCTAACTTTTTTTCTCAAAATTAACATGCAAACCCTTGTGTTTTATGATGTAAATATTTTTGAATAGTGCTGTTCAGCTGCATTCAAGTTTTGAAACTTTCAAGGAGCATGCATGGCTCTGTAAATATATATATATTTTTACAGTTCCTAGTGATGTTAGTTTGCTAATGTGAAAGGTCTAAATCATCCCATCATCCACTCACCGATGTAGCCCTCCTTAAATTCACAAGGATCTGAGTGTATCGCTTTAAAGAGAGGTTGGGTTGGACAGATATCATTTAATCTTCTAGGGAAAGTTTCTAGGAAACAGGATTTATTAAAAAGACTGACATTTTAATCAGTAAATCAGCACACTTTATTACACTAGTACACTTCCTCTGAAACCATATCACAATGTCAATGGTCGCTTTGTTACTGTGGTTGGCAAACTTTACGCCATATCTGTAGCTCTAGCCTGTGTCTATGCTTGGGATGATTCAAAATGTATTAATAATTTCTTGCCAGCTATACCATATTTAGACACTCATCAGTTTGTACTGTAGTTCATATTGTAATTGCAAGGCAAGCCAATTTTATTTATGTAGCACATTTGCAACAACAAGGAAATTCAACGTCGTTTACACAAAATAACAAACCAAAGGAAAGAAGAAACAGGATCTGATCATGTTGATCTAAAATATATAAACTAGATATTCCTGATGTGGGTTGCTAAATAGGTATAAGTAATTCTTGTTCAGAATTGCTGGATTCTAAGTTTGTTCTAATCCCTCTTATGGGTTTTTAGATCCTTATTTAGCAAGCAGATCTACTAACATACTTATGCTTAAAAGTAAATATTCTCTGGACTTTCAAAATTTGTAAAACTAATGAGTATTCCACAGTTTCTAAGTAATAATAAAAACTAAGTGTTTCTGTTCTGGAATACGTTTTCCTGGATTCTAAGATTGTTCTAATTTCTTTTCTGGGTGGCAATAATAGGAGTCTCTCTGCATAACAATCTAAAATGTAATCTAAATTAAATTCAGCAATATTAAATAAATAGTAAATAGTGAGTACTCCACAGTTTCTAAAATTACTAATAAACTAGAATAATCTGAAAAGTATGATATTGGTCTGAATAATGAGTCTCTGGATTCAAAATTCGTTCTAATTCCTTTTCTAGGTTAATAGTGAGTACTCCACAGTTTCTAACTAGTAATGAAATAAAAAGAGGAAAGGACACATTAGGGTATGCACAAAGCAACATTCAGACAAAACGCAGACATGGGTGGAAGGTGGTGACATCAAGGAGTATATGTGCTTGGAGTGTGTGTGTATTGCAATTATGTGTCTCCCGGCAAAGAGTCAGATATCATTTTGTTGTCTAGGAACATGTCCTTGGGAGCACCCAGCTACATGGATGATAAGAGGAGGGGGTAAGGTGGGAAGAAGGAGGATTATGTTTAGATATGTTCAAGGAGATTTGAAATATGCAGCCCTTCCAAGGCTGACACAGGAAAGCCAATTCAGACAAAGAATGTTTTAGGCCGGGTAGATTTTAAATTTCAATCTCACCGTAAGTCTCACCAATACAATTCAGTTCATCCCAATTATCCAAATTAGTGTGGCTGTTCCACTGAACCAAAGCTAGCAACTTCTCCAAGATCGATTCCATCCAGTTAGTGAGTATTAGAATCCTCAGCTGTCCTGTGAGTCTCAGCAAAACTCGCATCCAACTTGTGTTTCTGTCCCACACCAAAACAGTCTGAGTGTTCGCTAGTTTGGCTCAACCCGACACATATTTGTCAATATGCCAAGAATGTGCAAGCTCCAAACAGCAGAAATCTTGTTATCATGAATAAATCCAGGGTTTATCCTGCCGAGTATGTCCCTGCAGAACAGGAGGGCTCTCCTGTGCCCAGTCTTCTTGTCAAGAAAATTTTATCAATTGCTTTGAGAGACTGGTTAACCAGATTCAAAATTTGTAGATTTGGAAGATGTGCAGAAAAAGGCTCCAAAAAACATAGAGCAAAAGACAGCACAAAAACAGAGCAGGCAGGGCTCAGAGGAAAAAAGCATCCGCCTTCACCGAGTGTGCACTTAATTAGATAAATCTGCCGTTCAATCCATCACTAAATAGCTGCATGAAATTTTGCAGCTAATTTAGGCTGTAGTGTGAAGTCCAGAACTTTACGCTACATTCAGTAATTCACTCATTCACATAAGGCAAGCTAATGTGGGGCAGCCAGAGGTACCGTGGGGCAGTCTGCCATGCACCAGCACTAGCCGGAAAGGCGGTGAAGTGCCCACCATGACAGAGCAGTGCAATCGGACCAACCACATGTCATTTACCTAGAATGCATTGCAAACAATGTTAATGGCTCTTACACATTTGTTTAAGAGCCAAAGTGATTGGCTTAAAAGCGCTTTAAACTGAAATCCAGCCTTAAGATGGATGATGGAAAATGAATATCACCCATTTGCTTGTTTTGTTCTCATGTGTGTGAATGCAGTGAGCAAGTAGAATACGTCTTATTACTTTTCATTATGAATTATCTCATTGTGAGCATATTTACATCATCTTAGTTATGATTAATTGAAAATATGCTTATTTCTCTGGCTTCTGTCCCACATCTCCTGAAATTAAAACTCAGTAACAGATGTGGAAAATAAGAAGTGACAGTGTTGTAAAACCTTATTTGTGTGTGTGCAAACAGTGAAGACTCCCAGCCATATGAAGCAGTTACTGTTTATTGTTGAGAATAATTACTGTGAGCAGCTGGGAAATTTAACCATCTGGACCCTTTTTCGTTATTGCAGGAGTGTGAAGTGTTATCATTAGTAACATGATTAACATCTTCTCCATAGGAGCAGTAGAGAGCAGTGCTTTGAGAGCACAGTTCTTGGGTGTCTGGGGTTTGTGTGCTTTATTTCCAAGCCTGTAATGCAAAATAATTATTATGTGTAGCTCTTCCACATCCCTATAATTACCTTGTTAATGTATCAGTGACCGGCATTGATCACTTGACTAATCCAATCACAGAGTCTGCAATTGATTCTTCTCCAAGCAGCCCTACATTAAGCACATTGATCAACGAAACGGTCAATAACACATCCACAATATTCTCTCTCAAAGCATAATAGGCTAAAATAAGCCAAACATTTCGGTACCCCTTTCAAGCATCAGATCAATTGAGGGAATGGTGTTTGCATTCAGATGACAGGCTTCAAAGGGTATGCTCGCCCTCCAGCACTTCAGCCACCACCCCTCTTTTCATTTCTGATGTATTTTGAATCTTTGTCTTTAACAACACTTCCAGGCAAAATGCAATCAAAAACTGACTCACTGTTCATTTTCTCAGATTGCAACCTTTGTACATGCTGTTTACATTGCGTGTGAGTAGGAAATACTGGATAATGTCAATTGTCAAGCATAGCATCAGATAAAGTAAAATCAATCAATCAGTCAATAGAAATGTGCTATTTGTATAGCACATTTCAGAAATAGGGCAGTTCAAAGTGCTTTACATCATGAAAAGATAAAAAAAAAAAGAAAACATAAATACATGGTCAACAGCTGTGAAAACCAGTAACAAACTTAAATTTTGTCAAGTGTCTTTGTTAAAACCCTCAATACATAAAAAATGTACACTAACAGGAGATCAGACAGCTTTGGTTGTACAAAGGTAGAATTTTAACTTTAACCCCTCAGAAAGCTAAACCCAGGCAAATTTTGAAAAATTCCAGCAAAGTGGGCAGAGTCAAGAGACACAGCAGGTCAGTGGGGCTGTGGTCAGGATGAAAGAAGTTAGCAACTTATCCACTTTGTTGGTGTACTTATCAATTTTCCAGACTCCTAGTGACTTTTTTAAAAACAACAATTATGGTTGTGTTGTTGGAGACTTTTATTGCAGCAGCGCACTGCAGCCTGGCTGCAGCCTGTCTGCAGCCTGTCTGCAGCCTGTCTGCCCTGACCAAGCAGTAATATTGGTTTCTTCACTTCATCAGCCCTGCAGGGTAAATCCTATTAATCCCACAATGAACTGCATTGTGGGATTAACAGTCAACATCAACAGAGGATGATTCAAAAAATAAACTGAAAGCACCAGACTAAAGAGTAGATCCCACATTGGTGAGAAGGACCTCGCTGCTGCAAAAAGTTTGGGGCTGGGACCACATGGCAAACCAATACCATTTTTGGAAATGGGGCCATTGCACTCCGGAAATGAAGGGGGTGCTAGTTTCTATATTATCTGTGGTCCACCATTTTTATTTTCTTTTGAAATTTTTTCACCTTTAGGAAGCAGTTCCACTTTCAGTAGATATTTGAACTTCTCTCTTTTATTTACTTCGGCACAGCTCACATCCATCCATTTAGAAAGAAAACTAATTTTGGCCTCTTGTATCTTGTATCTTCTTTCGGTCATGAGCCACAGTTCATGACCATAGATGAGGGTAGTAATGTAGATCGACTGGTAAATCAAGAGTTTTGCTTTTTACTCAGCTCTCCCTTCACCATGACAGACTGGTACTGTGCTTCTAAACATTGTGTAGGTCAACACAGTGCTTCTAAATCTGCTTCTTAGTTGCATCTTTTCAGGTCTACTACTGCCTCTAGTGGGGTAAATGCATCTCTAAATCAGAATTTCCTAAAGTTATTATTTATTTTTAATTCCGGCATTACTGCCACTGTAAAAATTGAATTCTCTAATGAAACACCATACTTTTATTTTCTTAAGGATGTGGAGCAAATTAAATGACCTAAATAAGACCTGAAAGTGGGTCTAGTTTCACTCAATGGTAAACTTGTTGAAACTGTGGCAAATTTTAAATACCTTGGGTCATCAGTCCTGGACAGTCAGTTCAATTTTTTTCGGCAAACCTCAACTTTGCTGAAAACACTGATTATATTTTTTGTAGTTATAGAAGAAGGTTTGAATTTATAATTAGCAGATTTGTGAGGTTGAAGTTAAACAACCTCTGTTTGTAGAAATTTAATGTTTGTAAAAACTTTATTTGTGTTGTGTACTTTTATGTTGTATTCAGAGTTTCTTAATATTATTTCTTAATAAACTTAGTAGTGTTGCATTTGACCATATATTTACAAGTACCCAGAGTTACGCACAAAATATGTTTTTATGGTTTACAAATCATATTTCACAGATATGATGGTGGGAGCTGCAGAAACTACTGTTGTCTCGCTGTGAACTACAGCGAGTCTCCTGAAGGGGAGGGAAGTGTGAGGGATTTACCCCCTTCCTAACAGGTGCTGTTTTTTGTGCTTCCCATATTCTTGCTTTATTTAATATTTTGTTTTAAACATCCTCTCTTCTCTTTGAGATAATGTGTTGCCATGGTGACAAGGACCTGGTGTTTTCAATCAACCACATTGGGAAGGTCCATTGTTTGAGAGGAGGGGAGTGTTTTTTGGATTTAGTTTGGGCCCAATTTGTTTTTGTTTTTGTTGTGAAATTGTTAGTTGTAAGTCTGTAAATATTTGTTTAGGAATATTGTTTAGCACAAAAGTTTTTTTTTTCTTCTTCTACCTGCAAATGTATTTGCAACATCATTTGATATTACAATATAAATTTTTTCACCCCTGACCACCGTCAGTAGGCAAGGCGGGTGAAATGTCTTGCCAAGGACACAACGACAGAGGCAGGTGGAGAAGGGATTGTATCACCATCGCCATTACGGTGATGGAGAATCATGTAGAATTTACCTTTTGTACATGAAATGTTAAAGGCCTCTATAAGCCTGTCAAAAAAGGCAAGGTGTTCTCACACTAAGACTCTCAAAGAAGATATCATCTTAATTGAAGAATGTTGCTCATTATATGTAACTTAGGTGCCATTGGGTTTGTATGCTCTGTGAGTGATGATTTGATACATGGAAAAAAACCGGTCCACGAGTATTTACAGGATTCTCACAAACGTATCATGGATTGAAGAAGTAAGGTAGAAAATACAAGATGTTCAGTTTTGTTTTTTTTTTTCCACAAATTATTCATTTGGTAATTGTCTCAGCATAAACCTCCTCACATGTGAACATGTGATCAGAGCAAATTTGCTACAGTGGGGGTCACTAAACTTTAAACACATGTTATACCAATAGAAAAACAAGGACTTGCCTCGATTTAAGAGCTGAAAGACTTCATTGTTGCAGCACACCTGTCTCCATCACAAGGAACATAATGGAATTCATGCAGGATTTTTGCCTAATCCAAGACCTCCTTATAGGTTGCGTGTCATGGTAATGTTTACCCCACAACTCAACCTCAACGATTGTGCTTAACCATGTGCTTGTCAACTTAAATACCACATGTATACCATGCATCCACCAGCAGCAATGAACCAATGAGTGACCATGAGGTGACAATATGAGAGGCTGCAGGGGTCAAAGGTCAAGTATATCCAGTTACTCTACTCATATTCAATTGTGAAGTTTTATGGCACAAAAATAATTCTTTGTTGTCTGAGTTATATACTAAAAACCCCAGATGAACATTAATAAAACAAATGTTAAACTCTCAACACTGATGTAACAAAACTTAACAACTTTAGGAGCAACAATGTAAGGAATCTTTCTGGCTGATTTCTTAGTCTCCACCAGTGATGTAGAGGTATGTATGACGGTACTTTACTCTTTTCACTCTTGCTGTTGTTCTGACAAAATAAGCAGGACAACAGCAATCCAATCCAATCTCAGTAGATTATTGACTGAGATTGGTCCAAATCCAATCTCAGTAATTTTCTATAAATACCTGCCTGATAAGGCTTAGATTTTAAAATAATAGTACTGGTATTTTTTTTAACTTTAAGATATACATATACAAATTGTATATGTATACAAATGTATATGAAATAAATACTGACAATTTACAACAATATGCAAGTCTATTATTAACAGAATTCAACAATATAGTTAAATACTTCATTCAACAAGTTTTTGAATAAAGTATTTACTATATATTACTTCTGTCACTAAACTGGTGACTCTTACTACTGAGGAAAAGACAAAAGAATATTGAATCTAATAACTACTAAAAGTAAAAACAGTAGAAATATAAAATTAGCTAAAACTAGAAACAATAAATAAATTATGAATGGTGAAAACAGGTTTATTAGAAGTAATGTCTTATTAATTTTTGACTGAGTTAGAATGACTCAGTTCTCCAAAAATAACCTATTTGGAGAATTGATTCTTATATAGTTATTAGTTACTCCTGGCTCTTAGATTTTCATAAAATCGGAAGGCACATCCTTTATTCATCAGGCTCCTCTCTTGTGGAACCAGCTGCCAGTTTTAGTCCATGGGGCAAATACTATGTCTACTTTCTAGTCTAGATTTAAAACGTTCCTTTTGGATAAAGCTTAGGCTAACTTAGGCTTGGGCTACTGATACAATACAATGCTACTGATATCAGAAATTTTTCTCACCATAGAACCTACACTATATATATATATATATATATATATATATATATATATATATATATATATATATATATATATATATATATATATATATATATATATATATATATATATATATATATATATATATATATATATATATATATATATATATAAATACATATATATTTTGCCTAATCTAAGACCTCCTTATAGGTTGCGTGTCATGGTAATGTTTACCCCACAACTCAACCTCAATGATTGTGCTTATATATATATATGCATGGAGTTTGCATGTTCTCCCTGTGCATGCGTGCGTTCTCTCGGTTCTCCGGGTTCCTCCCACAGTCCAAAAACATGATTGTCATATATATATATATATATATATATATATATATATATATATATATATATATATATATATATATATATATATATATATATATATTAGGAAACCAATATTTTAATACAATATGGAATAAGTACGTAAGTAAAGTTCTGTGAATATTGTCCAAAAACACTGTACCGGTAATTTAAAGTCTGCTGTTATACCCAACAACATGTCAGCTCTCTAACATGTTTTTTTTTAAAATGTAGCTTCAAAATGTAAAAAAAAACATGGATTTAAATCTGAAACTTCTTAAGAAGAACTACTGTTGAACCCTCTCTTTTCTGACACCAGTCCACCTCTAGCTTGTGCTGAAGGCAGAGGAAGGGTCAAAGGCTAAAAGGACCAGCACATGTTTGTTTACTTACTTAATCATTGTGTCCTTGGATTGTCTGACTTTCAGTGAGCTATATTCAAACGGAATGGCAAAAATGAAAAAAAATCTTCATACTAATGTTCATGTCTGTCAGAGGAATCAGACCATTCCCAACTGAAGATTCAGAGCTCTCTGAGGTTTGCATTCAAATACATTCATGGAGAAAGACAGTCAAAAACCTAAAGGACAGCATCCGGCCATTGATGATCTGACCATGTGATATTTAAGTTTTTCTTTTTTAATCAATTTACAAAAATTTCTATATTGCTTTTCCGGTCAAGATGGGATGCTGAGTTTACACTCATAAGAAATTATATAAACCTTTTGGATTTTAGCAATTGGCAGCAATGAAACCAAATGTGAAAAATTTAAAGGGGTCTGAATACTTTATGTAGAGGAGAAAGCGCCTTATGTGCGTGCATGTGTTTGTGGGGATATTTACATCCATCCATTTTCTGTACACCCTTGTGCCTAGTGGGTTTCGGAGAGGTGCCGGTGCCTATCTCCAGCGAATGCTTAGGGTGAGAAGCGGGGTACACCCTGGACAGGTCATCAGTCTGTCGCGGAGGGAGGGGCATGTATTAATATTAATATAGAGTTGTGAAATTACAAACACAATTCTATATTAATAAGCTTTTTTTTAATAACTCATAAAATATATGTAAAATATATCTTGAAATAACATATGCCTTTCATGATTACTTATAGTTCTACATACCAATAGCATAAATTGACTTAACCATACCTTAGATTACTTCCAGCAGTTTGTCAGTGAGGTCCAGCCTCTGCAGGGACTTTTAGCCAGGTGATTTTAGGCTACTGGAGGTGTTAAAAAGGGCATGAGGGGTACCTGGCCCCTGACACAGCTTAGACTGCATGTCAACATTACTGGGAGAATGGAAAAGATTAAGAGCCTCTAGTCAGTAAGACTGAACCCCCCACCACCCACCACACCCACATACAAATCACACACAAACATCTTTTCAATATTATACTTGTAGATCAGCTACATTTTGTGACAAGCATGAAGTTGTGGAAAGATGCAACAATGCTGCTGGTGTGGAAGCAAATTATTAGTGCAGCCTCAAGCAAAATAGCAAAATACAGAAGTTGAGGTAAAACAGATTCACACACTTCATTAGTCTTTGCCCTTTCTGCTAGCCATTTATAAATGACTATGTGGAGAATGTGTGAGTATGCACATGCTAAATCTGAAATATAAACCCCACGTGTGACTAGATGGATCTTTTTTGGGTGATGAACTTGACAAATTCTTGGCAATGGTTAGCGACATCTGTCTACCATTGATACCTTACATATCTAGCTCTCCCAGTTCAGCATGTTGCAGTTCAGCAATCAGTTGCTGCTATATTGCTTCTCTTTGGCTCCCCAGCATTGACATCTCTTTCAAATTACCAGTCTAAAACAGTAGAGAGGACATCTTCATGACATTGCTTTCGAATTGCTTTTGAATTGTGATTCAATAAACTCATTTTTTTAAAACAACATTCTAATGAAATGGGCCTGTACAAAAATGATTCTCCAGGTCAGCAAGTTTCTAAATTCTGTAACATAGAATTTTGTCACGCAGCCTTTTATAGCATTCTTATAGCATGGTAATTATGTCCATGCTATAATGAATACTTCATGAGAAATTCATTATTACATAAAGTAGTAATATAGTACAATATGTGTATTGATACACGTATTGACACAATATGTGTATCAATACACATATTGATATGTATGCCATACATATCAATATGTGATATGTATGGCATACATATCACATATGTATGTGATATGTATGCCATATCACATATTGATATGGCAATATCAATATGTGATATTGATATTGCCAATATGTATGTATGGCATACATATTGATATGTATGCCATACATACATATCAATATGTACAGCATTGATATGCTATACATATCAATGCCTTTGATATGTACAGCATTGTTTTTATAACAATGCTGTACACTGTACAAAGCAAACATAACTTAAAAAATTGTTTGAATTTGCAATTTAACTCCTTGAAATTACCTTCTGCATCATTAAGATATTTCATTCAAGTTTGCTTCTGATTGGAAAAAAGTCTGGCATTTCTCAGAAGAAAATAAAACAACAAATGTGACAAAGGAGTATGAATACTGAAAAAATTGTTTTTCTTTACAATTAACATGCCAAAAATTATTCACACCATGTTTAACAATCAGTGAATTTATTTTCTTTTTGCCCGTCATAGCTGATAGCTAGTTACTTGCCTGTTTCCAGAAGTATTCTACAATTCCTCTCTGAATTATTACCCACCCATGCCCAAAAACTCTGTTTAATTTATTTGTTTCAAAGGCAATAGACTGACAACTATATTCTTATATTTAAAGTTAAAGATTAAGTTTAAGTTAATATACACAGGGCAGTGGCTTGTTTCACAGCCTTAATCCCAGAGCACAAAGAGCTCATCAACATATACACTCTTAGCAGCTTCTTCTCTCTTCTCTTAGGCAAATTTAGGCCTTGGTCCAACTGCATCAATCACTCTCTTCTGGTTGCACTCACTTTCTCTTTCAACATTTCTCAATTTCCATCTTCAGTTATCTCACACACACAAAATCAAGCTGCTACGGCAGCTTCAGTTTCTGATTAATTGGCATTCCAAGAGGTAAATGTATTTCTGTTGAGTTGGAAAGTGTAAGCTGATATCTCAACTTCAAGACTTCTTATTTCTCCAGACCTTAAGTTACCAGAAAGCAGGAGATGCCGGACGGTGAGAAGATTGACACATGTGGTGTGTGGATGGTCAGGTGGAGAAAGGAGGCATTAATTTAGAGTCACTCAGTGTCTATTCAAGGCTTGTTGAGATTGCATGTCTCTTACACTGTCAGGCTCTCAGCCATCTGTCATTGCATCAGAGCTGTGTTTACACATCTTCTTTAACAGACATGTTTTGGATTAACTTGTCCTTACAAGATGCCTAGTGTTCTCCACAAAAATGACTGTCACATGAATGTCACACCTTCTTTTTGTACAAATAAATACTCTATAGAACAAAGAGAACATTTGGCCATGATGCAAATAATTTGATAAGGATGTTAGGATTTGAGATTTTCTATGTCAGTGTTTCCCAACCCTGGTCCTCAAGGCACACTGCCCTGCATGTTTTAGGTATTTCCTTGCTTCAGTGCAGCTGATTTCAATTGATGACTGATTAACAGGCGTTTGTTGAACTGCAATCAGTTGAATCAGGCACATTAAAGCAGGGAAACCTCTAAAACATGTAGGACAGTGTGCCTTGAGGACCAGGGTTGGGAAACACTGTTCTATGTCTTTATTTAGGTTTCTGTGTTCTGTGGAGTCTCTGTGTTGTCCCGTCTACCCCTTGATTAGTTACACCTGTCTCTTTTTTCCCCTGATTGTCTCCCTGTTGGGCTGCACAGTGGTGCAGTTGGTAGAGCTGTTGCCTTGCAGCAAGAAGGTCCTGGGTTCGATTCCCGGCCGGGGGTCTTTCTGCATGGAGTTTGCATGTTCTCCCTGTGCATGCATGGGTTCTCTCCGGGTTCCTCCCACAGTCCAAAAACATGACTGTCAGGTTAATTTGTTTCTCTAAATTCTCCCTGGGTGTGAGTGTGTTGTTTATCTTGTATGTCTTTGTGTTTCCCTGTGACAGACTGGCGACCTGTCCAGGGTGACCCTGCCTCTCGCCCGGGACGCAGCTGGAGATGGGCACCAGCAACCCTCCCGACCCCATTAGGGACGAAGGGTGTTCAGATAATGGATGGATGGATGGATGTCTCCCTGTCTTTTAAACCCACCTGTCTTCCTTGTTCTTTGTCAGGTCCTTGTCAGGTCTTACATCTTGTCTAAGTGTCAAGGTTACACCAGTTGCTACTGGTGTTTTGAGCTCTTAGCCTTCTTGTTTAATCTGTGGTGCCTGAATTTTGGACTTTTGTATTTCTGACAACATCACTAAAGTCAGTATTTTCTTCATTTCAGCCTGGGTCCGCTGCATCTGCCTCCCCACCTCATACCGCACATCATGACAAAGGAATTGTTCAAGGAAACTGAAAGTTGACATTAATTTTCATAAGTTAGAATAAACGAAAAAAAATCAAGAGCGAAATTTATCATAAAGAGAACACAAAGAGCTGACCATTATTTAATACATAATACTTTCTCCATTATTGTGGTTGGGATTAAATAATAGTGATCATTAGAGTTAGATATTGTCCAAAGACTTATACAGTGGAGCAAAAAATATTTAGTTAGCCACTGACAGATGAGAGGTGTGTCATTTTTATCTTGGTACACTTCAACTACGAAAGATGATATCAGAAAAAAAAAAAACTTCAGGAAATCACATTGTAGGATTTTTAAAGGATTTATATGTAAATTGTTGTTACGGTCACTGACCTCTAGGGGCTCTATTCATGTGAGTGCTGTCTTCTGCTACAAGAGAAACCTGGCTTTCACAGATGACATGTCAACCCCTCCATAAAGAGCTCTATGCCAGAAATGTCAGGTTGATTTTTTCCTGGGCCTTGATCTTCAGTGATCTTGTCTGTGTGCTGGCTTTTGTCTGTGCGATGTATTGTGTGGAATTAAGTGCATAACTAAAATAAAGTTTTTGTGGAGGAACTGGAGGACCATTTTGGTTCTAGACCTCTTTTCTCCTGTTTTATGGATAGGCAGGGAGCTCAGCCTTTGTAACTTAATTTCTAGCAAGTGGTATTTTATTTTATAGTTGGAAGAGTGGGTTTGGTTTATTAGTTTGGCCTTGGAGAAACTGAAGCTTAATCTTCACTGTGCTTGTTTTTTTCTTTTTTAGCTGTTGTGCCTATATTGTAAAATAAACTGTCTTTTTTTCTGAGATTAACTCCTTAGTGGACGTTCTCTGTTTCTACCATCGCCGGCTTGGAGTGAAAGCGAGGCGCTGCATTCCTGTTCCGATTGTGCATCAGGGAAATGACAGAACAGGTGTTCTGTTTATCTGTGCTACCCATAAATCAGTCCTACCTTGTGGTACTGCTTACTCAACAAATGTCTTATAAATACATCCTAGCTTTGGAAGTTTCGTTTCATGTGTTTTATTTCATCGAAGAATACAGTGAGCTTTATGTAATTTATTTTATACCTGACTTTCATTAAGCTGCTGTATTGCTTCATGTTTTTAGTTTACATGACAGGCAGCTTATAAACATATTTATATTTAGATTAATTACAGTCTTTTTTTTTATTAAACCTTGCTAAATAGATGTTGGTAGCGATACTATGTGAGATAGCGGTGTAATATTAGTGCATATTAAGCATATCCTATCATTTCACGTGAACAACGAAATTTGATTTTGGGACCCTCTATCTCTGCTAACAATGTGAACCGGCTGGAATCAACAGTTAGACGATTAGATCATTTGCACACCTGCTATAAACTTATTGCATCTCTGGCAGTGCTGTTTACATTATATACATGTATAATATAGGATACATTTATTTGCCAACTGATTTATCGACCAGTTAATTTCTGGGCGCTGATTTCCTTAATTTTGGGGGATCGTGATCCACCGATCCTTATATCTGAAGCCCATCTATGTCCTCTGACCTTATTTTCATCAGCAAAGGTTTAAAAATCAGCTTCTGTCCTCTTCTGCTCTACAGTGAGAGGTTTGACTGACAGACTAGTCCACCAGGTCATGTCTGAACATTTACAGTTAATATTCACCCCACTGTTGCCAACTCAGTGACTTTCTTGCTATATTTAGCAACATTTCAGACAAAAAAAAATTGGTATTGGTCAAAATCGGCAGGAAAGGATTTTTAAAAATCAGTAATCAACTAGAAAATAGCAGTCGGTTCAGCCCTACACACATATCCATGACATTCTATGATTAAATTAATTTCTCTTAAGTGTAACTCCAATAGCTAAAAATTTAAGTTG
Source organism: Gambusia affinis (assembly GCF_019740435.1). NCBI lineage: Eukaryota > Metazoa > Chordata > Actinopteri > Cyprinodontiformes > Poeciliidae > Gambusia > Gambusia affinis. Next base: position 1,492,453 of record NC_057872.1, on the reverse strand, counting down.
AGTTTTTTAAAATGAAGCCGAGGTGCAAATTGAAACTGGAAGACTCTTTTATCCCCACCGGGTCCTGTTAATTGAAGTGTCCCACCTACAGTCGATGACCTATCAACGTTGGACCAAGCCACGTCACGTCCAATCACCGACCAAGTCCCAGCTAATGGACCTTACCAGAGGGGCCGCTTTTCATTGGCTGATGCTCATTCTACGTGGTCACGTGGGTGGCAGTCTCACAAACACGAGCTTCCCATTAGCTAAGTACAGCATAATAGCAGTTCTGATACAACTTCTACACCTTGAAGCCTGTCTGCTACACAGTCTAACGTTAGCTAAACAGATCAATATGCAACGTGTACTGTATCTGACACACACTAAAGATTTTATTTTAGCAGAAAAGGCTTTGGACTAAATTGTTACTCGTGTTAGCCTCTCTAGCACAAAGTACAGCTAGTAAATCAACCATCGCTGTGTTCAGGGAAGCGCTGATTAATAATCCAGAAATAAATATCAAGCCTGGAAACTTGATATCGTAACAGACTGGATGTTATGTTTTTAACGTAATCTTTGCTCGTCTTGATACGGTAACAAGTATGCTTAAATTACAAAGAGAGAGAGTGAGTAAAAAGGTACGAATGGTTTTGAGTTGATCACCTGTTCAGGTTATTTTACTTTTGTTTACATTTGCTGTGGCTCATTACAGCCGCTGTAGTTTCTAAACGTTGGACCAATTACCCTGTTTGTTTGTGATTATACGTCATTCATAACAAACATTAAAAAAAACAAATAGATTTCATAAACTTTTAACAAACAAATGGCTTCTTTACCGTAACAGAGCTCTTTGGTTCCTCTTATCAGTCTGTAGCTTCTCATATTGAGGTCATCAAACCAAATTTCAGATCTACCATAACTGACTGACTGACACTTGCTGGCCTCAGGTTTGCAACCAGCTTGTGACTGAGAAACCAGTAACCTCCTCCCAGATGATGACATGAACTTATTAGTTCCTCTGTCCATTGTAGTAGCTGATATATTGTGAAAATCAGGTAGAAATTATGCACTAATGGAGTCATGTTTACATAGAAACAATGCGCTACGAGGCTTTGCTTGTGAGACTTGCGGTCACGTGGGTCGGTTGTGGGCGGAGCTTGGTAAGGTCCATAAGGACCATGCTCTAGCCGAGCTCAATCTGTTCAGCCGCACGCCTCAGCTCTCAGTCAGCTATCTCACCAGGTCCTTTTCTTCTTGATTGTTTTTTCTTCCTCCTCCAATGTTTGTCATAAAAGCCGCTTAGCTGTGTGCTTGGCTCCTTCTTTTCCCTCAGACGATCCTAAGATGGAAGAAGCATTCCATCCGGCTCCAGCCTTATTCATTCCAAGCAGCTTCTCCCGCCGCTCTCTCACCACATTGGTGAGAGAGCGGCGGGAGAAGCTCTCTCCCTTGTTCCTACGCCACCCACTCCACTATCCGTCTCTGAGAAGCGGACTCATAATCCCACCGTCTACATTGCATACATCTCCTGGCAGCCTTTCTCCGCCCCGGCCGGGCCGCCTAGGTCTCGCTACACCGATCCACATTGCCGTTCCCTCTCCATTCCACTACCGTCGTTCATCGCATCGCCTTCCCACTGGTTCCTTGCTTTGGCTCAGCCTCGTCAATAGTTTTTCTCAATTCCACATGGCCGCTGTCAACCCGCTCATCAGCACCTCCCATTAGATTTCCCACGCCACGCCCGCCTCGGGTTTCGGAGTAAAATGTAGCCTTCACATGCCTCATGTTTTACAACGCTAGAAAACGTAGGAACTTTTATAGTGTATTCCCTTCCTGAACTTGCAGGCTCTCCTCTAATCCCTTACTGGATGCTTGTGGTGGCTGTAGTATTTAAAGAACTAACACAACATAGCACTTTTCAGCAGCAAGGCATTTACATCGCAAGTGCTTTACATCGTGACAGCACAAGAACCAAGGTTTTCTTGTTGATTAGGGAATCAACAAGAAAACATAACATTAAGTCAAGTTCCACCATTAAATTTGTAATTGACTACGTTTCCAATACATTCTAAACAGGCGGGTTTTAGTCGAGATTTATATGAAGTCGTGTTTCAGATGTTTTTAAGGATTTCTGGGAGTTGATCCAATTTGTGGGGCTTAGTTGCTGAATGCTGCTTCTCTTCATTGGTCTGTTCCTGGGGATGCAGAGCAGACCCAAACTGAAAGACCTCAGGAGTTTGGGAGGTTGATGCACTACAGCAGATCTTCATCGTTTTGTGGCATTCAGTGATTTGCAACCAAACAATGGTATTTCAAAGTCTATTCTTTGAACTACAGGGAGCCAGTGGCAGGGCTTTAAAATGGCGTTATGTGCTCTATCTTCCAGGTTTTAGTGGGAATGCCGTCAGTAGCATTTTTGGAGCAGCTGCAGCTTTTTGATTGATTAGACTTTTACCTTAAATAAGCTATTACCTATTTTTCTTACTTAATAGTCATTTTAGTCATTTTAAATATACTGAATGGAGTAAGTCAATTACAGACAACATTCTAATGATACCCCACAGCTTTCCATCCATCCATCCATCCATCCATCCATTTTCTGAACACCCTTCGTCCCTAATGGGGTCGGGAGGGTTGTTGGTGCCTATCTCCAGCTGCGTCCCGGGCGAGAGGCGGGGTACACCCTGGACAGGTCGCCAGTCTATCACAGTATTGGCAGCTTTTAGGTAAGGATATGTTTGGCCTGCTTTGATCAGAAAAAGTAACTGCTTCAAACAGTTAGAATTCTCTCTCCCTGTGTATTTCACTCACATGACAGTTGAGCTGCTCTTTAGCACTACAAATACTGAAGGTTAGAACTACAACATGGCGGAACTGTCAGTTGCTACAGAGGAGGACTGAGCTGGCCTTTAGAACTACTTGTGTTTTAAGCATTATATAACCGATTTAAAATCAATCACTGTTACACATGGGATTAGTTTGACCTTTTCTTATGATGCTTACTGAAAATTTAAAAATAAAAGCCTTGGCAGATCTTATAGTATGTATTTGCTCTTTTTTGCTTTATGTGACTGGTTTATCCAAAGTACTCTTACACATTGGATTAGTGTGGGCATTTATAATGAAGCTTTCTGCAAATTTCAAAATAAAAGCCTCAATATGACCCTCAGGTCAGTGCACCGCCTGCGGCAGTGCAATAATATGATTCTGCATTATCTGTTTCTCTCAGGTTAGGAAACTGCCTTGCTGTGCAAGACAGTTCATTAGCATTAGCCTTTTAGCTTAAATAAGCTATTACCTATTTTTCTGTCTTATTAGCCATGTTTAGTATACTTAATGGAGTAAGTAAATGACAGTAAACATTCTAATGATACCCCACATGCTACTGAAAGTATTTAGGCTTACATTAGCATTTTGGCTAATTTGAGCTTATACACTTACTTTATCATACTGAATGGTGCATGTCCAGTTTACTTCACATTCTTGTGATTCTCCACATGCTGTTGATTACATTGCAGCTGTCTTTAGCATTGATGCTAATTTTTAGCATCAGAACGCTGGGTCCAAACTGACGGGCACACTTTGGCAGGCCCCAGTTAAATTTCTTCAGGAATTTTCTAGTTGGGGCCTGCCATGCAAAGCAATGGCATATTATCTAGCATGTGTCCTTTCTATGTGGATAATGTACAAAAGTCAAATGTGAAACTAATTCCAGAAAAATGATAATAATTGTTGTGATTTCAGTTGCTACTTCCATTATAAAATGTTGTTTTCTTCTGTATCTGTTCTATATTGCCCCACAATGCCAGAAAACTAAGCTATTCAAAGTTCACAATACGAAAGAAAATCTATGCAACATCTGAATAAGTCATACTTAGACAATTTGTTAAAGTTTACTAAAGGAAAAAATACAAAATTAATGCCAGTATTTTATTCTTGCATCACACACATATTGCTGGTGTTTATTACTTCACCCTGAAAACTATGACTCAAACATTTTCTGTCTGCTGCCTGTTTCAAGAGTGGAGCCAGAAGTTAACATATCTTCAACACTGGTGGCCAAAGTTCTTTCTCACATGATCTGGCTTTTCATTCCACCTTCTGTCCTGAGAAAGGACTTTGGTGAGAGGAAATGGAGACGTTCTCTGCATTGGAGAAAACGGAGATGCCGAGAGAGCAGGGAGTAGGAGGAGAGGTGTAGTGTTTCAGGATTCACAGGATTTAGTGGTGAAAGGTTGTGAAAATAACACCAAGCCCAAGCTGTGCGTGAAATTGCGAACAGGGGGATTAATGTGACTGTAAAAGGTCCCATTGCCCACCCCCTCTCAAAAACCCACTTCATAGAAGTATGTCTTTGTGAGACAACACTTTGCTTGAAGAATTGCTTGTGTGCATCTTTGGTAGGGGAGTTGAGGTGGGGAGGAGTAAGATAGATAGATAGATAGATAGATAGATAGATAGATAGATAGATAGATAGATAGATAGATAGATAGATAGATAGATAGATAGATAGATAGATAGATAGATAGATAGATAGATAGATAGATAGATAGATAGATAGATAGATAGATGGATGGATGGATGGATGGATGGATGGATGGATGGATGGATGGATGGACGGACGGACGGACGGACGGACGGACGGACGGACGGACGGACGGATGGAGAGTATTTCATTTTACAACACTAATGAGAAAACCAGCGATTTATTAGCTAAATAATAATAATAAACTATGTAAACTATGTATTATTAACTATGTAATTTTACACAAAAACCCATATATTTTAAAATGCAATTGTTGGCATACCACAACATTACTGAAAAATTAGTTAAGTCTGAAAATATAAAATTATAGTGACCACAACACAGAACAAATTTACCACCCTGTTTGGTTATTTAAAGAAAACTGAATAAAAGCAGCTTTGGAAGAACACGTCCAACTTTATCACTTCAGAGATTAAGGTGATGAGAAAGCAGCCAGGTGCCTCGGGTTAAAAACATTTGATCATCTGATGCTCAGCCAGCATTAAAGCAGGCATTTTGACAGATTGAAGCAATTTTTTGTTTTGCTAATATTATCAGGAAGAAGTTTTGGGGAAGCAGTTTTTGGTTTCAATAGACTTAATAAAGAACTCCACAAAGCCCATTTTGGCTTGGCTTGTACTTGTATAGTGCTTTTTCCAAAGGACCCTAAAGCCCTTCAAACCACATTCAGTCATTCACCCATTCACACACACATTCACACACTGATGCTGGCAAGCTACTGGATCGTAGCCACAGCTGGCAAAGTGGCTGAAGTGTCTTGCCCAAGGACACAATGATAGAGGCAGACAGAGCGAGATTCAAACTGCTCTGTCTGATTGTTGCAGAAGTGGAGAGACAAACTCTTACCTCTGTCACCACTGTCATCCCACAAGCCATCAAAGTTAAAAACATTGTTTTTGTTCAATTTAAAAAAAAAGAATATTTATGCATTTTATTAAGGGCAAACATGCATTTCCCTATTCCCACTATAAACTGTGTAGCAAACACACAATCATGGGGTGTATATCTGTTTTTGGTCTCATTTTAATTTAGTGGACAAGCAGATGTAATCACTACACCAAACACTACATGAGAGATGTAAAGGAAAAATGTGTGGACAAGCAGATGTGGAGTTAGATTCTGGTCTGGGCATTGTATCAGAGTTTAAACCTTCATTGGAGGGAAATACACTGCTGAGTTCCTACCTGGAACTCAGCAGTGGAAAGTGCAGCATATCATTGATTTGATCCCTGAAAAACAGACAACAGACTTCCATGTTAGTTTTTAGGATTACCTTGACTCTTAATTCACAGTAGGAATTACTGTCCCAATTGAGATGTGTAGCCTTATGCTCAAATGTCAGAAAATGCCATTGCTATCAACACTATACAGATCAATGTTAACACAAATATTGCAATGACGACCATCCTGTCTACATTTTGTAGACAGACAATATATATAATTATATAACGTTAATTGATTGAAGCACTTCAAAAGAAAGACATCCGTTTTATGTCATTGTCAATACCTGACAGATTGGGTTTTGGTTTTCAGTTGTGTTTTGATCACTGGGCTTTCCATATTCAGTTAATTTCTCTGTTCTTTATTGTTGTTTAGGTTCTGTCATATAAGTTCATTCCTATTTAGTGTTCAGCTTCTTCAATATTTCTCAGTGTCCAATTTCCTCTTGGACACTGCTTTCAGACCAAATGTGGCACTTGCTGAGGTTTTTAGTATAGTACAGTACTATAGTATAGTACAGTATAGTATAGTATAGTATAGTATAGTATAGTATAGTATAGTATAGTATAGTATAGTATAGTATACCTATATCATCTCCATTGAGGAAAAAGTATGTCTTAAGTCTGAAATGGAAACGTTCGTCAGATTTTAGTACAGATGCCGAAGTTTGAAATATTGCAGGACCAAAAAATCCAATAAAAGCAACAGATAGAAAAGGAAGCACAAATCATCCCTGCAAAAAGAATTTTTTTAATGTTTTTTTAAGAATCTGTCAAAATACACTCATTAAACAATCTGTTAAATGGGATCTGACTATATTCATCTCAAACTCGTTTCTCAAATTTATGTGGATATATTTTTTCAATACAATTTTTGCACGTGCTTACAAATGAAGAGATTTTCTCTTCAAAGCATATTTATAGTAACACTATAAATAACAGTAAGTAATGAAACATGTCTTAGGGTTTAGCAAACCAAATAAAAAAAACACACACACACACACTTGTATAGGTTAATTTAGAAGCTGTCAGAAAAGGTAATCTTGACACTTGAATCCAAGTTTATTAACAGTTGCTTCTGTGATCCATCATTGTAACCGTGTCATTTGAGCTCCTTGGCCTGGCATCTTCTCACGTTGCACATGGACCCAATCTTCTTTAGGCCTCTTTCAGTTATCAACATCTATCTTTAGTATAAATATCCAATTATTATTTCAGTATGACCAGATATCAATGTTAGGGCATTTTTAATTTGTATTACGGCAGTCATGAGTGCATCTGTCTCTTTGCTTACCGTCTTCCTCAAGGATGAGTGAGAAAGTTTTGCATATCACTTTGTGAGGTTATAGCTGTCAACTTATCAACTTAAACCAAAACAGAGATTGATAACTTTACATATCTCTAATTTTTACAGTACAAACTTTTAGAAAGCTCATTGTGACTAAACAGGTAAAGGTAAATACAGCCTGAAAAACAAGGGACTCCAGTTCCATTTTTTTCTTCTAATTTTCTGTATCAAATGAATTGACCACATCAAAAGAACTCAGATTTTTTTATGCCATTATCTGACAAAAAAATCACACATGCAGGATGAACACTTTCTAAAATTAATTGCTTGAGGGATAAATAGGGACAGTAACTAGACTACCTACAATTTTATTTTCCCAAAGTGTTAGAAATGTCACAGCGCAGGAAGTCAGTTCTTTCATTAACACACTTGCAGTTTTTCAGTTCCTAGATGACTTCTCACCAACAACTACTTCATCCAATCTGATAATGATACAGACTGACCTGAATAAAAAACAAAATCCTTGACTCTTGGCTCAACTTCAGAAATTGGAACATGGCTAGTTTTCACCTCAGTGACTACTGTAACACAAAGAGGATGAACGTAGGCCTCTAAATGCAAAGAGAAGCTATGGCTTGATGCTCTCTAACTGGCTCCTCATATTTTAGGATGGGTTAAATAAATGTGTTGTAGTCAGTTCACGTGATCCTTTCTTTTAGCCTTAAAACAGGAAAAATAAAAGACAAACCTGGACAGAATTGTAAATGGCTTTGCCTTACAGTGCCTTGTCAAACCCCATAGAGCTTCACACTACATTCAGTCATTCATCCACTCACACACACATTCACACACTGAGGTGACAAGCTACTGGATAGTAGCCACAGCTACTTTGGGGCAATCTGACAGAGGTGAGGCTGCCATGTACTGGTGCCACCGGAACCTCAGACCAGCACCAGCAGGCAAGGAGGGTGAAGTGTCTTGCCCAAGGACACAACGACAGAATGAAATAAAATTATCTGTTAAGATTTCAGGTACTGGTATTCTACTATGATTTTGTTATTTCATTTTGTGAATATTTTTCACACACTCAGAAAAATATTAATTCCCTTTATAGTTATTGCTTGACTTGTTGCTTCCTTGCAGAGTTGGAATGCAAACTGTAAATGGCTGACCCCTGCCAGATAGCCAGCTTGTACAAGCTATGTGACTCTAGTCCCTTTGTGGGAGCTAACTTTACTGTTGGTGAGAATGAATGACTGCCCTTTAAGTCCAGGATTTTGTTGTTCTGGTACAAGGAAATGATTGTAGTGGTCAGTGCTAGCAGAGGTACAGTAACCCCGCAGGTTCTCAGGGTTATACAGGTGCTCCTGTCAAGGAATATGAAGGGTGTCTGTCCACATAGGATCGTGGGTGACTATGAGAGGGGTAAAGTGAAGGGACTGGTGTAGGTAAAGGTGTGCAGACCAACCGGCCAAATGGGCTGTGTAACTGCAAAGGAAGAGGATTCATGTCAGTCTGGTGGTAGTCTTTTGGCCTGTGCGAACACTCCGCACTAGGACTGCTAAATCTGGATAGAGTGGTAGGACTAGAAGCAGGGCTTATCACTTGGCTAAAAGTTCGGCACACCATAGTTTGTAAGGACCGTTGAGTGCACTCTGAAGTAAAACCTGAAGCAGCACCCCTGTGAAGCTCATTGGCAATACCTGGAGGTGTATTTTCAAAGCTCTTGCGTAACTGCATTTGATTCTCTTCTTCCTTGATCATCTGGTGTGTGGCCCTTATCAGAGTCTCAATCTTACTGGGATCTTCTGGGCTGCAGGAGAGGTGATCTGCTTGATACAGATCTCCAGAGTCACTGACTGAGCCTCCACCTGGAGAGCTGACTATGCTGTCTTCATCCCAGTGGGCTCGGCCTGCAGAAAGTGAAAGAATAAAAACACAACAGTCAGAAGAATGAACTTGAATCAATATTACGGCAGTTGACACAAGAGCCTCCTTTCGAGTTTTGGTCATATGTCTACCTCTTGCTCACATATTTAGGTAGGACATATTTAGCCATGTTGTAAGTCCTTACCTTGCTTGCTCTGGACTGCTGAGATGCTTGCCAAACTGCTATTGTATTCATCATGGTTGTCCAAATACCTTTTACTCAGTGGTACAAAGGACCGGGCTGTGCTGAACCATGTATCACTGCTGGTTGGTGGAGCTCCAAGAAAATATCTACCTGCATCACATCGACCTTGCTCACAACTCTGCCCTTGACTGTGTACATGGATGTGTGTGTGGATATCACTGGTGGTGTGGTGCTGCTCTTCAGATAAATTGTAGCAGAGACTCCGTGGATCAAATAGGTTTCTGTAGCTGAAAGAGGCTTCCATGTGTTCACTCAGCTGAGGGGAAGCTGAGAGTGTGAGAGGACTTCCCCATGGACTGTCCAGGTCAGACTCTGTGTTGAAGCTAGGATACTGCAACATGGAGAGAGTGTGCAAGAAGAAATATGTTAAGAAACTTGGCAAATAAAACTGTTGGGTTTCAGGATTTTATTTCAAAGATCTAGGAATTCCTTTGAATATTATTGTGGACAGCAAACAAGTTTTAACACATAAAAAAATAAATAAATATTGTTTGAGTTTTCTGTAAAAACAATTTGCTAATACATCAATAAGCTATACGTTAGATCCAATCAGATCCACTGGGACATGCCAGACTTTTTTAGTGATTTATGTGTCATGCAAAAAACAAATTTCTGTTTTTTGCTTGGCAAAAAACAGAAATCTGACAGCAGGACAGTCAGATTTCTGTCCTGCTGCCTAGAGAAACTGAACAGGCCTTTTGCCAAGAACTACTTTTGTAGTCCTTAACCGACTGGCTCAATTAAAACTCACAAAGGAGTCAGCTTTGCACAAATCAAAGAAATTGCATGTGCAATGCCCCATTCTAGGTGAGGTCTGAATAGTGGCCTGGAACCAACTTAGATTGCAGTTTAAGAAAAATTTCTGTAACGGACACAAAAGAAGGATACATTTATGATCTTAGACAGATAACAAATAACTCTCAAGGGGAATGTTTTGAAAGAGGAAAAGACCTGTGGTGGCATACAGCATAGCGCAACCCACATTTGGAGGCCTTGAGTCCTCGACACAGCCGTCACGGTTTCGATTTCCGGACCCAGCAATATTTACCGCATGTCTTCCCTATTTTTCTTCCCCCTTTCCTGTCAGCCTACTTTCATATAAGAGACACTAGAGCCCACAAAAAGACCCCCTGGAGGGGAGGGGAAAAAAGGAAGATACCATAGTTTTTCTACATAATACTCAAATGTTTTTAAAAAATTGGAAGTTATGGTCAGAAGTTTACATACAATCATCATGTCTTAAATGTAATTGTTTTAGGTTTTGGCAGGGATCCCCAATTATAAAACACACCTGCAGTGAATTTTATTTCACCACTATTCAACTCTTTTTTAGTTATTTTTGTGCCCTTAGTACACTTTTGTACAATAAGTAAACTACGGTAGTTAGGAAAAAAATAAACATAAAAAAATGACACACTTTGAGGATTTTATATGGAGACTGGCAGACAGTGATGAAGAGAATGTGAATGCTGTTGTCAGGACAAAATGGGGTGTAGTGGTGCATGTTGGAGCCACAACTGAACTGTTGGCTGTGGCCATATGTGTGATGTGACTTTTTGTAAATGTTGAGCAAGGAAATCTGAACTTTGTGGTAGCTTTGTGCTTGACAGATATAATGCAGTAATATTGTAATTGTTAATAGATTATTTAAATTTATCAGTGCATGCTTATGTACTGTACATGTAGTGTACAGATAGTTGCTGTACTGAGCCTTGCTCCCATAGGGAGTGGGTGTGGGCGAGCAGGTGAGCAGCGGAGATTTTTATGTGCTGGAGATTATTGATGAATGATGGATGATGGATGATGAATCATGAAGAAATTTTACAGTAGTCCAATCTGGAGGTGATGAAGACTGCGTGGATGAGAAGGGGAGTGATGGGTGGAGGAAAGCAATATTTTTTAGATGAAAGAAGGCAGTTCTTGTGATGAGGTGACATGTTGTTCAAAGGAGCGATTACTGTCTAACACAGGGATGGGCAATCCTGGTCCTCGAGGGCCAGTGTCCTGCAACTCTTAGACGTCTCCCTGATCCAACACACCTAAATCCAACAGTTGAATCACTTCCCAAGTGCAGTCAGGTTCTCCAGATTCCTGCTAACGACCTCATTATTTGACTCAGGTGTGTTGAAGTAGAGAAACATCTAAAAGTTGCAGGAGACCGGCCCTTGAGGACCAGGATTGCCCACCCCTGGTCTAACATGACCCCAAAATTGCAGATGTGAGTTGGTAGAGACAAAGTGGTGCTGTCAATGATGAGGCTGGAGTTGTTGGTGGTTTGGTAAGGGATTTGGGACCCATGTTGATGTCGACTTGGCACAGTTTAGTTTGAGGGAGTTTGACTATGGGTAATGTAACCGAGGAGGAGCATTTAAAAGGATGAGACGGAGTACAAGTGAAGCTTTACATCCCTGCTGTGAGCTTGGACATTTCAGCTGAGGTAACAAGAGAGACCAGTACTGCAACAAAGGGATCATGTGGGGAGGATGAGGCAAAGGTGGTGGTAGTCTGATTACTGTAATCTGCAGTAAAGGAGTTGGAGATGTCATCACTGGGATTAAAAGTGTTTATTTACAGTGGAGCCTTGGGGCTAGATGCACCAGAGTATTTAAGGTTTGAGTAGTATGTGAAGTGGGAATTGATAAATGACCGTAACGACAAGCAGTAAAGCAATATGTTCAAATGAAAGAACATCAAGAATGCTGTTTTAATGTCCTTTCTATGTACAGCTCTAACACCACCTCCATGCTCTTCAGGGAAGCGTTTTCAATGTATATAAAGCCAGGGATGTGGTCTGGTGTAAAAGGAAATAATCCAGGGGTTTATGCCATGCTTCAGTGAGACAGAGAAAGTCAAGAATATTATCAGTTATAAATGAATGTGGCCTTTATTGTTGAGGGAATGAGTGTTAAGCAAAGTTGCTTTCAGATTATGTTGTTCTGTGATAAATTCTGAGGACCAGTGGAGTAGATGGACATCAGGCAGATTCACATACTGTTTACTGTAATGATGAAAGAAGAAAGTAGGATTGTGATATGACCAGATAAAAGTGATGGAGGTAGGCAATGTGAAATTATAGGAGAGCATATGACCAGAGTACCTGTGTGGAAGACAGCAATGTGTTGCAGATGTCCGACTCGGGTGTTTTTTAAGGCTGTGGAGATCTGTGGTGAAGCAGAGTGACAGCATGGTCTGGGTGAAGAAGTGGTGGATGGATGTAGCTAAATTTGTGACAGCCTTCTGGTGAATAGGTTTCTGGGAGGAACATGGGCTGTACCTGAAGCCTTGAAATTGTGGTATAGGCTTCTGATATTTGGTTTCAAATTTAACAAATTGTGCTCACCGTTTACCGTTACTCTGACTTGTTTTTTATTGAAAGATACCTTCAAAGACAAACGTATTTATTTTCCTGAATGAGTTTATATAAATTGGAAGTAAGATTTAGAAAATTGTGCAAAAAGCGCAATAAACAATTTGCCAATGGTTTTATTTGTCGCACAAGGTGCCCTATTTTTCAAACTTGAAAACCTGCCCCCCAAAATGTCTGTGCACGTCATTGTTGAACTGTGTTGAACCAGAGACACATCTAAAAGTTGCAGGACACCAACCCTCAAAGCTGGGATTTGAGGACCCCTGTTCTAGAACTCTCAGCATCTCCTTTTTTAAATTTAAATTTTCATATATGTATACATCTGAATCTCTATGTACAATATTGAGCTTGTAAGAATTGTATGAATTCCTTTAAGTAAATTGTTAAAAACAATGTTAATGTCATGCCCACGATGGTTGTGTGTAACCCACTGACCAGAACTGTATATATTCTTAGGATTGAATAAGTGATTTTCATCTACATAACATGCTGCTTGTGGTCTATCTGCTTTCAGAAACAGTTTTATTGCAATGACCCCAGTTCACACATTTGCAGCACAACCTGTGACCTGTAATCTGAATGGTATTGCAACAATACACAGAAATCTCACCTGAGTGTATGGTGAAAGTCTAGATTTGGTTTTGGGCCGGATCACTCTGCTTTTGAGGTATTTGCAGTTCTCTGGAAGGCTGTTGGTGACACTATTGGTGCTGAATGGGAAGGAGGCCTTGGATGTAACCTGATCTAGAGAAAACTGAAGACCTTTATATTCTCTTTCCCTAACAAAAAAAAGCACAAATGTTTTGGTCAGTAGCTACACAAAGAGATTTCCCAGCACCGTGGTTGTTTATTAAAGGCCACAAACAGTTCTTCTGTGCGTTTTCTTTTAGGAGAAGAACATCCTCACCATCTGTTGTAAATTAAAGCCTAATCATGGAGCTTAAAAGGAGCAGCATGTGAAGTGCTGCGTTTTTGTGAGCCTAACTGCTGGGAAGAATTGGGATGTGTTAAGAAGGCTGCAACGGCTGTTGGGAAACTTGTTTTACCAGAAGGATTGCAGCAAGGCCTTTAACAAACAATCCACAGTGGAAAAGCTGTCCTATGAAATACACAGGATGATTAAGATCTGTGTTTGGATAATCAGGTACAAAGAAAGCTTGGACATCTCACTACTGGGAAATTCAAATTGATTTCTTTCCTAAGTGTTATTACCATCCAGGATGAATCTAGTTTGAGGCAACAAAAAAAACCCTGGATGAGCATTACTTAAGAAAAATAGTGATCCATTCTACATGCGTGTCACCTTTTCGTTTCAATATCTCACCACACAAACACTAATCCATATATAAATCAAAGCGATTCAAAGATTTGGAACATCTCCATTTGAAAAGTCCTGGAAGACCACAATTATTTAGTGGTCCATTACATACAATTGTGACAGACCAAATCTTTTGGTGTTTTGCATACTTTTTGAGTGGTAAATGTTTTTGTGTAATAAAACAAAAAATTTTTATACTATCAATTTAATTTTATTAGTCGGCAAATATCATATACATAAATCTAAATTCTCAAATCAGAAACCTTGCTTTTCAGCTTTTAAAGAGGAATTCAAACAATATATTAGATCTCTCCAGTATTCAAAAAATAGAAACACCATTAAGACAATGGATATGTGCTCTGACTTTAATATCTTTCTGAGTTAACTTTTTATTTATTTGCCTTTCGATTAGTTAGTATTAGTGCATGCTAGCATTATTGTCTTGTCTGTTTTTTTACTTATTTGTGATGTTAATTTTGCTGTTTTGTAAACCCCCTTTTTCGTTTTAAGAAAAAAAAAAGGACCCCGCTGCAGCAAACAGAAAGAGGAGGGAACGGACCACTGTCAGTCTCATACCTTATTTGTAAATGGGACTATTGCTCTCTGGACGTGAAGGGGGCACAATTTCCTGTATTATCGGCGGCCTCCCGTTTTGATTTTCTTTTGAAATCTTTGATACATCTTCACCTTTAGAAACCATTTTTCTTCTCAGAATTTGTTCAAATTTGTATTTGAACATCTCTCTTTTATTTACTTCAGCGCAGCTCACAGTTTTTAACAGATTCCGTACCTTTCGATGTACTTCTAAATCTGCTCCTTAGTCACATCTTTTAGGTCCTGCTACTGCGGTGGTAACACAACTAATCTAATTACATGACTAAATCAGAATACCACAAAGTCTGTATTATTTTCTATTAAATTCGGCATTTCTGGCACCACAAAAGATAAATTATCTTATAAAACCCAATATTTTTTCATTTTCTTAAGAATATAGACCTAACTAAATTAGATAAACAAGACCTGAAAGTGATTCCAGTTTCACTTGATGGCCAATCTGTTGAAACTGTGGCAAATTTTAAATTCCTTGTGTCATTCTTGAACAGCTGAAAACTTTGCTGAAAACACTGTATCTTTAAGAAATGTTAAACTTTATTTTTTAAGAAGATCTAGTGATGTTGCTATTACCCAACTTGAGGTTAGGTAACCCTCTACTTAACCTCTAGTTGGGTAGAGGTTGTTGAGTTAAAATGTTAAAAAACTTAACATTCTAACATTCTAGCAGGCATCTTTTTTGAACCTGCTACTGCTCATAGTGACTTGGGGGTGGTAAAACAACTAATATAACTACATTACTAAATAAGAATAACACAAAGTCTTTATTATTTATTATTATTATTTTATTCTTTTAAGGATGTAGAACTAATTAAATGACTTAAACAAGACCTCGAAGTGATTGTATGAAACTTTCCCAAAATGTGTTTGTTGGGGCCCAACAAACACATTTTGGATTTAATATTTGATTTTTATTAATATTATTTTGCACTATGCATTTATATCTTTTTTTTACGCTTATTTGCACACAATTTTAATTTTCTTTATTCCATTTGTTGTCAATATATTTCCAGTGGCAACCTGTGAAGCTCTGGTAAATTCCATGCCCAGGAGAGTTAAGGTAGCTCTGGTAAATAACGGTGGCCACGCAAAATATTGAACTTTCACTAAGGGGTGCACTAATTTTTGTTGCCGGTGATTTAGAGATTAATGACTGTATTTGGAGTTATTTTGAGGAAAGAATAAATTTGCACTGTTATATAAGCTGCACACAGACTACCTTTCATTGTGTCAAAATGTCATTTTGTCAGTGTTGTCTCATGAAAAGATATACTTAAATATTTGCAGAAATGTGAGAGGTGTACACACAGTGTGATACACACAGAGCACCTGATCTGACTGTGTCTGTTGTACCCACTGGTTGAGTGTGTCCCCACACTATGTCTTTTGGGAATAAACTGGTGCAGATCCTGAGTCCAGTGTGACATTGTTGATCCTTTTGACAACTGTTACACAGAGCACATTAAATGTTTTTGCTCTATCGTCTTCAATCCACCCAAAACTATTAATTTGCTCCTTTCCTTTTTCCCAACAATTTTCTAATACTTTAACTGGATGATCTTCATTATAATTTTTTTTAAATTTATCCAATAATTAACCATTATCTGTCTTCTGATACATAATGGCATTTCTCCTGATTCTATTTGTAAAGCACATTGATTTAATTGCCCCTAAACAAATTCTCAATGCTCTAGCTTGAGTAACACACATTTTTTAAATATAGTTTTAGCCACTGTACCATACATCACACTCCCATAATCTATTCTTAACTGAATTAGTGACACATAAACATTTTTAAATTATTCAAAATTTGCACCCCATGTCAATCCTGCTAAACACCTCATAATGTTAAGAACCTTCTTACTTTTCTCCATAATATATTCTGTGATTTTTTTCCAAGTTAGTTTATCAAACACTACTCCCAAAAAACCAAAACAGTCAACCCTTTCTAACTCTGTTAACTCTGTTTTATCAACCCCAATTTTTTTATTTGTAAAAAAAAAATACTTTTATCTTCTCAATTGAAAATTTAAAACCCCACTCTATCCCCCACTTGCCCACTTTATCTATGCCTTCCTAAAGTTTTAAAATAAGATGTTCTACATTTCTTCCCCTTTTCCACAATGTTCCATCATCAGAAAAAAAGTGATTTGCCCAAACTAATTGATAATTCTTTAAAAATATCATCATACATCAAAAAACACAGCAACAACAGTTTCCTTATTAATCTGAGCTTTTCTAATATCATCTTCTTCATAAAACAGGGTCTATAGCTCCTCTCCCTCTACGAAAGCCACTCAGATAAGGAGCAATTATATTTCTTGACTCCAAATATTGTATTAACCTCTCATTCGCCATCCTTTCCATCAGTTTACACATATTAGACATTAAAGCAATCAGTCTGTAGTTTCTAGGATTACTATGATCTTTCCCAGGTTTTCCCACTACGTATCTCTACAAATGTGCTAACTAAAATACCAGCCTTTCCCTATCATTTATTGTTACTATATTATTTTTAGGTATCATGTAACTCCATTATTTTCTATCCCTCCCACCCCCATTTTTTGATCATTCCTCAAACTTCCCCTATCTGTGTACAGCTATCAATTTTGTCACAGAAAACGCTCCAATATATACTTATTGGTCTTCTTACTTTTGCCTGTGTTTTTATATTAAATTAAATGATAAAAATTATGAGACCACCTAACCAATTTAAATGCTTTATTTCTTTCTCTGACTGCTGTTCTACACTCATCATTTCACCTTGGAACAAACGTTCTCCTATTTTTCCCTGATGTCTTTGGAATAAACTCCTCAGACACTGACTGATCTCTTGATTCATACTTTCAATACTCAAATCATTTTGAACATTTAAAATCTTACATTCACATAAGTTATTAAAAATTTTCCCAATTTGCTTTCCCAAATATCCACTTTCCTCCTATCATTTCAGCGCTCTGTGCCTGACCTATCCTTATACTGCTGGAGTAAGATACTCCAGCAGTATAAGGATTGTGATTTTAAAACAATCTTGTTGACGTTGCCATATTTAAAGGGCTGGACATGCCGGTAAGTGTCAGAGGAAAAAACAACACAGCCTTCAGTGCAGTGCTTCCCAGAGCCACCTCTGGCCATTCTTTAACAATTGCGTCCACTTGTGTACTTCTCAACCCACAACTGGAAGTCAACAAGAACATCAACAATGCGATTCAACACATCTAAACTCTTAGCTGCTCTCAGGTCCTTAGTAGGGTTCTCCCAGAGGTGAAGGCTGCAATGAGAGAAAGATCCCTCTATGTGTTTTAATTCTCTGTTTAGATATCAACAGGAGACCTGAGGAGCTGCACAACTAAATCAAATAAGGATTCACAGCCTATATATAACATCAGTAAGAGCACCTTAAAATATATTCTAAAACAGTCAGGCAACCAATACAGAGACTTTAGGATTGGTGTGATGCAAGCTGTCTTCCTAGCAGCATTCTAGCAGCTTTTTTGAAGTAGCTGTAATGGTACCAATATTACTTTAAGACCAGAAGACCAGAAGACATAACATAACAATAACCTATTCAACTAAGCTTGAAGTAAAGTCTTTACGTTCGACTGTGAGAGAAATGGTGGCTATGGAAGATCTCCAAACCTGGGGCATGAAAAGTGGAGGCTATCAGGGCTAAACACACAGCAGGAGTTCACATGCAGGTGAAGTGACTTATCCAACACTGCATACACTTAAGTTACTGTGCAAATTAACTCTAGCTATCACTATCTACAGCATTGCTTTATCTTTTCTTCTAGGTGTTATGCAAAGAGAGAAACACTGATAGAAAAATGCCTCATTTTCAGTTCAGTTTAAAGAAATAGTGAAATATTGAGAATAGGAGGAAAATAAGGATTCACTCGTGGTATAGTAAATTGAAGCCCATAAACGCTTATCAACTTTGCAACCTATTAATTAGAAGGCCATCAACATAAAGCTGTTAGGATTTATTGTAGGAGGTGGAGAAAATATGTGCCAAGCTGTTTTCCACCTCTGAATACAGCTAGCCATGCTGCTTAATGGAGGGTTGTGTGGGCTTTATTTGTCCTTGTGTTGACTATGTAGAAAACGATTGCTGGTTAATTTTTGAATCTGCCTGAAAACACATTACAACTGAACTGCTGCTGCTGGATAAAAGCAGCCTCTGTCTGCAGGCAGACAGTCTTCAGCTTCTGCCCTCATACTTACAACTGAGTTGCTAGAAGAATATGCCACAGGAGAGCTGCCACTAATGTCAAAGCCAACACATAAGCATGTACAGCAAACTCTGCAACTGAGACTGCACTTTGATAACAGAAGAATACTGGCAGACTGAGAAGAGCAGGAGAGCAAAAACAAATACAATTTTCTCTTTTTTCAGTTTGCTTTAGTCTTCAGCAGGAGCAATGAAAACCACATAAACAGAAATAAGTTTAAAACTTTTGCCATGTTTTTGACAAGTACTTGCTTGCAGAATGCATGTAATTTTTAAAAATTAACTTAAAGGTAATTGGTTCTCAGCAAATGTTTGCATAAATTCATTACATTTACTCATTATCTTCTCAATCACTGAATGACAGCACACAGTGATCTCAGTCCTCTCTGTCTACTCTGTGTATATATCTGACATCTTACACTGATCCCACTACCTTTACGCATACTGCTTGTGCAGTTTATTCATACAGTTTCACATCTGCAATAAAAAGAAATCTAGAATTTCCTTGTTTATCATCGATACATTCTCATTGACAGTCATTTAACGGTGCAGTGTTGTATATTTTTCAGGGTTAGGGTTAGGCGCCTCTTCTTTCTGACACTTCACCTTCAAGAACCCATCACAATGTTCCTTCATAAAAAATTTAACAATGTTTTTACCAGCGTTCCACTGAGAAGTAGTTTGTATGATGAGCTCAGTAGATGCACATTTCCACCAGGTGTCTGCTAATTGCTGCTGCTGCTAGCCTGAAGAGGCAGAGTGGGGGAGTTGCAGGGGACGGCTGTTCTGTGAGGCGCAATGGTTGCCAAGGAGATTAAAGGATTTCTCAAACATGCATGAAAAAATCAAAGCAACATTCTACATATATTTTTGATGAGGGAATAACATCATAATATGATGCAAAGATGAAAATATTTCAATTTTACATAATATTGCTTGCATGAGGCAGGTCCTGCATTCTTAACCATTTTAAGTATCAAATAAATGATTTTTAAAGACATCAAATGAAACTTTCACCGCACCTAACCAAAATACCAATGAAAGAACTCTGATACAGTGCTAAGTCAAGATGTTTGCATCACAGTGCAAACCATGCTGAGTGATGCATTAAACAAACAGCAGTTATTAAGCAAATACAAGCTGCTGCTTCTTCAACTTACCATCTGTTTCTAATCTGACTAATTTATTTATTAAAAAACTGTACTTAATATTTAATTTAGAAATTGAAGTAAGACTTTAAGGTCTTTTTAAGCCTAGTCTTAAATTTCACTTTTAGAACTTGCTTTGCCAGCCATTTCTTTGGTCCATTCTTATTCAGGAAGAAATGCACATCATGACACCTCAGGCAGAGAGTGCAAGCTGAATGTAAACGTCTCTACACTAAAGTTTCAGATCAAGTTTGAATTAAAAGCAACACTCTGCGTAAGCAGAGTAACACTCTTTTTTAAAAGATCAAACTCAAACAACTCAGTGTTTCACAAAGTCTTTCGAGAGGAAATATCTCACCAGCTTCTTAACATAGCACAATCAAATCTAACAGACATTAGAAAGTATGGTTCCAGGAGCTGGAACAACACTTACGTAAGGACATAATTGATGCTGACAATGCAGTGAGGTCGGGATGAGCGGCTGTTGTGCACAATAGTTGCATAACTCTGAACCCAGACCCAACCACCTTGTTTGGCCAAGAAACGGTAGTATCTTGTTGTGACTTGACCTTTCACCAATACTACAAGGAGAAGAGAAAGGAGTCAGCCATGTGGTGAAGATCTACACACCAATAGAAGTACATTGGGTCTGATGGGTATTTATGGTGAAGACCATCAAAGATGACATAGATGAGCTGTAAAACCAGTACAACAATATTCACTTGCTCTCTGCACCTCAACTGGCTGGAGATGTTTAAAAATGACACACAAACATATACACAAAGTCATGCCAACTCATTAGCAGTTTGGTGCAGTGCCGCAGCAATTACTTCCAGTAACAAACAGCAATTAAAGTATATATTTGTTAATGTCCTCGTATAATAAAAAAGGAATGTAATATCCAACAGCATTGTAAAGCTGTAACAGATTTTGTTCTCTACAGAAGAAGAAAATTTTATAAAATCCAAACTTACACAAATGATGTGCATAGCGCAGGTGGAAAGAGTCACAGATGTGGACATAATGATAGAGAGTCTTCTCTATGAGATCCTGAGGCTCATAGCCTGTTAGCTCTGCAACTCTGAGGAAGACAACACAAAAACGCTTTTCATTACATGGAATGATCCACATTACAGGGAGCTGTTACTTCTTCTGACACAAACCATTTAACTCTGATACACTGTAAAACATCTGAGCCACGTTTAGTTTTGTATACCATCTTCAACTTTTTAAGTCAAATAAATTTTGTGTGCTTTAGATTTTGAACCTAAATGTGTGAGTCTGAAGTATAAACGATAAACTAAGTTGTGTTAACTTTTTAATTTTGTCAAATCTCCAATAGTTGAATAAATTAGAGTTTTTAAGTTAGCACTTAAAAAAATGAAAGAAAAAAAAGACAAGAGTGGGAACTATTTCCCAGTGTGGCATGTCTTGTATGCTGTGTGCCTTTGTGAGTGAGATGGAAGTGGGTTTTATTGATCTGGCTTTTGTTAGTTAATAAGGCAAATGTTTACTTTAATACAACTGACAGTTTCTAAAGCCTAAGGATAATGATCTGTTAACACTAAATGTTTTTGAGCTGAATTCATTGTGATGTTTAATAAAATTCATGAAATTTTGTTCATGCAATTTGAAACAAGAATTTGAATTATTCTAAAGTAAAACAAGTAATTATTTTAACTTGATATTGTGAGTGAACATAATAGAAAAATATATGCTCTTTAGGTGAAGGCAGTTTTTTCTTGCACATTGTGAAATAATTATTTGGTTTAATTTGCAGCATTAAGTTAAAGCTCAATTTAAGATTAGTGAATTTAAAAACCAATGTTCAAACAACTTGCCTCTTGTTAAATCAACTTTATGAACTTTAATTTCTGAGATAAAACAGATAAAATTTTCTTATTGGCTTAAATGGAATTTCCAAGGCAGCGGGTGAACCTTCATTTTCTATTTAAACCATCTTCAAATGTTTTACAGTGCAGTTTGACGTCCTCATGTGTTTGAGTACAGCACATCAACAAGTTATATAATAATTACTCTGCTTTAAATATTATACTTTAGTCTCAATAATTGACATTAACATGTATCCAAGTGTGTACAGGCAGATTGGCTTCACCATAGAAGAAAGAGCACACCGTGAGTCGAGGAAGATTAGTTTCATGTCCAGGCTGGCTCTGAACATGAACATGTTGCAGTGCAGTTTTATTTCTGTTACAGCGCTGGGTGGTAACGAGTGACCAACGGCTACCAGACCGATGTTCTGATAGCAGCCGTCAAATGGAGACATGTCCAGGCTGTATTGACGGATCTTCAGGTAGCCACTGCAGTGGATCACCTGGACCAAAGGAGTCACACACAAAATCATACATCAGGCACTTTAATTCAGAAGAATAAGAAAAAAAAGGGCATGCTTGTGGTATTTATCAATATTCCAGTTGATTTATTTATATCGACCAGTAATAAAATGGTTAATCCTTGTTGATCATTAGCAACAATGAAAACAGTGTCTATAGACTCTGTGAAGTTAGACTCAGACACAGCACTCATTTGTTTTATGCAGGAAGCACAAAATTATGCTAAATCCACCTATGTAATAACTAAATCAAATGTATTAACAATACATTTAGATTGTTAATGATACTTGAATTATAAATTACTTTTTTTATGGCAGTGCCATTATAGAGTTGATTGTAAGTGTACTGTACTAATATTTAAACATAACTGAAATTTAATCAGTGATGTCCCAATCTGATCATGTCATCAAAAATTGGCCTAATCACGTGGTTTCAGAATCTGGTGTTAATCCCAATCAGAGATTGGATACATATTCATTCTTAGCACGCATGGAATAATACTAAGCTTAATTTTATTTGTTTAGTATTTGATGTTTGTTATGAAGCACTTTGGTCAGCTGAGGCTGTTATAAATATGCCATATAAATAAACTTTGATTTGACTTGAAAGCAGTCAGTATATACAGTTACATGATACAGAGTCAGACTGTCTCAAAACAACATGTGCCTGGTAATTTAAAGTTGTGATGGCTATAAAGCAAAGCAGAACATAGCATCAGCTTGAAGTAAAGCACTGCTGCCAACTTACAGTAGCAACATTGTTGCTGTATTTCGCAACTCTTCAGACCCTTCTCGCAATTTTTTTCAAAAAATTGACAAACCTAGCTGCTTTCTCTGGTTTATTTTAGACTTTGGCAACAAAACAGGAAAACAAGCCTCGATACTACTGCAGTTATGAGAGTTGAGAGCGGCAGTGAGCCCCTCACACCAACAGATGACTTGATGCAGCAGAACAGTGAGGAAACCCACTCACTCCACTTTGCAATGAAATTTTACATGCAAACATTACTGGTGATGCTGTTCTACATTAAATATAATGTAAATATAGTTCTTCATTTAGTCAAATGTTAATTTTAACCAAAACTGCTGCACCAAAATAAAATATCTGCACTTGACTTACACAGCCTTGGTGTTCTGTTCAATGATAAATAAAGTAGATCCTTTGTCTTTTTCTTTGCTCTTTATTTTTTAAATGTATTTTTGAAATGTTGGATCGGGCCTCAGGATTGGCCAATACTCAAAAATCAAATGACTCAGAGGCAAAAGAAAAAATGACAGGGACATTACCCTTACAAAAAAATCCCATGAAAGTCACATGTGATCACATGTGAATGATGTGAATCACATGTGAAAGCACATGAATACGTGTGATTTTGGAACGTTTCGTGGTAAAATCACATGTGATTCACATGTGAATCACACATCTCCACATGTAATCACATGTGATTTTCATGGGATTTTTTTGTAAGGGTAGGTTTATAAAGTATTATAAAGTGTTGACATACCAATAACGAAGTATGTCAATACTAAATTTCCTTGGCAGAGCAGTTGTCACTAAAGTATTTTTTCTGACTACAATAAACTAGACATTGTACTCATTCTTGTGTAATTGTTCTTGTTTTTGTGCTATATGAATAAAAGGATTTTTAGGAAACTGCTTATTTGACAATTTTTAAGTTTATGCTAAAAAATTAAACCATGTTCAGACTGCAAATGAAAACGATAGATACGCTTGCACAAAAAAAGCTTTATGGGATTTTTATAATTAGTGTTGCAGCATCTACTGTACTAAGTAATTGTGGCGCATAGTAGGATAATGGGAGGAAGGCCTTGCAACCTCCTCACCAAATATGATTAATCAAACTACAAGTGGAATAAAAGGAGTTATAAAAAAGGTTTGGTTGCTGAAATGTCAATAAAGATTTTTTTCATTGATTATTGAGAAAGCAGATAAAACCCATCATGACATTTTTAAATAAAATGCAATTACAAAAACACAAATTAGTTTTTCAAAGTTGACACTTCAATATTGTTTCACCATGTCTTGAGAGTTGTCTGTTTCATTTCCTGCAAGAAATACATTTTCATCTCACAACAATTTAAAATCTAAAGGAAGACGGTATGACAAATTTTAAGTTTCAATATATTGCTTTTTTTATTTTTCATGTTTTCTTGGGAGCCTAATAGACATCCCTTTATTGCGGACCCTTTGTCTTACTCCAGGTGTCCTCATCCTCCAGGTTGTAGGGTACATAAAAGAACAAAGAACCAAGCAGCGTTATCAGTGGTTCAGCAGGGACTGTTGTACCTTGTAGCCTCCACAGGTGAGACCAGCATTTCTTTTAGCCAGGACACATTTCATTCTTAGGAAGAAGGAGCGCTCCATCTCATACTCTGCAAAGACGTATAAATTGTAAAGTTATTCATGTTGTGCAATAAAATCATGACTCACGTTTTGCAAAACTGTAGGTTTGCATGAGAGATTACCTTGTACAAAATGGGAATGGTAAGGTTGGTGGGCTGTGAGGACCGCTGTCATTTCATCATGATCTGATGGATGAATGTATTCATAAATGCTGTTTCCTGTCAACTCTACCTGTTGAAGGGAACATTCAGCTCTGAGCTGGGATGTGAAAGGTGCCACTGGGTAACAGAACAGGCTTTTAAAATCTAACCTGTGATAGACCCAAGTGCACTGACGCTGTCTCTGAGATATACATTATTTTTCCATCTGGAGCAACCACAAAAATGAATCCATCTAATGTCTGTAAGAAAAAAAGAAAGATTATTTTCAGACCAAGACTATTTTTTTTTCTTTCTGAAAAAAAGTCAAGTGTCTTTTTATCAATAATGTATCACATTTATTGTTAAAATTTCATAGGAGGTGTCACAGTAGAAAGAGTTGCAACAGTACAACTGTCAAAAGAATAAGGCATTGAACACTGAAACTGTGCAAGGTGGTCTCAACTAAAAGTGATGGAATAATTTTTAGAAAATTATTTGTTTAACCAAAGGGGCTTTGATTTCCATAGTTACGTAAGATAGTTTTCTGCCTATTATTAATTATTATTATTGTTATTATTATTGCTACTGAATTGTATACCAATAATCAAAACAGAATAGATTGCTCACCGACTTTATTTGGTAGAAAATATAAAGGAATAATTAATACTGTCTGGCAGAAAAGCATTTCAGGAACAGTTTGCAACTTCAGCTTTTTTTTTTTTTCCCCACCAGGGGGTCTTTTTGTGGGCTCTGGTGTCCCTTATTCAACAGTAGGCTGACAGGAGGGGGGGAAAGACATGCGGCAAATGTCGTCGGGTCCGGGAATCGAACCTGCGATGGCCGCGTCGAGGACTGAGGGCCTCCAAGCGTGGGGTGCGCTACCCTCTACGCCACTGGAGCATGCCCCAACTTCAGCTTTTTAAGTTAATTAATGCTACATTTTAGATCTTCGCCTTTTCCACCTGAACCTCCGAATTACATCCAATCAGAAGATTTCTGTCTCTCAATATTTTAGCATGCTTAATTTCTCCAACATGTCCTTTAAGTGCTTTTCTTAACTTAAATGGATCAATGTTCTTAACCCCTTCTCCTTCATCAATATAATATTCATAGTTGGATTTTTTGGATTCTTCTGCTTTTTCCTCAATGCCTTCACTATCAGTGTCTTCTGTACTTTCTCCACTTCTCTTTTTCCTCTTTCTTTCAGCAGCTTGCTGCTTCTAACCACCCTTCCCCACCTTTTCCCACTCTTTTTTTTCATTTTGACCACCCATACCTTCCTCGTCACTACAATCCACATATTCCAGCCACTTCTTTCTAAATCATTGTTGCCATGTTCTGATTTATTATCAAAAGTTCCATTCCAAACTTTTCTGTCATCAATCTCAATATTTTGTGAAAAAAGGTTAAACATATATAAATTTCTATTAAAATAAAGTTAACTGTAACAAATATCAGCTTCTCAGATTTACTATTTTTCAGAGATAGTCAGCCTGATGAGTAAAGTTTTATTTTCACTGAATCTGCAGATTTTTAATGCAGGTTTATACTGCATACGCTTTAAATTATCAAGTTAAAATTGGTCAGTGAGAAGCACTGACATTGTGTTATTACCATGCATATAGCATTTCAGTCAGCCTTATTTGCTGATTATTTGGAATTATGGTGATATTTGTTAAAATAGTGCAAGTTATATGACAAAAGTTTGTTTCCTTAACCTAGAAATCTGTTATTGCAATATTATTTCAAAATGATTAATTTATGTCATTTTCCTGATGTGATTATTTTTGTATTATGGCAGAGGTTGTACAGTTGGTAACTTTCAGTTATTCCATGTCAGTATTAGTTACATGCCAAAAATAGTTAATAGAAGAGAAAATAATTTGTCATGAAAATCCATTGTACCATTCTTAATAGCTACTTGTTTAGCAAACTGCCTGTTTGCATAACTATCAGTGTACTCACTTCACCTCACTCAGAGGTCCTCTCCTTCCAGCAGTGAAGTGTGTTTTAATGTTTATAGTTGTACTATTTGTCAATGTATTATTGACAAATCGTTCAAATCAGTGCCAGGAAACCTTTGTTTTTACTTTCTCCTTTTTGTTAGCCTGAAGCCCTGCAGACGCACTCCAATGTGTTGCTGCTGGTGTGAGGGGGGGAGCAGGACAGACACGATGAGTGCGTGACCAGGAATGTGTTCAACTCATTTCACTCTCAAAGCAAGGAGAATGAAGGCAGCAGGAGGCAGATGGTGACAGCTACCAAGCCCGCCTCTATACACATAGTCCATCCAGCTTGGCTTAACAACATCAACAGCAACAACTACAACAACAACAACAATAATAATAATAATAGTTTTCTTTCAATGTACTACAAGTGAAGCCTTCCGGCAGTACCTGTAAAAGATGGGAGCCTAATTCCAGGCTGACATCATTCAAAGCGCTGTGGCTCACATGACCCCAGGACTCCCCAAGGCCTGCAGGAAGATACATTAATATACAAGAACAGTTACTTAAACACACAAGAAAGAACTCTCTAGTGGACAAGAAGAAGGTGTCTTCTTTGTCTTTTTAAAGACAAATAAGACACTGATAGTTTCTGCAGCAACTATCAGAAATCACTGTCTGTTATGGTGGCAAAATAAATACATAAATGGGAGCCTGCAGTTCTGCTTTACAATTACTGTAAGCCTCCCGAACTGCGTCACTGTAAACCCTAATATGAAATTTACAATGACGTCAAGAAAGCCTGCAGGAGTAAAGTCAGACTGACTGTCTTTTAGCTAGCTGGTGTATGAATCTTCAGCAGAGTAAGCACGCAACAATTACCTTTTCTGAAACGAAACAAATCTCAGATGAAGAAAGGCCTGGAAAATGAATGCGCTGCAGCGCGGCGCATTGAGATGTAAATCTCGATCTGCAGAGTAAACAAGCGGCGTGCCGCGGTCACAATGCTCCACTGCACGCCGCCGTACCAGCTAGAATGTACCATGTACTGAAGGCTTGGAGAATAATCCAGCAATAATAATAATAATAATAAATAAAAAACTAGCAGCGACTAAACACACACAGAGAGCGGGAAAACAACAACATGCCTTCATTTGAAAGAGAAATAAATAATAACGTTTAATAAAGCAGCTCAGTAGCATAATAATGATAATAATAATAATAATAATAATAATAATAATAATAATAATAATAATAATAATAATAATAATAATAATAATAATAATAATAATAATAATAATAACTGAAGACTAGAAATAATCTCTGACTTGTTGCAAAGGAGTTAAAAAATGGTAAACCGTTAGTGAGGCTCATTTATGGACTCACCTGAATTCATCAACACATTATAAGACATTACAAGAATAATCTGCTAAAAATGAGGCTCTGATGCTGTCAATGATTTAAATATAAAATAATAAAAGTTAAAAATGAGTAGGGGCATGCCGTGGTGGCGGATAGCGCGATCCATATTTGGAGGTTCGCGGGTTCGAGTCCCGGACCCGACGATATTTGCTGCATGTCTTCCCTCCTCTCTTTCCCCCTTTCCTGTCAGCCTACTTTAGGGACACTACAGCCCACAAGACCCCCTGGAGGGGAACAAAAAAAAAAAAACTAAATAAAATTGGCGTAGCTTCGCAACTACTGAGATATATCTATAAAATAAAAACGATCAACCCAGCAAAATGCAAGACTATAAAAAGGAGGGAGGAAGAATATAGCTATCAACATTATATTTAATATTTTGTTTCAAGAGACACGCAAATACTTTAAAATTAGAAATGACATTCTACACAATAAAATTATATAATAATATAATTATGAACTTATGGGTAAATAAATGTCAGATTCCGCACATGCGACGAATAAGCGCTCGGAGTATGGCTCAGTATGAGAAACAAAAAATCACTTTGGATGTGGACGATATATCATGGTGAAATGGAGGAGAAAACATTCTTCCACTTCAAGCCTTTTCTAGAAAAGTTTCAAGAAAGAACCGTCGCCGAAATCCTGTTAAAAGTAAGATTCATAATGAAGAAATAATTTCTCTTTCTGAAATAATAACTCGATTATTTGTTTTTTTACTCATTTATTTGTGTCATTTTACTTTTTAATTGACCTTCACCTAATCAAACTGTTGTGTAAGTAAAGAAATGCAACTACAAATGAACAAGAACAATAAATACATTCATTATTTTTAACAGTAATTATATATTTGGGCGAATTCGGTCAACCAAACCTGGGTGGTTGTAGACAAATCTAACAACGACGCCTCTTAAAACAAGCTAACAAAGTTCATTAAGGGCATTTAAATTATGTTTCTGTCTTTTTTCTGTACCGTTCTGTAGGTTAGACAGGGAAGTGAAATGGTGTGAGAGCTGCCCACCACTTTAAAACAGTAGAGCTCATTTAACAAAGGACTGAATCTATTGAGAGTTGTGCAGGTAGCACCGCGCTGCCACACAAGCAGCGGCACACAGAAAAGGCAAATGCAATGAGAAACTTAGTCTTTTCTGCAGCAGTACACAGCATAGCTGTAATGGGGGTAGCTGAGGAAAGTCTTCCCAAATAACTGGAAGATAATTTAAGATCATCAGCATGTTTAAACAACTGTAGTCCAGATAGGCTACAAGCACTATACTCCAGGATCATAACATCAGATTACCTCAGATAATTTTGCCAATCAATAGAACGCACATTTCCTGCAGAAGCCAATCTTTATATTTCAACATAAAAGGCTGTATAGTACCGATGTCATGCCAAGGTTTTCTTTGTGTTTATCGTCTTGGCTCATTATTACCAACTTCACTGCTACAAGGCTCCATATGTTCATGGATCACACGTGTAGATCACACAATATCATGAACGTCACGCAGGACGGGCCTTTTTTCTGATCGGCACAGTGATTGGGACCCTATCTATTCACACACGAGCGAGCGCGCACGTACACACACACACACACACACATATATATATATATATATATATATATATATATACACACACAACAATATTACAACAGCCGATCCTTTAATAACTGACCACCTTTTAGAAGCTTTGTCTACTTAAGATGCTTCCACTGTTTTAAAGACTTATCTTTGGTGATAAGCTCCAAGTCTGAGGTTTGAAGGTGTCCTGTCCAATAAAATAGATTTTTACAAAGTTTTGTATTGGTATACTAAAAACAGTAACAATAGTTGCATAGTCGGAAGAAATATTTATTTGGATAATGGCCGCTTTTGTTTGCTCCGTGGTGTTTTGCATGGAAGTATTGCAGCCAGGCCTCTTACCCTCAGGAAACACGGTTCTCATCTTCAGGTAGCTGGTTGTCAGGCGGATGATTGAGGCTTTATCTAGTTGGGAAGTGATGGCAGAAGGAAGCGGCAGCAGCTTGGCCAGTTCGTAAAACTCACTGTTTTCCTTCTCCCGACGCGTCCGGGCCGCATTTTTCGATTTTTCCTTCATGTTGGCGGTGTGTTCCGTTCCGGCCCTCTCCCTTCTAAGTCAATTTGCACTTACAGCACGTACAGCTCTCCCATGTCCTGCTCTGGAAGCGATACCTCCCCCGTTCTTGGCCTAAACCCCACAGCAGACGGCGCGTGGGCCCTCTTTACTTTTACAGGTGTTCCTGATAGTTCACGACCCATGAGACCAAACTACTTCATACATCCTTACTACTGAGGGAATATTCATTAGAATTTGGTGACACCGAAGAACTCAACGCACATGAGATCCATCACACCTGGTGTGAAACTTGTATGAACAGCCGAGGAAAATGCCTACAGGAGGAAGAAAGAAAAGAAAAAACATAAAATTAATTAACAAATTACAAGTTTTCCGGCTATTTTAATACAAGAACATAAACAAATTGAGCCGCAAACTGAAATAGAGGTAAGATTTCAACCTAACTGCCGAATGAATTGAATAATATCCCAGACTACGGTGAAAATGTTTTCCTTACCTCAATGCAGACAGTATGGTTAGCTTGTACTGGAGGGCCTGCTGGAGCCGTTGGAGTCCGCACACAACCTCCATCTAGCACAGAGCTCCATGACCCTCCATCTGGTAGGATTCTGTGATCAGAAGCGTAGCTACAGTTTCTTCTGAGAGGGTGGGAGACACGCCCACTAAAATCAACATAGTTGCTATTGGACAATTTCTTACGCTCAGCGATTGTTTATTGGTTATTCTTTAAAACGATGGGCGCACATTGGACGGTGATTGGTCGGCGACATATTCACCTCGTGGTTCAAGGTGAAGGAGTGGGACAACCGAAATTGGCCACTTGGTTTTCTTACTTTTTAAGAAATACAGTTAATTTATTTTCAGTCACGTTTATTTCTTTAGGGCACTCAACATTTTGACCATTATTTCGTGTACTAGAGTTTATGATTATAGTTTCTTAAAGAAGTTAAATAAGTACATCTGATATATTCGTCTCAAGAGTTGCTTTTTTTAATACACACATTATTTCTAAAATATTCTTTACAATTTTTTTTTATAAAGCACTAACAGTTATACTCTATCTAGTTCACACAAGATTTTTTGTTATTTTCTCAGAAAAACATATAGTTTTCAATATATTACCTTAAAAAAATCACAGCAAATTAGAAATATATTTTAGAAAACGTTTCTTATTATATGCAAAAAATAACGATGGTGGTGTTAATATTCTCACAAAGTCGTCGCACTCTTCGCACCTGTTTGTGTGTTTGTGTGTTGGAGAATCTCGGGTATTTGGAAAAAAAATCACCCAGGTCGCTGGAGGTTCAGCTTCAAACGTAATTTCAGCTTCAAATAGCTATATATAGATAATCATGTCGCACACGGGAAAATAAATGACTGGGGAAAAAAAACTCCATAAGATTAATTTTTGTGCACTGAGGACAGTGCGCAGCCACTGAAAGACAATTCCTTAACCGAATAAAAATAAAAACCGGAAAATAAAACGAACTAAATGTTTGCAATTATCATTGTGATTTAGTTACATTTAGATACAGCGTATTTATAAAGACAGGCCCTACTGAGTGGTAGGGGCCCAGATTAAAACCAAACCTACAACAGTTCCCAACCTTCTTTGACTTCTGTGCTACCTGAACCATTTTGTATCCCATCAGTCAAATGTGTTAAGGATTTTCCAAAAGTAGAACTGAATAGTACAGGTAATATTTTGCATTTTAATCACAAAAGGAGAGAGGTTGTGATGTTTGGGTCTAGCAGCAGCTCAAAACCTCATGTTGACCTGGCCTCTTTAAATCAATATGCGACATCTGTTGCAACAAACCTCAGTGTAAAGCTGGATATAGTTCAGTTGTCAAATACAGCTTACACACACATACACACACACACACACACACACACACACACATATATATATATATATATATATATATATATATATATATATATATATATATCTGTCATATATATATATATATGAGACAACTTCTTTTTCCATCATTCTTTTAGGCTTTTGTAATGAACTTTATGTCAGTCGTCAGAAGTCACTTTCTAGACACCAGCTGGTTTCTAGTGCTGCTGCTCAGCTTTTAATCAGTACTAGGAAGCGAGGGTACATTGCTCCTGTTTTAGCATCTCTTCAATGGCTTTTAAGATAGATTTTAAAATTTGTCTGTTTTTAAATTAAACATAATTTAAAAATCCCACTCTGTCTTACCTGCTTCAGCCTAATGTTCCCTCACTCCAGGCATGTGCAGAAGTGGGGGCGAAGGGGGCTTGAGCCCCTGTCCTTTTTGAGTTTTTTTTTCCAAGAATTTTTTATTTTTAATCTGTATGCCAGAAGGCCTGTTTGTGTCCCTCAGCAATAATATTTAGCTAAATATAATAATTTAGTAAAAATAAACTAGTCTGGCTGCCCTCAGTCTAATAGACTCTCAGAGCCTCCATGTTGTTCAGACTGCTGGTCCATGGTGTGTCCTCAAACTATCAAAATATTGGCGAGAAAAACAACATATATATTTATTTTATTATTTTTATTTTTTTACCTTGTTTTGTGAATAAAAACGTAGGTCTGATGTTGACGTTAGAAAAACTGTTTCTATTTGTATTTTTATAATCTTTGCAATAGAAGGACAAAGCCCGCCTCACCCCTAAACACAGAAATGCTTCAGCTGCAGAGAAAACTTCTGACTTTAACTTCATCATTCTGCTAAAAGCCCGGTTCGCTACAGGCAGTCTGGGTCGGTCCCATCGACAGATATAAAGAATACCTGTCTTTATATCAGACATCCTGATATAAGACACGGTACCAACTGTCACCGCGAGTCGAAACGCAGCTCAAAGCCCCGGTACCACCACCAGGTACCACCACCCCGTCTCTGTTCGATCTGCTTCTCCTTAACGTTTCTACCTGGCGGGTCGAAGCTGCTGCTGACGGGAACTGGGCTGGAGGTTCGCGGCTGTAAATAGAAGTTATTGCAGAACCTCAAGTGTTAAAGGAAGATTCGGCCCAGAGCATTTAGAGTTCATAAAATAAACATCAGAGAAAATATTGTAGAACCGCAGCAAAAAGCCAAACACGCCACAATGAAATGAATCAAAATGTCTCCAAAGCATCGGCGGACTGACACAGAGGCCACCGGTGGATTCCAGGTAGATTCCAGGTCGATTCTAGAGATGCGCATCGCAGCGGCTGTTCATGCAGGGCCGGCCCAAGGTAATATGGGACCTTAGACAGAGCCCCCCTCCCCCCGGAACCCAAAAATGTTTAAATATTAATAACGTGAATCTGTGAGACCAGGTTTATTGACCGAGTTTAAAATCAATCACTGATTATTGGTTATTTGCTGTGATGTAGTTGTGAACAAAACCAATTCAAACACAAAGATTACACCATATTGTAGCCATGGTAACATAATCAAATTATTAAGATGATTCTTTAAACTTTTACAAAGTAAACGTCCTAATTAAATCCTAAATGTACTTTTTTTTTCTCAGCTGAATGCATTAAATAAAATGCAATACCATTGTCATTCTCTATAAATGATGCTACAGGTTTAGATATATGGTCTGTGTTACAATTAAACCATTTCTAGGGGCCCCTGAGTGTCTGGAGGCCCCTGAATGGCCCCTACCAGCAACAACTGAGTTTTCTTTGCCTTGATATTCCAGTCTTATAATTCTAGGTCTTAGAGGTGCTAACATCAAACTATTATATAGAGTTAACACCTTTGAGCTCTTTAGATCTATAAATCAGTCTGCAGCCAGGTTGTTCTAGAGGTTAAATAGATATCATTGGGGCTTAATTAGCAAAATGGCAGCAATTTTTGTGGTTGCTCCACAAATATTTGAAGAGTAGTACAAAAGTTCTGTACGTGACTGTAAAGATGTGTTGTAACTAGTACATATTGCCTTGAACTAGTACAATGTCTAGTTTATTGTAGTCAGAAAAAATACTTTAGTGACAATTGCTCTGCTAAAATGCAGCAAGATGGAACTTTTGAAAATCTACCACCACCAAATCAGAGATTCAAGCTAATTCTCAAGCCAGATTACTGAGGCCGAGGCTGGAGGCAGTCAATCCAAATCCCAGAAGTAAATGGTGCATCAGTATACAGCGGTGAACATATATGCAAAACAAGCATGACATCGCAAAGTGTAATTTTATTTTCAAATAATTCCAGGGCATAAAATCAACTTGTTGCACAATTCAATACAGATGGATTTCTGCCATGTTTGTTCTGTTTGATGACTCAGGTGTGCGTAACTTTGAATGAGTTGTTGATGAGAGGAAGACAGGTCAGATCTGTAGATAAGCTGTTGAGGAACTTAACTGCTATTTCACAGATTTGTCCTTTAAATCTACTGCAGCAGTTTAAACTCAGTTTGACCTGCTGCAACAAATGTCTCATTTATACTCAGATATAAATTAAAGGTTGTAAACTTAAGTTTCTATCTTAAACATGTCCCTGCCCCCTACCCTCACCAAAAAACATAGAATCTTTAGACAATGTTCTTTACCTTACATTTGATCTTTGTCTTGAACCAGTCTGTGTATAGCTGTTTGTGGTTTAGATTTCTGTTTTTAAATTTAACTCAAGATTTTTTATTCATTGTCATTCACTAAATATACATAGAATTTTTGCTAAACTTCCAATTTGTTGCAGTTAGTTAAAGTGTAAAGTCTTCAAAGTTGGAGTATATGTACTTGAACAGGGGAATAAACAGACTGATAACATTCTGTAATGTTCCATATTCCAAGAAGCAAGCCTCACTTGGTCTGATGCTAATGTGAGCAACAGGTCTTTGAGCTTTCAAAGGTTGAGTTCCAGGAAACCTTAAGATGTTATGATGACATGTCAGTGTGAGTGTGACTCAGCACATCAATGAGAGAGCTGAACTGCTGCTGTGCCAGAGTGGACTAAAGGTTTCCCTATTGCTGCTCCTTAGCTGAGGGAATCCACTACTTCTGTGTTGACCTGCGCTGCGATGCTGGTGGGGGTTACATTCAGGTGAATGTCATACTGCTGGTCCAGGCCCAGGTAACTGTCACTCATCACATACAGCGTGTAGATGCACCTACAAGCAGAAGGTTCAGTGTTGAGTAGTGCCTCCACGAAATCATAGAAAACCTGTTTTTAATGCCCACCCTGTGCTGAAAAAGGGATTAACTGAAACTGGAATTAGAAAATGAGAGTCCATATATTTCACTGTTAAAGATCTCAATGAGGAAAACAGCTCAGCAGTGAGTTCATTTATCACTAAAAGAAGAATGAAATATGACAGGGTTTCCCCGAGAATACTTGTCAAGCCCAGTGGTCAGGGCGATGAAGCGATCCACTGCGATTTTGTATTAAAAGATGTTAAGTAGACAGGAAAAGTAAAAATATTACTATATGTTATGGGAAAACATTGCCAATAAAATGCTATCTAAACCCACAACTAGTCTTAAAAAAACAATTCAAAAAATACAATTAAGGCGCCCCAGTGCTTCAAGGGCCCCATAAATGCTAATATTTTAACATCCATCCATCCATCCATCCATCTTCTTCCGCTTATCTGGGGTCGGGTCACGAAGGTAGCAGCTTCAGAAGGGAGGCCCAGACTTCCCTCTCCCTAGCCACTTCTTCCAGCTCCTCCGGAGGAATCCCAAGGCGTTCCCAGGCCAGCTGAGAGACATAGTCCCTCCAGTGTGTCCTGGGTCTTCCCCTGGGCCTCCTCCCGGTGGGACGTGCCCGGAACACCTCACCAGGGAGGCGTCCAGGAGGCATCCTGACCAGATGCCCGAGCCTCCTCAACTGGCCCCTCTCGACGTGAAGGAGCAGCAGCTCTACTCTGAGTCCCTCCCAGATGACTGAGCTTCTCACCCTATATCTAAGGAAGAGCCCAGACACCCTGCGGAGAAAACCCATTTCGGCAGCTTGTATCCGCGATCTCGTTCTTTCGGTCATGACCCAAAGCTCATGACCATAGATGAGGGTGGGAACGTAGATCGACCGGTAAATCGAGAGCGTCGCTTTTTGGCTCAGCTCTCTCTTCACCACGACGGACCGGTACAGCGCCCGCTTGACGGCAGACGCTGCGCCAATCCGCCTGTCGATCTCCCGCTCCCTTCTTCCCCCATTCGTGAACAAGATCCTGAGATACTTGAACTCCTCCACTTGGGGCAGGTCACCCCCCCTGAAGGCACTCTACCCTTTTCCGGCTCGA
The DNA here is from genome assembly GCF_019740435.1 of Gambusia affinis. Lineage (NCBI taxonomy): Eukaryota > Metazoa > Chordata > Actinopteri > Cyprinodontiformes > Poeciliidae > Gambusia > Gambusia affinis. The sequence goes on along the minus strand of NC_057872.1, from coordinate 1,456,077 downwards.
GACCATGGCCTCAGATTTGGAGGCACTGATCGCCATCCCAGCCACTTCACACTCAGCTGCGAACCGCTCCAGCGAGAGCTGCAGATCACGTCCCGATGAAGCCAAAAGGACCACATCATCCGCAAAAAGCAGAGATGCAATCCTAAGGCCACCAAAACGGATCCCCTCAACACCCTGGCTGCGCCTAGAAATTCTGTCCATAAAAGTAATGAACAGAATCGGTGACAAAGGGCAGCCCTGGCCGAGATTATCAATGCTGCTAACTTTGATTTAATGGTTTCGGCATACATAAATGAAAATATTTTAAATTGATTAACATTTAAATGTAAGATTGTAAGGAGCTAACAAGTTTACTTTGTGGAAGTTGAAAGAACAATCTTCATAGTTAGATTGTTTTGTTACCACAGCAATAATCTGATGCTGTGAGTTAAATCTTTGAGTTTGAGCTCTGTTTGTTCGTAAGTACAAATTAATAAACTTATTGCTTTTCAGGTTGGCCAATTAAACTACTCCTCTGCTCCCAGATTTCAATAAATCTAACACAGAAGCTGTAAGTGGCATTGATGTTTTTAGCACTAGGAGGGGCCCCCAAGACAAATTCTGCTCAAGACCTCATATAGCTTGGACCGGCCCTGCATAATAAGTTAAATCCTCTGCACTGCGCAGAGATGCGCAACAAACGGGAGATTTAATGTAAAGCTGCTAATGTGGTTTTAGTAGTACTTCCATTTTGTGTCTGAGTTTTTAAATAAGGGTCACAGAAAACTGTTTTGGTTGCTCGAGTTTAAGGGACAAGTTTTTCAAACCTCTGCCGCATAAACCTTGGCTACGCGGACAAAGCATTTGATATGGTTTGTTGCATCGTGTAACCAGAAAAATAATACTTTAAAAAAATAAATAAATAAAACAATATAAACCCAGCGTGAAGCGTGACTATGAGACGAGCGCAAAAGCTCCTCACTGGGCTGAACCTGCATGATGAATGTTTAGCGCTGGTTCATTTACCACTACCTCTCCAGTCAACAGGAAACACATAAACTTTACAGGGAAGACAGAGTTACACGCTGTCCAGCGTGTTGAGATGTAAACACCCCACATAATTCTTTGTTCACAAATATAAATTATTCTCACCGCTCCCACAACTCGCACGTCTGAATGCGCGACTACAATTAATTCCTGCAGTTCTACACAACCAGAGCAAACGCGGTGGGTTTTAAACTCTTACTTTGATGTGGAATACGCTACTCCAAAGAAACATCATCCTGGGATTTCGTGTACAGGGGGTTCATGTAAATGTCAATACAGGTCAGGCTGTGTACAGTTTGAGTGAAAAGAGGCATGGGCGATCCGTGCTGAGGTAAACTTCAAAGCTCATTTAACGGCAGCACGCGGCAACACGCAGAGGGATCAGCCGTGTGATTGGTCCGCTCTCCAGTTTTCAATGCATAAACTATAAACGTATCTTGTTGGAATACATTTTCTCCGTCACTGAAACACTCTAAGCAACAGAGACGCTTTCGAAATGTATTAAACTGTTTAAAAAAAAAAATAAATTTTTTTTTGATTATTAATTTTTCTAAAATCAAAAACAAGCAACGCTTGGCCTGGTGGGGGGGCTAGTAAAGGCTGGTGGGCCACCAGGCTTATAATACACTGGGGGAAACCCTGATTATCATGTAATAAACTCTACATGCAGAGCAAATGTGTCATAGTTGATTGTGTCACACCATTTTGTGGTGTGTCCTGTAGGAATAACAGCCAGACAACACTTGATTTTAGGCACATTTAATGCACCTGCATTAGGTAACAGATTATAGTAGTAAGTAAGTAACTTTTCCTCATTAGAGTATTCCATAGAGCCTTCTCTAAAATAGAAAAGAGCATCTGGTAGAGTGGAAAAACAATTCACCACCATGGTCTGAGTCATTAAACTTATCTGCTTAAACATCAAACTAAAACACAAAATGATAATCTTAAAGCTTAATTTGTTCAACAGTAAAGATAATTTTTACCAGTTGTCATAACAAAACTTAAAATTCTAAGTTTGAAAACTGGAAATTACCCACAGTGGTTAAAGTTGTGAATGGCTACAGTCACGGGTGAACAGTGTAAAAAACTGGGCTAAGCACACAGCCCTCCACCTTGTGGACCAGGGTGGATGATGTTTGGTCCTATATTCACCACCTGAGATCGGTTTGGATCAAAATCTTACTTTCCAGTCTTCTCTGGGGTGTAGAAGGCCACAGACACAGCGGTATGGTTCCGGATGTATCCGACCCGTTTGACAGCCAGCAGCTCCTTGCAATTCACTTCCCCCATGATGAGGAACCATCCCTCATCCTTTGCTTTTGGGAACCTGGGAGCCTGGGCCTTACTTTCTTGCTTCCACTGTAACATACAAAAATGTTTCACCTTTACTCATGATTTTACTTGCAGTTTTAGAATTTTTTTTTACCATATCCTTTTAAATTGCAGGTTTTTAAATTTTGTTTGGGAATTTGTAGACTTGTAAATGTTTTCCACTAACTTTGACTCTTAGATTTGATCTTTTTTAAATATATAACAGCAGTGAGGAATATGTGGATTATGTGAAGGCAAGGTTGAACTTGATTAATAACAGAATATTTAGTTAAAACCTTAAATCTGACAGAAGGTGGAGTTCCTTTTTTTTTTTTTTTTTTTTTTTACCATAAATTGAACGTTTTGAGCACAGTTATAGTTGTCTCCAAGAGTGTCACAGCACTTGTGACTTAAATCAAAAATAATGTAATGTCAAAACATGTTGACATTACATTATTTTTGTAAAGGTAGATGTTTGCATTTTTATACTACAGTTCTCTGATAAAACATGACCTTTTCATTAAAATGACTCAGCTGTTGACATTGGTCCCACTTACCCTGTGCTGACTCTGATTGAGCCGATACAGTGACACCTGTAGAACGTACTCCTGGTCAGCATGGACATCTAGCCATCTGCTCTCCTCTCTCAGGTTAGTGCCCCTTCCAGGAAGAGGGCACTCCATCTGCTCCTGGCTCTTCTCCCACCATCCCTTCACACTCATCTGGACCTCCAGCACTGGGAGGTGGCTCAGGAAGGACCATGCCTGGCAGTGGGGAGAAAGGTGAAAAGACAGGGATGATAGTAGACACTGCAAGTCAAGTCAAGCTGAAGTTACACTGTTCAAAATTAACTTGCTGGGGGAAAAAAAAAAAATGGAGAAAAGGCAAAGGATTTTCTAGATTTTTTTTTATCCATCTATGTACATCATCTCCCACTTATTGGGTAACAATGGTTACCCAGGAGGGAAATCCTGATATCAGTTCTCTCACCAATGCTACTCTCCAGCTCACTCTGGAACAGAAAATCAGAAGGAAAGTACTGTGACCTCCAAGGCCTTCAAAAGGAGATACTCAGTAAAAAAAAAACTGGATCGGAGCCCAACAACACTTCAGATGACTCCTTTCTTTTATTGCTTATGTTTTCAAATGTGAATATGTGAGATGAGCCAGCGCTGACATGAAGAAAGCCTGGTGGTGCAGTGTTATGCTGCAGACAATGTTGACATGGAAAATTTCCACAGCATGTTTGTCCATAGATGTCTGTGGAAATGGCATGTATATATAGGTTTGACATGAAGCACCTATTCAAACATCAAATTGGCCAAATTGATGTTTGAAGGCCAAATTGCTGGAATGGAGCCTTTTTACATGCAGCTGCAAGGGCAACTGTAACCAGGACAGGTTTCTAACATTAGTGGAAACTAGTGTTTCCACTAAACATTAGTGGAAACTAGTGTTTCCAATCATGTTTTTAAAACTGATGAATTGAATTTTTACCAAATAGTTTCTTTTGATGTGAGCTTACCTGCAGTATTTGATTTGGCTGAAACTCCTGGTTAACAATAGCAGACAAAACACTTTCTTTTCCACCGCAGGCAGCAATAAGTTCTGGGAGTTCCTCAACAGGCCCACAGAAGCCTTCAGCATCACTCTTTCCTTTTATACCTGCCCATTTCCTGGGAGATGTTTGTACAAACAGAAGAAAGTGAGTCATTGAATTAAACTGAAGTAATGTTGTTTGGTACCATCATTATATGTTGGTATCAAACCTAGTTTTGATGTAGGGCTTTAAACATTGCAAAAAAAGAAATCACATCAAATATTTATTAGAAGGAAGAGTATGTATCTAAAAGTAGTGAGGGTCTGAAAATTGTCCATGACCTGCTTTAATTGGAGGAGACAAGCTTCAGAGGAAAGGATTATGTTTAAATACTGCAATATATTTATTACTCTTAGCTCCTCAGAGATCATGTAACAGATTTATGTGGATATAAAGAGTCTCTTGGATACACACATATTTAAATATCACTCTAAGGAGTTGTTTATTGAGAATTCTGAAACATTTGTAAACAAAATGGAATCAATAAGTTGTTGGTGTATATTATAACTGAAAAAGTGGTCTGATCAGGGGCTCTAACTAGCTTCCTGGATTTTATTTATGGAAGACTGCCAGACTTATTTTGACTCAGTGATTTACACTTCTAAGTCCTTCATGGTCATTTAAAAATTTGTAATGCTACCATTTGAATCTATGACATGTATGTGTTTGACAGGCAGGACATGCATGTGGTACAAAATCCACATCCATGACAGAAGGAATAGAAGTACAAAAGCAAGAAAAGAAAGTAAGGAAAAATTAAGGACACATACAGCTAAGGAAAGAAAGAAGAACACAACAAAAGAAAAACAAGGAATCAAGTTTTGACAAAAGGAAGAAAGAAAGAAATGAAAAATATCACAGAATGGACGGAAGGAAGAAAGCGCGAATAAGAAGGATGAACTTAATGGATAGAAACATAAAATGAAGGAAGGAAATAAAGAAAGAAGACAAGAATAAGATAAGGAAGAAATGAAGAAAGAAACAAAGAAACAATGGAAGGAAAAATGTAGAAAAGCGGAAAAGTAGAAAATATTCAAGGAATATGACCATGGAAAAAGGTAATGTAAGCATGTGAGGAAAAAATACACCCAAAGAAGGAAGGGTAGACGGAAAGACACATTTAGAGAATGGGATAGGGACAAAAGTCTTGTAACGTAAACTTTGACATATTCTTTTTTTTCTCATATTTTACCAGACCTGGAAAACACTGAAAGTGAATTCCATGCCATTCCAGACTATGAAGGAATCCTGCCTTTTCCAACAGAGGAATCAATGACAGCCGTTGTTCTAGACCAAGTTTCTTTAAAATACAGTAAGCTGTCAGAATCCTTCTCTGTAAAGTTTTTCCTAAACCTAGTGTTACAAAAGTTTCTGTCATGTCACTGATCAAGTTGCACAACTAGAAACAGACAGCCATTTTTAAAATGTCAGCTTTAAAAACTCAAATCACACACAAATATTGTCAACTCAAAGTTTCCATAAGGCTGCATCTGAACTGTATTAGAAGTTATTTTATTCCAGTCTTATCAAGAGGATAATGAAAAGATCTGTTGTGATTTTAAGATTCCAGAACCTTGCCTCCCTAACTGCATGTCTCCACATGTCGAAACACAACTTTCCCCTGGAAGTCTTGCTAATATTACTGCTCTGTATTTTATTCTAGAAAGGTTCCAAATAAATTACCTTTCTCAGACTGCTGCTGAGAAACATTAGCCATACTTTACAGGTATCTTTTTTATAGGATGATTTGGAATCAATAAGGCCACTAGAGAGTGGCCTTTATTTCACAGTAAATTGACAGAAAACAGGGTTGTGAGAGAGGTAGAAGATGTTCTGGATGCTGTTCTACATGGGAAGATGCAGAACAGCATCCAGCCAGTAACCAACTTTTAGATGGTTCAAAATCTGCTGCTGCTCTATCTGCTCTATCTGTCATGGAGTGTCTGGCCATATTTCCTGTAGAGGTTCTCTCTGTGACATCAATAACAAATGGAGAATGCATAGAGCAGGAGAACAACACCGGTGGAGCAGTGATGCTGTTTACCTGAACATGCAGAGATGGTGTTGTTGGACATGTGGAAGTGTCAGTAATGAAGAGTCGTGCAGCCAGCGGCCCTGGATGATCATCTGGATCAGGTTGCAGATACTGAGCACTGTAACAAGCCAGCCTTCATTGGCCGCTACATCTAGCATCGCCTGAAGTAAGAAACAAAAACAATTAAAAATCATATATACCTATACTTCTGCATTCTGATATCTAAGCATGCAGAAGATATGTTCACTTCCATCCAAGCGTTCACTGTACTAACTACTTCTTACCCCAATGAAATGCCCATGTTTAATGGCCTTGAAGCGTCCTTTCCATGGTTTCATCCAACATGCTTTTTTCTCTTGACATACATTTTTAAGTTTTCTAAGGAGAGGATTTTAAATTGTGTTCAGTTTTAGCTTAAAACTGAGATTGAGTGAGGAAGCCAGAGAATGCATGAAGTTCCCAGGGAGAACTGGGATTCAAACCCAGTACTTTCTTGGTGCCAGGCAACAGTGCTAAGAGTTCATTATCATCACTGACAAACAGTTCCACTTTAGTTTCATCAGAACAAAGGAGATGTTTCCGGAAATGAAGATCTTTGTCCTTGTGTATATCTGCAAACTGCAGTCTGGCTTCTTAGGTTTCTTTTGAAGTAAAGGTTCTTCCTGGCTGAGTGGCCTTTCAGCCCATGTTGGTACAGGACAGTTTAACTGTGGATAATGACAATCTGACCAGCGTCAGCAGTATTTTTACAAGGTATAAGGCTTTTTGTTTGGGGTAAATCTGCACATTTTGGACCAAAACACATGATCTTTAAGACAGAGAACCCATCCCCTTCCTATATGTTATGATGCTTGTACTTTCCCATACTTGCATATAACTGTTAGAACAGATGAACCTTCAAACATCAGTAAATTGTTCCCAAGAATGAACCAGACTTGTGCAGCTGCACAATTCTCTTAAATCTTTACTGATTTCTTTTAACTTTCCCATCGAGTCAAACAAGAAAGCAGTGTGTTTCAGGTCCTTCCAATTAACTCAGATGCATAGGTTAATCTATCATAAGTTTGTGGAAGGAACCACAAAGTCATACATTTTAAATGATAATTATCCGTGATAGTGACCAAAAAATTTATGTAAACTTAGGAATTCGAAGAAAGTTATAGAAAACAAATCTTTAAAAAATGTTTTCACAAATTTTTCTGGCATTTAACAAAAACAAATAATTTAGGTAATTCTAGCTAACCTAATACAAGAAATGTTTGGTTTAATAGAACTTCTATGGAGAGCCATTTCAGCCAAAATTAAATAAATAATTTGCTTCTTTATTCTTATTTATATGTATTTATTACTTTATTTATTTATATTTATACATTTATTTATAATTGTATTAATTCATTATAACATCTATTTCTGCCTGTCCTTTTCCAATCTCCACACCACTCTTCATTATGATTATGAGGAGGGGCAGTGTATTTGGGTGTATTTGGACAGATACACCCAAAGCCATCTGAAAGCCATCTTTTTTGGCTACAAGAAAGAAGGCAACCTACCACCAGCTTATCAGTGAGCTGAAGCTTAGCAACTTTTTATTTAGAAAATAGTGTTATAACTCCTGACTGGTATTTTTTGTGTGGATGCTCAGACAGAACGTCTTTCAGTTAGAGGCTCTCATGGACTCAGAGGTTCACCGTTAGGTTTTTCATAGTTTGGACAAAGCGGCAGCTTCTGATTGCATCTTCGGGGGTCCTCTGAAGCTACTAGCTGAGGTAGAACTATGAAGTGCAGACTTTTCTGTACATCTTAAGAGAACAGCAATATCCAAAGGCAACTCTGTGGCACATCGACGAATGAGTTGTTTTTGTTGAGCTGAGAGAATGAGAATAACAAGTCTTGGAGATCTGCAAGAGAGGCCATCTTTCCTTCACCCAGATATCCACAGATGCACATTCAACACCACTGCTGTGCAGATAGTGACCCTATTAAGGTGAGCAGTGTGCAGGTATATTTATCTGGTTTATATTGTATTTTATGATTGCCTATACAGTCATGAAGACACAGAAAATTGTTGTACCAAACATTAAAATTAAGAAGGAATTTAAAGAAAACTAGAATGGTATATTTTTTTAAATAACTGTACATATCTGTATTTAAATTTACACAGTTATTTGGCAGAAGAGAGGGGGAATTAGGAGGAAATTTCAAATATCTTGCACACTTATATTGATTGGAACCCTCGGATCTTTGTTCTGGGAATTCCCCCAAATAATTTAAGTAAAGAAGAACAATACTTATTTGGTATCCTGGTTCCCATAGCCAAAAAAATTATAACAGTATGTTGGTATAAACCTTTACCCCCTTCTGTAAGTCAATGGAAGGAGAAACTAGTGAACGTTTATACGATGGAGAAAATAACAGCAAAATTAAACTTGTCCACTGGTTTATTTGAGAAAAGATGGAACCTTTGAAGACATATTTCCTATTAATATTGTAGTAAGTAAGATAAATGTAAACACACAGGTACATATTTTATAGGTACACTTAACATATATCTCTGTTATGATAAAGATAAAAGTCACTCGAGAAAGATTTTTCCTTTATTTCATTCCCCATGTAAAAAATCCTGGATTTTCAGCTCGCCGACTTTTTTGGTTGTTGTTGTTCAACTGTTTGTATTGGAAATTGTTGTTTCTGACTTATTGTATTAATCATTGATTTTGAATATTGATCTGATAAAATAAAGTCTTTGTTCAAAAAAAAAAAAATATTTACACAGTTATTTCAGTTATTGTGTATGTCTGTCAATGATAAACATGTTTCTATGCATATAAAGTAAATACGACTATAATTTAAGTAGTTTTTTGTGAGCGTAAAACTTGTCCACATTAGGACTCCTATGTTTTTGGTTTACACATGTGCTTCAACGTTTGATTACTGTTCTTCAGAGGCAGACAGAATATCCCAAATTGTACTCAAGAAAGAGTAGCACTACTTCAACATGCTTTTACTGCAGTGAAAGTAAAAAGGAGCCATCCAAATAATTTACTCAAGTAAGAGTAAAAAAGTATCTGGTAAAAAGTCTACTCAAGTACTGAGTAACTGATTACATTATCCATCATTTAATATCTAAAAAAATTACATAAAATGACTGGAAATGTTGGTATTTTAAGAGCAAAAAGATATTTCAAATTGGTAAATTTTTGCCAGGTAAAATCAGTTTCTTTCAATAAAAACACTTACCAGCTTTAACAAAAAATACAGGTCTATGTCTGGTAAATTTTTGGTTAACTCACGTTTGTTCTTCGTTCAGAGCTGAGAGAGTCCAGAAATGAGTGTCCACACGAAAAATAAAATGAAGAGTTACAACACTATTTTCTAATAAAGTTGCTAAGCTTCAGCTCATTGATAAGCTGGTGGTAGACAACGCCCCTCTTCATTATCATAATGAAGCAGAAATGAATAAGGAAATGGAAAAAGCTCAGGGAGAAATAAATGTGGGAACATTAGTAAAATAATAAACACATGAATAAATAAATAAATAAATGTGTACAATAAATAAATGTATACAGTAAATAAATAAATGAATAGATAAATATAAATAAGAATGAAAAAGCCAGTTATTTATTGATTTAAATTTATCTGAAATGGCTCTCCTTAATCTTCATACAGAGAAAGAAATGTGCTTGTGTAATTTCATTTGGTGTATATTAATATCAGGTTTCAACTGTAGTATTGTAGCATGTTAATTTTATACATTTTGGTTTTCTACTATAATTGTATAGCACAAAGTAGCTTCACAGACATTACAGACTTTGCCAGAGAGGGGCTCTGACAGAATGCACTTTCAGTTTAAGTGACATATACGCATGGTCACTGAAATAACTTGAATCAGACAAAGGTAATAATGAATATAAATTCTATGAAAACGAACAAATGAAAGTCAGACATGGCTTTTCAAACATGCTTTAATAGATTAATTAAAAAAAATAAACTCATGAAACAAGCCTGGACAAAAATGATCAGAGCCAGCTCAAGCCTCCATGGGGCCCTAAATACCATTTGGTTTTGGGCCCTCTATTTCTGCTAATAATGTGGATTGCTGTAATCAACAGACAGACAATTAGATCATTTATACACCTGCTAAACTCATTGAGTATCATACAGAGGAAGCAAAGGAAAGAGTTGTCTCAGGAGATTAGAAAGAAAGCTAGAGACAAGCATGTTAAAGGTAAAGGTTATAAGACCATCTCCAAGCAGCTTGATGTTCCTGTGACTCAAGCTGCACATATTATTCAGAAATTTAGGATCCATGGGACTGTAGCCAATCTCCTTGGATGTGGCTTTATGAGGTATGGTCGGAATCCTATTGTGCATCTTTGGAAGGAGCTGAAACACATCGTCTGGAAAAGGTTTCAAACTTGAGACAACTGGAGCAGTTTGCTCATGAGGAGTGGGATAAAATACCTGCTGAGAGGTGCAGAAGTCTCATGGACAATTCTATGAATGTTTGATTGCCTCAAAAGGTTGTGCAACAAAATATGAAGTAAAGGGTACCATCAAAAAGAATGGTAACCAGGCCTGTTTCATAAGTTTATTTCTTAAAATAATTCTGTAGAAGCATGTTTGAAAAGCCATGTTTGACTTTCATTTGTTCATTTTCATAGAATGTGTATTCATTATTACCTCTATCAGATTCAAGTTATTTCTGTGATCAATGTGGGTTATTTTTTCATTAACCTAGGGGGACCAACAATTTTGCCCATGTCTGTAGTACTGTCATTGATATTACTGTTTTGAAATGCAATTCTGATTCCTTCCATTTTATTGTAGGTCCCAGAATTCAGCATGGTTCAGTGTTTGTGTCTGCTTTGTTCTTTAGTAGTGAGGAGTCTCAATTTTTAGGCCTTAAAGTCTCTTTTGAATGCAACAGCATTTTACTTATATTTAATTTCTTGTATACCTTTCTATTAATTTTTCATCTACTGCTCCAAGAGATTGGGAAGAATTGTTATCTGTTTTATTGGTTTTATATCTTATGTCTGTGTCAAGTATCTGTATTACAATGATTGTATTGGAAAATACACTAAAATATTCCAGACATTTTTATGTTATTGATGATAAAGCATGAGAAAAAGTCATGTCTGTACTTAATTAAGACAAGAAAAAACAGTCTGCACAGTGAAAGTGTCTGCGTGCTGGACTGTGACATCTCCAATGCAGAGCAGGGGTTTTTGGAAACATAAAATCAGACAGAAATGATTAACCAGTGAACACCTGTGGCAAAATAATAAAATATTGCACGACTGTTGTGACTCACCATGTCTGAGTCTGCAAAGAGTTACTGGGGAGAACTGGAAAAAGAAGACCACATCCCTCTGTGACAGAATCAGTACGAAGTGTGAGCTGACAGTAGTTTCTACTCTCTACAAGATCCAGTACTTAGCAGCTTTAGTCAACAAATAGAAGTTTCCTGGACCAAGTGTTAAAGATGTCAATAATAATAGTCACCTGGGATTCTGTAGTTTACTGTGAGTATAAAGATAAGTTGGACTGGTCAATTCAATGTACACTACTGTTCTTTCAGTTCTGCCTAACAATAACACAGTGATAAACAGAGCCACTGCAGTAAACGGTAGCAATAGGACTGTGCAGCAACAAGCACACCCATACCAGCCACTTGCACTAGAAGGAAAATCACAAGCAGATGTCTGCATTTACACACTAAAGACATTCATTCCAAGCTGTGGAAAAATGCTTAAAGATTTTCAAGCAAAGAGACACCATGTTAGCTATACATCACATAGAATCACACAGCAAGGGTTAAACAACTAGTTTGAAATATCTGTGACTGATTTTGAGAACTTTACCTAAAGCTTAACTCCAAAACATTCTTTAATTTTAAATTTATTTCCATTTGAGCAGCAAAGATTATGTCAATACCAGAAAAGAAGAATCCTATAAGTTCATCTTAATAACAAGATGTACTGATGTACTTATAAACTAAAAACAAGATCAGTTACATGTTAAATTTACAAACAAAACTATGGTCACTTATTTCTGTCAATCAATTAAACTCAGAAATAAATTTGTAACTCAGTTTCTTTAAGGGCAGCACAAAGTTTGGGGTAATTTTGTTGCACTGACTCATTTTTGTTTGACTTTATATCTAAAACAAAAGGTCTTTTGAACACACTGTAAACAAATATTGTTTACAATTTCAAGTGAACATACTGTTACTCTTATTACTGTTATTCTAATCAACTTGTTATTTGTACTCATCTTAAATAAGTAGAAATAACTTTTGGATACTAAATGTTTAGGGCTGCACAGTGGTGCAGTTGGTAGAGCTGTTGCCTTGCAGCAAGAAGGTCCTGGGTTCGATTCCCGGCCCGGGGTCTTTCTGCATGGAGTTTGCATGTTCTCCCTGTGCATGGTGGGTTCTCTCAGGGTTCTCCGGCTTCCTCCCACAGTCCAAAAAAAACATGACTGTCAGGTTAATTGGTCTCTCTAAATTCTCCCTAGGTGTGAATGGTTGTTTGTCTTGTATGTCTCTGTGTTGCCCTGCGACAGACTGGCGACCTATCCAGGGTGTACCCCGCCTCTCGCCCGGAATGTAGCTGGGGATAGGCACCAGCAACCCTCCCGACCCCATTAGGGACAAGGGTGAACAGAAAATGGATGGATGGATACTAAATGTTTTATAAGTTATCCTTTTTAAGTTGAGTCCATGTAAAAAAGTTAAGTATTTCACTGGCCAACAAAGTATACTACAATGCACCGTGCTACCAGCAGCAAGGTATTTCACAATAAATTTTGCCACCACCAGCTGCAACTAATTAAAGCACTTTTTTTATTTGTCACAAAAAATAGTTTTTAGATCCCTAAGGTAGACTCTAAAGCGTCATCTATGCAGTCAGTTAATCAACAACTCTATCAGCTAGTTTTTGAGATTTAACAGCACATAGAACTACTACTCAGTATGAGCAAGTTGTATATTTATTTTTATGACCACCCTAGTCTGCCTTAGGTGCCACCTCCCAAAATTGACTAATTTTTTGTCATTAGTTATTTCTTTGTCTAAATTATATTTCAACAAATAAAGAGGTGGTAATTTCTTTTTCTTTTCGCAAAAATTATTTTTGAAAAAAAAATAAATAAATACTTAAGCCAATATTTTGGTTTATATATTTTCTGTCAAAGTTTCAGCAGAGAAACAAATAGAAAGCAAGAACTGTTTCAATAAAGTTTATATATATATATAACTAATTTCTAGCAAAAAAAAAAACCTTATGCTTTGGTCATTGTTTAAGTAAATACAACATACTCAGATTCATTAAGTTAAGTTAAATTATGCTTACTAAAACTGCAAAAGTTATTGTTGCTCAATCAGTACAGTTTTAAAAACGGAATTTTTGGAAGCAAGATTGCATATACATTTAAAGTAAACTCCTCTTATTTCATTTCAAGCTCTCTGGCCTAAATCAAAATATGCCAGAGGTATGAAAACTTTAAACACAGGCTAATAAACTAAGAATTCTGCTGCTCAATTAACTCAATGCACTGAACTAGAGCATTCTAAATACCACTGTTTTTTTCGACACATTTACTTCTCCAGCCATGCTGGCTCCTTTTAGTTAGAAACACCTCTCATTTCACAAGACCAATCAGACTGGAGACTGGCTACGATTCAGATGAAGACACAAAACATATTTTGATTGGCAAGTAAAGATTGGTACATTTATCTTGACCAATCAAATTGTTTTTAGTAGAGTTACTGTGGTGTCTAAATAGTGGAAACAAATTTATAATCCTGAAATAAATAACAATGCTTGGGATCAAAGCACTATAATGAGTTACCTGACAGATTCGAATGGCGTTGTCCAAAACTGTTTTTGTATCAGTTGTGTAGTCACTACATGGGAGTTGGGTGTGGCTGAAGTGTGCTTGCAGCAAAAGATGAGCCTTGGTGTGCGGACTGTCAAAGGAGCGGGGGTTGACCTGCAGAGGGAGCTGCTGAGCTAGCTGGCTGTTGAGCTGGTCCTCGTTGTGTCTGACCGGTAGCTCGGCGTATTCCTCTGCGTCCTAAAAACAATAAAAGTGAAACGAGCAAGTCAGCCATGGTGAGCCCACTTCAGCTGGAAGAAAGGCTTTATCTGTCCCCTTTTTAGATCTCTGTCCTGCTCACCAGTATGTGTGCTGAACCTGGGTTTCCAAGGCTACGTTTTGGATGGTCTAAAGCACAACACCACTGAACTGGAGACATGTTCACCAGAAAGATACATCCATCAGGGAACTTAGTCTTGTCCCTAGGATTAGGTTTGGCAGTTGTCGGGAAAACAGCACGTTCCCGACTGCATGGGGTACACTGAAAAACGTACCTCTTTGGATGAACATAAAAAAATAATGGAAAGATTTTCCACCTAATTACTTTGCTTTATTTCAGCACCATGTAATTCTGTTACTCCTATTTAAAGCAAATGTGTTAGGTCAACTTAATTTATTAGGTTACTCCAATGTAAAGCAATTGTGTTGGCTCAACTTATGCTATTATGGTTGTTCTATGGTTGATTCTAAATCAAAGTGTTGGCTGAGCTTAATATATTATGGTTATTCTAATTTAAATAAAATGATTTGGCTCGACTTAATTTATTATTGTCAACTCATTGATTCAACTCATTTACTATAGTTGGACCCAATGTAATTTAAAAGAACCAGCCCAACTAATTTGCAATGCTTTGGACCAAATAATTTACTTGACTAAGATTAATGGCATTTTAGTTGAAACCAACTTTTTTTTTTTCCCTTCCGAACTTCCGAAGAGTTTTTGCAGTGCTAGTGGCTCGTATTTTTTTGAGACAATAGGCAGACAGGGTGAGGACATGCAGCAAAGGTTGCCAGGACCAGGAGTCAAACCAGCAATGTCTGCGTCGAGGACTAAGGCCTCCAAACGTGCAGTGTGCTAAACCCCTGCGCCACCACAGCACGCTGGAGAAACCAACTTATGTTACAGTTATACCTTCACACTACTTATTAAGTTGATCCAATTCATGAAAATTAAGTTAGCTCAACAAACATGCTTCATGCTAAAAGAAAGCTATTTAATCATGTGATAATCCTTTCCATGATTTAATTACGTTAATTCAAAGACAATTTTTTTAAAAAGTCAAAGGCTTTTTTTTTTTTACAGTTCTTAAATGCACTGTATCAGCACATTTAAGAACTGCATTTAAGAACTGCATTTAAGAACTGCACTATTACAGTGCAGTTCTTAAATGCCAATAGTTCCCTTCAGAGAAAAACAAATATCTATAGTTTAATGTGTAACTAAAACCACTTTGAAGTTTTCCCAGGCGCAAAACAGTTATGTCGCGTGATCTTCCATAATCTCTCGTGATCCCCAGATCTTCCTAGACCCTCTTCGGAGGGAAATGAATCTAACTAAATTGAATCACGTTATCTCAACTTAAATACGTTATTCAAGTTGAGATAAACACGATTGTCTCGCGTGAAATCCCGTGATCTCACTCGTTTTCTTCAGCACAAGAACAGTCTGACTTTAATGAATCATGTTATCTCAACATGATTAAAGTTCATAAATGTGAAGTTGTTAATTTTCTTGTTTATCCAACATGATTGTATCACATTTTTGTTTGAAACATGAAATCATTTAGTTAAAAGTACATGATATTCTTTTGTTAATGTAATAACCCCCTAAGTTCATTTTTTACAGTGTAAAGCTGAAAAGGATAAATTTTCTGTACTTGTATAGTTCTTTCTCTGGTGCAGTGAATCCCAAAGTGCTTCACAGTACATTCATTCGCCCATTCACATACACATTTGCAATGTAGTAGCTGTTGCTACTACAGCCTAGCCAAAGCTGCCCTGAGCCACCAGGCCCTCTGGCCCTCACCAGGACGCAAAGACACAACAACTGTCTTGCCCAAAGACACAACAATTGAGACAAGCATGTCAGGACTTTGAATGGGCAATTCACTGGTTACAGCAGTGGTTCCCAAAGATTTTCTGGGGCCCCCTATGGATTACAGTGATCCCTCGCCACTTCGCGGTTCACTTATCGCGGATTCGCTATTTCGCGGATTTTCATAATGCATTTTCTTTTTTTTTTTTTGGTGCATTGTGCTCTGCATTCTGATTCGCTAAAAACTCACTCCCGCTTCTTGTATCAAAACATGCTACGAATTGTGCTATCATTTTGTCGTCTCGTGCAGTTATGTGTTATGAGTTATGTGCAGAGCGCAGTCAGGATGCAGCGGCCCAGTCTGAAGAGCAGTGAAACGGCCTACACGTGAGTCACTGTATTTGTATACATGTAATAGTTGCTAATTGTAAAAAAATAAAATAAAATTTCTTTTCGCGGATTTCACTTATCGCGGGTCATTTTCGGAACGTAACCCCCGCGATAAACGAGGGATTACTGTACAATAAAATGCCTCCCAAAAAAAATTTAAAAAATCACACATATTGTTCAACCAGACATAAACCTATACACATATTTTGTTTTCAAATTCCATTGAAGTTTATTTCACACTTCAGGTTGCAACACAACACACTACAAACCCTCTTTACAGTGAAACATTTTTGTGTAACTTTTTTTTTCTGTCATCCATACCACTTCCTGCTCCCACCTGCAGTGGCTCTGCGCCCCTCTCCAGGGGGCGCGGCCCACACTTTGAATCACTGGGTTACAGGACAAACTCCTGCCCAAGTTGATACCTTTGTTTAGACTTAAACTATGATTGATTATGTTTGCAGGTTTCTTCAGGAGTTAGCCTTGGTTTCTTACTTCCAGAGTTCTAAATGTAATTTTATAATTTTAATATTGTTTCTTTGAATGAATTTGTGTATTTTTATGGTGTCATTGAGTCCCAATAAAGGTATCTACAAATAAAATGAATTATTATTCTTGATGCTTCTCCATACCAAAACAGCATTAAGGTCCTGACTCTGAAGTATCACTAGGAAATGGCACTTCCTGCTCCAACATGACTGCATCCAGTACAGAAACCAAAATATCCAAGGACATGGATAAGCAAGTTTGGAATGGAATATTGTCTCTGCACAAATAGTTGACCTCAACCAATAACATACCTTTGATAAAAATCCCTAAGGAAGTTTTGAGAAGCTAAGAATTTGTGCACAAATAAAAAAAAAAACATCAGGTTTTGTGTAACTCAAATGTTTTGGTCTTTTTTGAAATGTCGAGATGTCCATGTGCTGTTAGGTCTGCAGGTGTTCATCCCTCTATTGGGTACCATGGCACTGCATGAGTGGCAGCCTGTTAAGCAGCTCAGACCCCAACAGTTTTTGTTTATTAGGCCAGCTCGGCGAAAGAGTTACAAAGGAATATTTTAATTTTACAGTTTATTATTATGGTTCTGCCAAATAAATTGACATTTTAAAAATGTTCTTATCTTATACATGGTAAGGCACTAAGAAACCAAAGAATCTGGGACTGATGCTCCTCTGGTCCCCTATAATACTCAGCAGCAAAATCATAACATTACTTGGAGAACCCCCATGAGATAAGAAAAAAATAGGTTTTACTTAGAAAAATAGGTTTTATATAACAGTGGGTCCAGTTATATAAGACATGTTGGCCTCCAGTACTTAATAGTTTTTGGTGGAGGATGTGGGCATGGCATTGTGGCAAATTTAGATGTCATGCCATTGCCATAAATTTGGCTCTAAACCCAACAGATTCTTATTCGTCCACTCAAGAAATCTTTTTAAAAATTAATCCCCAAGCCCTGCTTTGACCGACAATCATGAAACTTGCCACACCTGTGTAACTTATGTCCTACAAAGAAGTCTCTTGGAGTCATGGTTCAAACATTTGCATGAAGTCAGCTAATTTAGATCAAAGCCGCCGTGTTATCGGTCTTATTTATGTTGTATGTTAACAAACTGCTCCTACAGTTTTTTTACATACAGGCTTTAGAATCACTCAGCACAATACTGAGGCATTACAGATCAAGAGTTCTGAAAACCTTTTGGCTGCATTAAAGCACGTTGGTACAACCAAATCTAAAAATCCGACCATTCGTCATAAAACATTGAGGTGAAATAACTTCCATATACAAGACAATTCTATGATACTTTCTATGAGTCATAACAGGTGCAACACTCATCACATTCTCTGGCAACTGGTGACATCACTTTAGCCCCACTACCTTTGAACATGACTGGAGCATGTGAGATTGGCTGAATGGTACTGATCGCATATGACGTCAAAATGCTGAATTTAGAACAGTGCACTGTGCATGTCCCGTGGACACATTGGTTTTGGACAAAAAGGAGCGGTAGTGAATGAGATGAATCCTATTCAAAACACTGCAGCTTTAACAGAGTGACTCAAGGTATGGTGACTGGGAACAAATGAAGGAAGGCCCGAGCAGCAAAGCGCTGCGAAGGCCTATGGTAATCGTACTGCTTATTATTACGATTCTCCCGCCAAATGAATTGCCTTTTTGGGGGCTTTATCATATTCAAAAACTCACAAAACTTGGCGGACACATAGAGACTGTTTAAAATTTACGTATTTTAAGGTCGTCACAAAAATCGCAAAAAAACGACTCAACAGCGCCACCTAGCAATTTTCAAAAGACCCATACCAATCACCTTACTTCATCGTAGAGACATGAAATTTGGTACAGTTGTAGAGCTCACCAAGACGCTCAGAATTTACAATTAATGTCACAGTGCAAGTATTACAGGAAGTCGGACATTTTGGATTGAAGTTCCGATTTTGACCTCATTTTTGCTGTTTACAGCCTTCGTATTTGATCAAACTCCTCCAAGGGATTTTGATTGATCGGCTTCAAACTCAATCAGTCTGATCATAAGGCATGGCCGATTCAAAGTTATCAAAATGGTTACTTTTTGAGCATGCTGAAGGGGGATTAGCAGGGGTCAAAGTTCACCTACTCGCCACGAAACACAAAACAGTTATTACTCCTACACTACAGCTCTCAGAAGAACCAAACTTTCAGTGATTGATCATCATGGGTTGACCTAAAATACCCTGTGGTGAAATGATGACATCACTTAGGCCACGCCCCCCGAGAACAGGAAGTGTCATGTTTTACTCTGAAAGGTTGCTATCTTACACCTTTGACCTAATCAACACGAAACTGTGTCCAGAGACAGAAGACATGTTTGTGTGTTGTGGATTCCAGCCCTGACCGGCTTTGATGGAGCAGGTGGACGTGGCGAAATTACCTTTATTACCTTTAACGCCACTGTCATATGTTTGGCTCTGAATTCCACAGTTTTGGGCTGAGCTTCTCCAAACTCACTAGGATGGATCCACTTGAGACATCAAATATCAAAAGCTATCAGAGGAATTCTCGTACTTCAAAGCATGTGGGCGTGGCTATGTGTCAAACTTTGACTATTAGCCATGAAACACAAAATTCTTTTATCGCCCTTTCAAAAACTCTCAGAGGAACCAAACTTTTAGTGATTTATCATCTTTGGGTGTCCTAAAATACCAATATCAAATGATGACATCACTTAGGCCACCACATGTTGGTGTGTTATGTATTCCAGCCCCGACCGGCTTCGATGGAGCAGGTGGGCGTGGCGAAGTGACCTCTAACGCCGCTGTCATACGTTTGGCTCTGAATTTCACAGTTTCGGGCTGAACTGCTCCAAATTCACTAGGATGGATCCTTATCTACCCCTGGCAGGAATCCATATTAAAATTTAGTGGGCGTGGCCTAATTTCTCTATAGCGGCCCCTAGAATATTTTAAATGATAAGCCCCGTGCCATGCTTTAACCTAAAATTATGAAACTTGGTAAACATATGTAGCTCTACAGAGCAGTACTGATTATATTGTGATGGTCATTTTGTCATCACCTTTGTCCCGCCCACTTCCAACAGGAAGTCACCTTTTTTTTCTGCTGTATGTCTTACTTTTTCTGTTATTTATATGGGTTTAATCCAGTGCAAACTCACTTAAAATGATAAGATGATGACATCTGTCAATGCTGGCTGAGCTGTGTGGGCGTGGCCAAATGGCAAATATCAGACCCTCGCCATATTCATACTATTGTCTTTAAATCACACATGGATGATCTGATTGGCACCAAACTTGAAATGTAAGACCTGTGTTCACCTCTAAAGAGCTCAAAAGTTTTGAAATGTAATTTGACTCCACTGCGCCCCCTAGGTTTTACCGTCATCTATATCTCGGCCGTTCATCGACCGATCTGCACCAGATTTTTTGAGTCGTCGGGGAGCGCTGTCGAACGCATTCATGTGTCTAGCCTGTCGGGCGATCAGGTGGGAAAAATGCGTGACAGCTTCTGCTGTGGTGAGCGGGCGCCGGCTCTGGAAACTGTGGGAGAGCTTCTGTGGTGGCTAGAACACCCGCGGTGGCCAATACGCCGGAGCAGCGATTGCTGCCAGGGCCGCACGAGGCTGCTTTCAGTTTTAATTCTTTTTAAATTCCATTTCCAAAACTTCAAATGAATACAGAGGAATATCAGTGCTGGAGGCAAGCTTGTAAGTGAGAGGAGTTTATTGCAGAAACTGCGACAAAGTCGCCTATAAATTCTTTCAACATTTCAGTGGTAGAAAGGATTCAAAAATTGACTTTCCATACCTCATACCAGCCACTCCAACATCGGTGCCGGTAAATTTATATATTTTTACAGCAGGATGAAAACGTCAATATTCAATATATTATATCCCTCATCGGTGAATTGTAAACACGCCGCACACAGTAATGCAGAATATTAAGACATGAGTTTACCTAAGGAGTGAAACTTAGAGATGTGTGAAAATTCTCAATGAAATTATCAAGGTTGTAAGACTGATATAGGCTCAGTGTCAGTCTAATGTTGTGATATCAAAACAAGCATGGACCTTACCAAGCTCCGCCCACAACCGACCCACGTGACCGCACGTCTCACAAGCAAAGCCTCATAGCGCACTGTTTCTATGTAAACATGACTCCATTAGTGCATAATTTCTACCTGATTTTCACAATATATCAGCTACTACAATGGACAGAGGAAATAACAAGTTCATGTCATCATCTGGGAGGAGGTTACTGGTTTCTCAGTCACAAGCTGGTTGCAAACCTGAGGCCAGCAGGTGTCAGTCAGTCAGTTATGGTAGATCTGAAATTTGGTTTGATGACCTCAATATGAGAAGCTACAGACTGTTAAGGAACCAAAGAGCTCTGTTAAGGTAAAGAAGCCATTTGTTTGTTAAAATTTTATGAAATATATTTGTTCTATTTGATGTTTGTTGTGAATGACGTATAGTCACAAACGAACGAGGTAATTAGTCCAACGTTTAGAAACTACAGCGGCTGTAATGAGACACAGCAAAGGTAAACAAAGGTAAAATAACCCAAACAGGTGATCAACTCAAAACCACTCGTACCTTTTTACTCTCTCTGTCTCTCTTTGTAGTTTAAGCATACTTGTTACCGTGGCAACCGCCTGCGCCCCGCAAGACGAGCAAAGATTACGTTAAAAACATAAAATCCTGTCCGTTACGATATCAAGTTTCCAGGCTCGATATTTATTTCTGGATTATTAATCAGCGCTTCCCTGAACACAGCGATGGTTGATTGACTAGCTGCACTTGGTGTTAGAGTGGCTAACACGAGTAACAGTTTAGTCCAAAGCCTTTTCTGCTAAAATAAAATCTTTAGTGTATGTCAGATACAGTACACATTGCATATTGATCTGTTTAGCTAATGTAAGACTGTGTAGCAGACAGGCTTCCAGGTGTAGAAGTTGTATCAGTGCTGCTGTACTTAGCTAACGGGAAGCGTGTGTTTGTGAGACGGCCACCCACGTGACCACGTAGAATGGGCATCAGCCAATGAAAAGCGGCCCCTCTGGTAAGGTCCATTAAACAGGTGGGAGGGAAACTCTGGCATTAGGAGGTGTGAAGTCACTTCACACCTGTGGAGTGACTTCACAGGTGTAAATCACTGTGCTACTTTAATTTTACAGGGTTACTACACAGAATCTGCTAAAACCAGACAATCAATGGATGGATGAATGAATGAATAATGGATGGATGGAAATATATTTCTACACTATTATTCCATACTTGTAAAATACTCAAAACAGACTCCTTATTTTCTCAGACTGTGCAGGAACTCTGACTCTATTAATGCTGTTTAAAATATTTCCTAACAAATGCAATGTCAATTAGTACCTTTAACTGCAAACTAATTTAGAAAATAAAAAAGACCTGCTTTACACTCATCTGCTTCGTTACTAAAATGGATCGTAGGTTTCTGACTCACTGTGAGGACAGAAAGTAGATCATGCAGAGGCAGCTCGGCTCTCAGTCGTTCCTTAAACATCCGGATGGTTGGATGCTTCAGGTAGTAATAAGAGGCAATGCGACCATATGTCAGTGGCTCAACTGTTTGATCACCCTGAAGGAAAAAAGCAAAGAATCTCTGAGTAACAACATGACAGTTGCAAATACAAGTAGTTATATCAACATTACACACCCACATACCTCTTTAATGTCTATGCAGTAAGAGCATTCCAGGTCCAGCAAGCTTCTTTCCACCAAGTTGGACAGGTATTTGTTGATGGACTCATGGCTGATGTCTTCTAGGCTGTAGTAGCTGAGCATCACAGACAATATTGGCTTTTTAGAAGTTTAACTGTGAACGAGCTACAAGACAAGTTGCCAGAAGAGAGTGATTTAACCAAACAATGTTTTATTTCAGAAAAAAAATTGCCACAGACTGATGGGCAGTCCTCATCTCATAATATCTTGCAATGTCCTGGAGTCTCGTTTATAAAGGATTGCGTAGGATTCATACGAAAAGTGTAAATATGCATAAAGGAAAAATTGCATATGCCAAAAAAAACCCTAAACGTTTGCACACAAAGTCCCGCCTCAAGTTCTGCCTTTCTGCACAACCACATTCAAATTTGCGCCTGCTGCCTTCCTTTGATGTGGTAGCCGTTTCTCAGGCTCCCTCTCTGGAATCGAATCCCAATTCCCTGTTACCATGGTCATCACAGTAGATACGTAGAGTACCATCCAAAGTTGATAGGGCAGACATTAAAATGAGACATCACTATCATGGAGGGCCAGCGATCGGCTCGAGGTTATCTAGACTCACTAAAGTGGCCGGATGCAAAGCACCTCATGAATCTCAGTGTTTGTCTAAATGAGCCAGCAGATCATGTTGTTTTATGATTAACAGGGGAAGAGAAGGGAAAAAACACAATTTTACTTAGGCAGAAAGTGATGTCATTGAGGTGTAGAGCTGAAAACATCATATTTGATATCCACAGTAACAAAAAATAGTAAAACATTTAAACTCCACTACTGGCATTTTAAGAGCTATGATCCATATAGTTGAGCGCTCACAGGTGTGATGATATTTATAGTGCGCCTGTTCTGCGCCCTTGGTGTTTTGAAATGGGGTTAGATGCCAGCACCTTTGGGGTATAGAATAAAATAGAATATACTTTATCAAGCCACTCCATCTGAGGTAATAAATATCAATAATACAAATATAACTATATGAGAGAAAGTTATATATATATATATACATACAGTACAGACCAAAATGGCAAAAGGCAGAAATTATTTTCTGTGGGGATATGTGGTGCACTTTGTGTGTATGTATGAGAATCGGAGGGATGCTGGTGTTCAGGATGGCAAGCTTTACGGCGTTCAGCACTGGCTCTGACATCCCAGATCTCTGGATAACTTTCCAAAATTATGTTGTTCCTTAAAGTGGGTCCAGGCAGTGTTAATTTTATTATTAATTCTAACACCTGTCTGCCAAACTGAATATTGTGCAAATTTTGCTTTAGGATTTAGGCTGCCTTATAAACCTTTCTTGTTTATTTGAGAGGTCTCTATGAATAGTTATGGCCCACACAAATATATCACACTGACATTTTTGAATGCCTATGGTAAAGTGATACATATTCAAAAATACTTTATTGATCCCAAAGGGAAATTAAATGTTGATGGTAAAAGTTTGATATGTAATTGAAAATCTAAGCGAATCAAGATGAAATATAGATTCTATTCTCCAATTCACATTCTGTGTTGTAATTTCCCCATGTTTCCAAAACAAGTGCATACTATACAATGGCTCAGAGTTGGCAGGAGGGACCACACATATTTACGTCAATTTGTGTTTTATAAATCACAACCTTTATGTGAAAAATGGCATATACCAGTGTCAGACTCAAATTTTTGCATATGCAAGCTTTAGAAATGAGACCCTGGGGCCTCATGTATATAGTGTGCATATGTACCAAAAATGTGCGGCGCCATATTTTATGCACAAGTTGGCATGTATAAAAATGAATTTTGAATCAAAAGTATACGCACACTTTTTCCCTGGCATGAAAATATGTGGAAACCACGCAAATCTTTTCTGTGGACAATATCAAGATACAAAGCGTCAAAACTCACCTAAATCCACTGAAACCTGACTAGATTAAGTTATTTAGACCAAGAAGCATCAAACCCGATGTTTTTTTGTGATTTTAATAACGTATTATTTAAGTGTAAACGATGAAACTGAACCATATTTATCTTCAGACAGTAACATAACACGCACACAAATTTAGGGAGGGCGACAGGGTGGACCAGCAGCTGCGCTCTATTTCCCGCTAATTGAGATGTATGAAGTAAAGATGAGGATGTGCGCACGGCGGACTCTTTTATGCATGAGAGCCCTGGTCTTTGTGGCAAACTTTAGTCTGGCCTTGATGATCAAAGCTTTTCTCCTTGCACACCTCCCAATGAACGTTAATCTTTTGGGTGACAGTGGCTCAGCAGTTGCAATTCCTTTTGCCAGTGATGACTAGAAGGCCTGGCAGCAACCTCCCTTCTGTGAAACTGCCCAAGGGCAACTGTAGCTACAATGTAGCTTAATACCATCAGTGTATGAATATGTGTGTGAATAGGCTGAAGGACAGGTTGCAGTTTCAGGTACAATTCAAATGCAGGCCACTTACAAACAGCCTCCTTTTGATTCTACAGCCATGCTCTTTTCTTATAACAATAGACTGACGATACATTAGGGTTGAAGTAGAAAGGGTCCATGACACAGGATCAGACTGTAGCTACAATCCTGTATTCTGGGAATGTGGTTTCATTGTAAAGGTTCTTAGAGTGCCCCATTAAAGCGCCATCAAAGTCTGATGTTATTTCATTCTTCTAACATCTTGTGGTCTGCTTTCTGGTTGCACTTTCTTCAATAACCACACATGTCAAGTTGGGCATTGTTTTGAATGGCTTCCTCATAGGCGATTTTCTGACTGATACCCAATTCTTTTGTGACCTCTTTAAATTCTGTACTAGACTCCTACAATGCTGCTATTGTCTTTCTGAAGGCCCCAGTCAACTTTTGAGCTCACCAAGGTGTTCACTCTCATTTTAACAGTGAGGAGCACATTAATCTTAATGCCTGATGTTTAAAAAAGGCAAATGTCTTTTAAAATGCTAAGTAACAACATTCTAGACTTGCCCTGAATAAAAATAAAATAAAGTGAAGAATGTTAAGAGAATTTACACATGAATGATAAAAAATTGGCTACTACATTCTTAATTCATGTTGGTGCAAAAGTACCAGAAGTAAAAATTTATAATGGTTAAAATAAGTAAATACAACCGAGAACTGTATAAAGCTAAAATTGTGAGAGTAAAGATGGTCATAAGGGCTCTTGTTGATAAAAAATAAAGAGACCCTGGGAAGAAATGTTCAATGAATGTAACTCTTGTTGTTGGAAAAAAAACAACAGAAAATGAGTCCCAGCGTAGTTTATCATTAACTGGCATGAGGAGAGCCTAAGCCAAAATGAGTTCCAAGTTCAGCTCTCAAGTGTAAGAGTTACCACATGAGCCTCAGTAGAAGGCTTTATTAGTTCAAAATGCCAGTATATGTGCATAGTGTTAAGAATCAGATAAAAGGTACGGGTTTCTTTAAAGGATGGTAAAAACAGCTAAACATCCTGCTATATGTTACATGCTCGTACTTTGCTTCTGATTGTTTATTTTTGTTTTATTGTTGGCAACTTTGACGGTTCACCTGTGGGGGTGGGGGGCTTAGCCAGCCCAGGTGTTTTTAGTTGGGCTGGTGGCACACCTGAGAGAGATGAGTGATGGTGGCGTGTGCGAAGCTGCGGTAGCAGCGGAGTTCGAAAAGGAACATTGATTAAAAACGGTGCGGGAAGGCTCTGGATGAAAAGAGTACCTTCACCTCGGGACGGATCCACCCAGAGGGGAGCGTCGGAAGTTTTTGGCCGGGAGGAAGTTTGTCTTCGTTTGTTTTGATTTGGTTTTTTTGGAAAACCGGCTGGACGCTAGGAATTTTAGCACCGGGGAAGTTACACGCCTGCCAAGACCAACCACCATCGAAATCACCAGAGGTGCGGATTTTTTAAGGAAAAGAGAAAAGAAAACTAGATATATATTTAAAGACAAAGAAAACATAAAAACTATTAAACGAAACGCCTGACGCATGAGGGATCGCGAGGGCTTGCCCTTCTCCATGGATGCCATCTGGATTAAGTAACATAACCTACTGATCGGACGTCTAAGGTAAGCCCCACCACACTGTGCGTTCTGTCAGGTGCCCTTTTTGTTTCTTTTCTCGGTTTCCTTTTGTTTAAAATTCATTACGCACTTAATGTTGCAGCCCCTCTCTCCCGTAATCTGTATAAAAGAAATAAGAACGAGCCAGGGTGAGGGTAACGGGTCGTAACATATATCACAAAAAGCTAGTCAGAACTTTAATGTAAACTGAAGTATCTGCAACAATGAGATTAATTTCTGTTCTCCATGTACCTTAGATTTAGAATAGTTCTCATTCAATCAAGAAGTTTGTTTCAGATGGAAATTGAGACAGGGATCTCTCAAAAGATAAAACTGTGTGAAAGCAGCATTATATTTGAAAGAATTGTTTCTGTTTTGTAATAATTATATAAAAAATTATTTACTGAAAATACTTTTTTTACAGTTCTCTAAGGAATATCTTTATTGATATTACAGAAGTCAGATGCTCCTCATAGCTGCAGAGGAAAATGAGCACCTTTCCTTGAATGTTTCCTGTTATTTTAGATGATTTATTTAAGATTGGAAGGACTATAGCCATCACCCTCATCTTTTACATCAGAATTATGTCAGATTTAACCGCAATAACACAGATGCATCAATTGAAAATCATTCAGAGAACCTGTCCACTTCTTATTTTACACTTGCACAGATAAAATCTTTCTGACTCAACAAAAGATGTACTTCTCTTTGGAGCAAAAGTGTAGAATTCCAGCCATATTCAAGGGATTGAACCAGCAGCAAAGAGATGTTGGAGTTGCAATTAATGTGTGTTAAATGACAAGTATTCCTTTTATCCCACATGTTACCAGCATACACTTCTAAGGACTGCATGTGTTTATTATCATACTGATTTCACAGGGCTTGTCTCATTGAGTTATAGCCATTAGCATTGTCACCTCCAGGCTCCTTATAGAGCAGGGCATTGCGGTTAATGATTCCCCTGGGACTCCTCTGCTGTGCTTGCTGTGGTGTGGCAATTAAAGCTGAAAGCATGGGTGATTTATTGCATTTGGAGGAAGTAGACACAAGAGCAGAGAAAAAGTGGGGTGTTCCCCATTCAGACACTAAATCCAAAGAACAAAATTCTTCAGCTCATGCAGTTTAAATTCATGTTTTGAGATGGTGTTAAGTTCCAATCATTTGGTTCAAATATAGAAACTAAATGATGTGAGTCTGACTCAATCATGACAGAATGAGAGGGTTTTATGCTTAATTAAAATGTCTGAACTGTTTACAGCTGAAGACTCAGAGACCCTAACATTGGTTAGATCTGTAGCATGAGAAACCTGAACAGATATGATTAACTGTTAAGGGTATATATGTGTTCTTGGTGCAGACATGCAGAAATTTTCAACTTTACACACAGTACATCACAGAGGTAACTAAACCAATCAATTAAAAAACTTGCTTTTAGAATTAATCTGGCATCAGAGAAGAACTCCATCAGTCACTAAGCGGGACTGAGAGTGAACCTTAGGTTCAGGTACAGTAATTCCTGACTCCTGTATTTCTGTTGTTTTATAGGACCAACAAGAATCTGTTTTCCAAATTTAAGGCAGTATAGTAAACAAATTGGATGGTGCAGGTATCTCCCATACATCTCTGTTCTACCTCTCAAGTCTTTCTTGATAAGGAGACCAATGCAACAACAGATACAGATACTGATGTCCTTAGCTCCTTTTTCTTGAAAATGTAGATAAACCAGCATACTGATTCATTAAATTAACTAAAGGTTATGATCAATACACTTGAATATGCATTCCAAAGATGTTTATATATATATTTTTTTCTCATTTTAACTGTCATGTTTTAATTAACTGTAAGAAGAAAACCATAATTAGCAGAAAAAGTCTTTCAAACAACCACGTGTGTGTAATTAACGTATGTAATGTGTTTTGTGAAAACTTACAGAAATAAATGGACTTTTCAATAAAATTGCAATTTTTTGAATGGGTCTATATATTGGATTGATATTCTCATCAACACCAAAGCCTTGAATACCACAGAAACAAATAAGATACAAGTCCAGCACATTTTAGAGGGTTTCTCCCACTGAAGTCAACAGAAACAAGATTAATCTTGTTGCAGAAACTCATAATCTGGATGTTGGTTTTACCTGATAATTAACAGAAATGCTACCTGAAACAACAGGAAAAATTTACAATTACTGAGATTGTTTTCCTAGAATATGCACACAATGAATAATGAGCCACGGGAATTCCAAGATAATCAGTGCTTTGGATTCCTGACCAGTAGGCCTTAAAATACATCAGCCAACCTTTAACGTGGTCTGACAGCCGTGAAATACCAACAGGCTGGAATGTTCTGAAATAGCAGGTCTAAAGAACAGATGTTGAACTGCAAAACAACGGCACACCTCTAACTGGGTCTGTTTTTAGGTGTAGTTCAGGGATATGTTTGCTTTTGTTTTGATCTGAACCCTCTTCCATTGTTGTTCTTAACGTGAGCAGTGTGATCCTCTACAACAAACCTGGGATTCATCACCAGCCGTCTGAAGAAGTATGTCCATGTGATATAGTCCATAGCATCCTGCTTGGACGAAATGGTTCCGGCTGCAATTTCAGCATTCAGATGGTCCGACAGCACACTGAGGAGGCTGAGGACACAAGGACCAGACAGAGATATTAATGAGTGGCTGAGCTAACATCCTTTCCTTCTACACACACAAAAAAAGTCACTGTATTGTACCCAACCAATACCTACAGCACCAGTCACTTGTGGATTAGTGAAATATTACCTTGCACTGAAATCTGTAATTTTTATCTTCTAAAGTTCAATCTTTAATATGTAATTACATATCCAAATATTTCTTAGTAATTGGACAGAAAAGGCTTTTGCTTGGTATAACTCCTAAGTAGAGAAACCAGAGGAGTTTATTAAACTGGAACTTTAACTGGAAATGTTCTGTGCACTTTATACAAGGAGAGATGCAGGCATTTGTTGCGTAAAAGAGGAAATGCAGCAAACAGGTGTATGTTACCTGGACTCAACAGGGAACGGTTCATAGAGAAACTTCTTGTAGAAATCCTTCTTGATGTCATGGACGAGAATAACTGCTTTGCCCTGGTCATCAAACTGTGGACGACCAGCTCGCCCCATCATCTGCAGGACATCTACATGCACAATGCAATATTACAACAGACTGTTTTTTCAGCCCATGTTGCAACTGCTTTTAAATAGGCCAATCTGTACAGTAATTTTACTTAAGTGTAACTGTTATTTTTTCTCATTATTTTAACTTTTTTTCATCTAAGACAAGTTCACAAAGCTGGTTAGTATCAGAAAACAAAGCAAAGTAATAAGATACTTTTGAGTTTAAAAGATAGTTTGGTGTAAATACACCCACAAGTCACTTTTTTGTTTTAAACACTTAGTAGCAAAGACTCAACAAGCTGTTGAAAACACCCCCTGGATCCATATTAACATGTTTTGGCTGAACATCCATGATGTAAATCTCCTGTTCTAGATCCTATCAATGCTCTGTTGGATTAGAGTCTAATGACTGTGGAGACCATGGAATACAGTGAAGTCATGTCCAGGAAACCAAGTAGGAGTATTGATCTATGTTTATATGGTATATTGAAGTAGCCATCAGGGGATAGTTGTACTGGGGTCATACAGGGATGGATGGAGTCAGTAGTAGTCTCATTGTGAGGCCAAAATGAGGCCTGAAAATGAGGCCAAACTTGTGGCCTCATTTTTATGTTCTTGTGTGACAAGTGTGGCACCTAGTGTGGGTTTTCTGCTGCTGTTGCCAATCTACTTGAAAGCTTGGTGTATCGTCCATTCAGAAATGGCATCTATCATACCTTGTTTGTACTGGTATGATGGTGGTTGTAAGCAGTTATTGGAGCCACTGATTCACAGTAAATTGAGTTCTGCTGTGGTTTACTGTAGTGAAGAAAGAGGTGAATCAAAAAGCAAAGCTCTGTTTACTTTCTGAACCTCACCCACAGTCTTGAGACAGGGATCAGGACTGACAGAACTGCCAAATCTCTCCGTTGTGATGTTTGCTTTGAGGCTCATTAGGTCGTCCGCACCACCGATTGATGGCTAAAGGGATTAAGTTCATGCCACGTGCCACGGCTTTGCTAGTTGTTTTGACAATCAATTAATCAGGTGTACCTCAAAGTGGCCGTTTAGTGTATTTGTTACGTATCGGTGCTACCCTGACTTTATCAGATGCAGAAGTGAAAATATCCAAGCCCATGTACCTGTAATAGGATAGTCCACATAGCGCCTGGATTTTCCATCGTAGTATTCTGTTCCCTTGACAACTACCAGGTGAGCAGGAAAGTTTACTCCCCATGCCAAAGTACTGGTGGCGATCAGAACCTGTTAATGTTTTTTATAGGAATGAAAATATAAAAGAAATATAATAATCTAGAAGATAAAAATCATTAGCAAGTCTATGTGGAAAATCTTTCATATAACAACTACAAGACACAACCCACAAGACAAAACAGAACAGCTGCTCAGAAATATCAGCATTCAGTACTACAGTTCCCATACAACCCTGATTTGTCCCAAATCATTTCGTAACAACACATCAAACCTAGCTAAATTTATTTCAATCATAAAGTAAAATTAGTAGGAATGATGATTCCATACTTTTTACCAGGTGTTGGATTAATTGTAAACAATGAAATAAAAACAAGTAATTATGTTGTTGCAGCTCTTACCTGGATCTTGCAGTTGACAAACAGCTCCTCCACAGTCTTTCTGTCCCTTTCATGAAGACCTGCATGGTGCATGCCAATCCCAAAGGCTAGGGTCAGCTTCAAGTTGGAATCTCTCACCGTGGCAATGACGTCGTCTATCTGCAGACGGATCACAGCAAAAAATGTCAGAAACACACCAGACCAAAGGGGACGAATACTTCACAAGGGTTAAGATTGGTCCCTAGTTTCATAATAATGCATGTGTGAAAAAAAGTTATTCTGTGTAACATTTAATACAGAATAATTTTATATATTATCCCTCCGATAACATAATATGTGGAAATAAACAGCTTGTAGCAATATATTTGTGCAAATAATGGTAACACTAACCATAATGCTATATGAACACTTTCCTGGAATCTGTAGTTAGACATTAAGAAGACGTAGTTACCAGTGATGGTTCAAGTTCTCACTATCTTGGGATTCATTGCAAGCGGATCATTTTAGAAAGATTTGGCTGACAGTTTGGGAATGTCCCCATCATTCCTCAGCAAAGAAAACACCTGGTGAAAATGAGCATCTGGATCATCTTAGGAACTACTTCTCAGTCCAACGCTCCTAAGAACACCGTGAAAGGCTTAATGTAGAAACGTTGTTGTGATAAGGTGCTGAAGTCGGAGTGTCAAAAAGATCAAGAGCTTCTTAAAGAGACAGAGGCCCACTTTCAAGACATTACATTGCAAAGTCAAATTTAGATTAAATTTCTATAACAACTGAAGGTAACATCACTTGACTGTGCTATAAAAGGGCACTATGTGCCTGGAATATACCCAATATTACCCCTTTAAATAATTTGCTTTTAAAACTTTTTGCTTAAATTTTTTTTGTGAGGTGACCTTGTGAGCCCTGAGTGGTACCTTTTAAATAAAATGTATTATTTGTATCAATGATAGTGTAGCAAAGCAGCAGCCACTATCGTTATTGGGACAAGTGCATATATACTAATTATATTTACAGGTGGCAACAGGTCTCAAGGTATCTCCAGCTGCACTCCATTTCATCTAAATTATGATATATAAAGGAAAGGTGCACAACTACATGCGTGGACATGGTTTTATAGATCTGATTATTTTTGTGACCTGTATTTTTCAAAAGTTGTCCATTTGCCATGTATTAATTTGAAACAGTGAAGTGTGGTAAGGGGAGGGAAGTGAGGCAGAACCTCACCTGTCATCATGGAAGAATAATACATAATAAGAAGATAATTTACATTGCTGATTTAACCCTGTGATTTATACTATAAAGTATTCATTTTTCATTTAGTTTAACCAATTTTGATTATTTTTTTCTTCAAAATCCCTGATTTTTCACAATTTCCCATTCAAATGCTTCGAAGCACAGCTGGCCAGGCAGCAGCAAGCTGAGCCTCACCTTGGATAGTGCAACCTCTCACTAACTGCGCTGGCTACTGTTCAATGGGAGCATGTTCCTCCTCTCTGTATGTCGGCAATAAAATGGTTTAAAACATTTAAAATATAAACTGATTTTTCATAATTTAACTTATGTATATTATGTACAGCGTTAATTGTCACCAACTGTGTGTGTAACATGTTTCATGTGCTGAGGAGCGATCAGAAATGGCAGAGATTTAAGGTGAGACAGGCAGTTTTCTTGCCTCATGGCAGGGGGCGCTCAGGATCCCAGACATTTCTCTTGTGACTCTACAACTACAGGGTAAGACACGGCGAGCCAGCCATACAGTAAATAAGTCAAGTGTAGCGATATATTTATTGTTTTCTCCTCTCTTCCGACATTAACATGGATGACTACATATTTACACTTAAACACTTACACTTTATACTATAAAGCAGTGGTCCCCAACCACCGGGCCGCGGACCGGTACCGGTCCGTGGACCAATTGGTACCGGGCCGCGCAAGAAATAATTAAATATGTCCGTTCTATGTATTGAGTCTGGAGGAGCTTTTATTTTGAAAATCGTACACCGGATGCCGAGGGTTGAGTCTTGCGCCAGCTCACAACGCCCCCCCCCCCGTTCGTCGATCCTCACAACACACGCAGTCACCCCCCCCCCCCCCTCCCCCCCCGGTCCGCAGGACATTTACGAAGGCTTGGGCCGGTCCGCTGTAATAAAAAGGTTGGGGACCACTGCTATAAAGGACTATGTTGAAGCCAAGGCCAAAGCCTACTACGCCTGCAGACATCTCGGCATTGCCATTAGAATGGTCTTAACTTTAGAAGACTGGGCTCTGCACCTCCTTTCATTGGGCTTGATAGAGCTGTTGGAGAAGGCGAGGTAGGAACGAGAGGCAGCTCTGGCCATAATGGCTGGAAAGCCGCTTCCTTCTATGCCAGAGTTGCTGGTCTCATCATTTCCAGCCCCAGTTAACGGGCAATCTGATCTGCCCAAGCCCCGCAGTGCTCCTCCCAGTGAGTCTCCCAATGCTCTTCTCCGGGCTCACCCAGAGCCACCAGAGCCTAGACTCCCCCAGCCGCCACAGCCTAGCCCAGGGGTGTGCAATCCTGGTCCTCGAGGGCCGGTCTCCTGCACCTTTTTCTCTACTTCAACACATCTGAGTTAAATAATGAGGTCATTAGCAGGACTCTGGAGAACCTGACTGCACTTGGAAGGTGATTCAGCTGTTGGATTCAGGTGTGTTGGATCAGGAAGACATCTAAGAGTTGCAGGACACCGGCCCTCGAGGACCAGGATTGCCCACCCCTGGCCTAGCCCCCTCGAGCTTCCAGCTAGCCTGCCCTGAATGTCTGGAGGGCCCGCTATCAGCTGATACTGATTTTTCTTTTCCTTGATAGCTCTGTCTTACAATTCCAGATCACTCTGAGGTGCTAACATCACAAGTTTACATAGAGTTAACCTCTCTGAGCTTTTCTGATCTTTATAGCAGTCTGCAGACAAGTTGTTATAGATGTTATAA
Source organism: Gambusia affinis (assembly GCF_019740435.1). Classification (NCBI taxonomy): domain Eukaryota; kingdom Metazoa; phylum Chordata; class Actinopteri; order Cyprinodontiformes; family Poeciliidae; genus Gambusia; species Gambusia affinis. The sequence goes on along the minus strand of NC_057872.1, from coordinate 1,421,867 downwards.
GTAGTAGGGTTTATTTAGTAAAACAGCAGCAAATTTGTTTATTTCATAACTTCATAACCAGCAACCTTCTCTCCTGTGGTCTGTTTAACAACTACAGTCTCAGATCAACTCTCCTGGGTATGGAGTTTATCAGAGTTTCACAGTTTGCCATGGGAATGCTTTTCTACTCCTCCATGATAACACCACAGGGCTGGTAGATAGTCAAGATTTGGTGCTCCTCCACCTTCTGCTTGAGGATGTCTCAAAGATGTTCGATTGGGTTTAGGTCTGGAGACATGCTTGGTCAGTCCATCATCTTTACCCTCAGCCTCTTCAATAAAGCAAAGGTCGTCTTAGAATTGTGTTTGTGGTCATTATCATGCTGGAACACGGCTCTGTGATACAGTTTCCAAAGGGAGGGGTTCAGGCTCTGCTTCAGTATTTTATAGTACATACTGGAGTTCATGAAATGTAACTCCCCATCATCTGCTGCACTCATGCAGCCCCAGACCATGGCATTCCTACCACCATGGGACTGTAGACCTCACACACTTATCTTTGTACTCCTCACCTGACAGCTGCCACACATGCTGGAGACCATCTGAACCAAACAAATTAATCTTGGTCTCATCAGACCAGAGGACCTAGTTCCAGAAATCCATGTCCTTTTTTGACATGTCTTTAGTAAACTGTTTGGGGCTTTCTTGTGTGCAGACATCAGAAGAGGCTTCCTTCTGGGATGACATCCATGCAGACTAATTTGATGTAGTGTGCGGCATATGGTCTGAGCACTGACAGGCTGACCTCCCACCTCTTCAATCTCTGCAGCAATGCTGACAGAACCCCTGCACCTATCTTACAAAGGTAGCATTTGGATGTGACGCTGAGCACGTGCACTCAGCGACTCTTCAATATCGCATGGACATCGGGGGCAGTGTTCCCCTGGATTGGCAGACTGGGGTGGTGGTCCCCCTGTTCAAAAAGGGGGACCGGAGGGTGTGCTCCAATTACAGGGGGGTCACACTCTTAAGCGTCCCTGGCAAGGTCTATTCGGGGGTTCTGGAGAGGAGGGTCTGTCGGATTGTTGAACCTCGGATTCAGAAAGAGCAGTGTGGTTTTCGTCCTGGTCGTGGAACACTGGACCAGCTCTACACCCTCAGCAGGGTCGTGGAGGGTGCATGGGAGTTCGCCCAACCAGTCTACATGTGTTTTGTGGACTTGGAGAAGGCGTTCGACCGTGTCCCTCGGGGAGCGCTGTGGGGGGGGGGGTTCTCCGGGAGTATGGGGTACCGGGCTCCTTGATATGGGCTGTCAGGGCCCTGTAGGACTGGTGTCAGAGTCTGGTCCGCATTGCCGGCAGTAAGTCTGGCTCGTTTCTGGTGAAAGTTGGACTTCGCCAGGGCTGCCCTTTGTCACCGTTTCTGTTCATTACTTTTATGGACAGAATTTCTAGGCGCAGCCAAGGTGTTGAGGGGATCCGTTTTGGTGGCCTTAGGATTGCATCTCTGCTTTTTGCGGATGATGTGGTCCTTTTGGCTTCATCGGGACATAATCTGCAGCTCTTGGTGGAGCGGTTCACAGCCGAATATGAAGCGGCTGAGATGGCGATCAGTGCCTCCAAATCCGAGGTCATGGTCTTGAGCCAGAAAAGGATAGAGTGCCTTCTCCAGGTCAGGGGGGGGTGTCCTGCCCCAAGTGGAGGAGTTCAAGTATCTCGGGATCTTGTTCACGAATGGGGGAAGAAGGGAGCGGGAGATCGGCAGACGGATTGGCGCAGCGTCTGCCGTCAAGCGGGGGCTGTACCGGTATGTCGTGGTGAAGAGAGAGCTAAGCCAAAAAGCGAAGCTCTCGATTTACCAGTCGATCTACGTTCCCACCCTCATCTATGGTCATGAGCTTTGGGTCATGACCGAAAGAATGAGATCGCGGACACAAGCAGCCGAAATGGGTTTTCTCCGTAGGGTGTCTGGGCTCTTCCTTAGATATAGGGTGAGAAGCTCAGTCATCCGGGAGGGACTCAGAGTAGAGCTGCTGCTCCTTCACGACGAGAGGGGCCAGAGGAGGCTCGGACATCTGGTCAGGATGCGTCCTGGACGCCTCCCTAGTGAGGTGTTCCGGGCACGTCCCACGGGGAGGAGGCCCAGGGGAAGACCCAGGACACACTGGAGAGACTATGTCTCTCGGCTGGCCTGGGAACGCCTTGGGATTCCTTCGGAGGAGCTGGAAGAAGTGGCTAGGGAGAGGGAAGTCTGGGCCTCCCTTCTGAAGCTGCTACCCCCGCGACCCGACCCCGGATAAGCGGAAGAAGATGGATGAATGGATGGAATATTCAAAAAGCACATTGAAAATGCTTCAAATTATCAGTATAACTAACATAAATTCAAGGTAAAACGTACAACAACAAAAAAAGACTGGAACTTTGCCTCCCAGCACATAATAACAGGTTGTCAGGTGAGAGCAACCCCAGAGAGAATGAGGCAGCTATCTCTAGAAGCTGTCAGTTAACTAGCAGGGAGCAGAGCTGCTGCACAGGCCAGCACCGAAAAGCAGCAGGCAGAGCAGTAAATCAGCAGACCACACACAGAGTCTGTCATACAGGGGAAGGAATTACTAACTCATATTACTTTGAAGCAACAAATCTACAGAGCTGGTCTAATTGACATTTTGCTTATCATCTTTTATGATTTGACAATGAAAAACTGTCGTTTGCTTAAATAGATAGCATATCAAGCCGCCTTTGAGTAATCACATTGCTGTTACCTAAAGTAGGCCTGTCAAGATAAATTTTGCTGAGAGATTAATAGTCTCAAAATTTAGATAAACAATAATATTGTTTGAAGACCATTTTAAATTAATGTAATAATAAGGACATAACAACGCAAGCACATTCTTTTTTCATCCAGTGTCATCAATAGAAAGAGAAAAAGGCAGAAAGAAACGATAAAGCCGATAAATTAAAATGAAGCCAATAATTTTCATGTATCATTTGATTGAATTATTATTGCAAGAGGTCTAGTCTATCGTGCCTTAAACTATGGATAGGTTTTGGAGGTTTTTTTGGAAATACAAATCAGAAAACCACATATTATCACTCACCATTCTCATAATCAGTTTTTTTTTCAGAAATAATTAGGAGATTAAATAAATTCATATAATCTAATCTCACCAAAAATCTATCTATTCTTTGAAGTCCTCAGGTGTTTGCAAGAGAAGAATAGCGAACAAATTAACAGCTCTGAGAAAACCACAGGAAGGAGCAGCCAGGTCAGGAAGAAAGTCATGGACAAGTTTAAAGCAGGATTAGGTTACGGATAGGGATGCACTGACTGCAGTTTTCTGGTTGATTGCTGATTACCAATCTTTTAAAAGTCTGATCTACAGAATTTTATTTTGATAAATACATTTTTTTTTGTCTGAAATGTCACTAAATATAGCAAGAAAATCACTGAGTTGGCAAAAGTGGGGTGACTATTGTTAACCGCAAGGGTGGAGACATGACCTGGTGGGTTAGGGTAAGGGCTAACAGTCAAATCTCTGACGTACAAGAGAGCAGAAAAGTGATTTTTAGACTGTTGCTGAGACACATACGATCGAGGGATATGATTGGCTTCACAAATAAATATCAGCTGTTTACCAATTTCACAAAATTGAAGAAATCAGCACTGGTAAATTGCTGCTCCCCTAGTTATAGACATATTCCAAGGCTTGGGATATTTAGTTAAAACAATCCAACATACAGAATTGTAACCTACCAAGACTGGTAGAATGAGCAAGTAAAACAATGAGCGAAGGAGCCACTAAGTCCATTTTAACTGTGGAGAAGCTGCTTCAACAATAGGACAACACCTAAGTGCTTAATTAAAGGAAGACGTACATCTACACATACATACTGACAAGACCACAGTCAATAAATTTGGCCTTTATGGAAGAATGGAGCAATGAAAGAAAGCCATAAAAAGTCCAGCTTGTCTTTTAGGTGGTAGTTCAGGTTCCAGCAAGAAAACCGCACTAAACATAAAGATAGGGCTATAATGGTACAGTTTAGATCAGCAGTCTCTAACTCAAAAGCTACTGTCTTACAACTTTTAAGTGCCTCTTTAGTCCAATACAGCTTCGCTACATGTGTGGATGACCTCGCAAACTTGTTTTCATGTTCTGGATAGGCTTGAGCTATTTTTCAAAAAAGGGGCAAAATGCCCTAAAGATTGCAGTGAAAAATTATTCTAAAATATTTAGAAACCCAAACATTTTTAACTAAAACAGAAAATTTCAAAGACAAAGTTTTAAGTCTGTTTATAACTAAGAATGGACCATATCACAAACGTATATCATGGCTTTTATTTAGAGGAAAGTGTACACTATTTCTGATAACTGCACATTATTTTTATGTCATAATCTTGTCCTTACTGTACAGTACGTTATTTTATAGTTATTATTTTAATATTTTTTTTACCGGTGTAAACCTACAAAAATGCTGTTGTTACATCAAAATTTTCCCACTGAAAGGACAATAAAAAATATTTCTACTATATTCTAAAAATCCCAATTGTATAAAAATATAAAAGTGTAACTCTTGCAGAAAAAAAGCATGCAACAGTAAAGGTAAATACAATTTTTAACAATTTTTTCATGAATTGGCACACCTTTGCCAACTGTCCCAAATGCCATTCCGAAGACATGAAGCACACTGTTTCAAACTGTTGGTCTACCTCAAAATTATTTAAACTCACCAATACACTCAGGCTGTAGTTTATCCCTGTTCAGCAAGAATAAACTACAGACTGTTGTGTTTTTGATGTATGTAATTAGCTTTACTACTTTGAAAAGGTTTTTATTGCAAAGGTTTGCCAAACTAAAGATACAAAAAAAAAAAAAGTTATAATCCCTCAAGTAATCAGCCTGGCTGGCCGGCCCAGATCTTTACATCCGATGCTGGTAGTTGAACAAATCTGTAATCTTTTCTCTGAATGAAGGCTGATTACTGTGGTTTGGAAACAGGACAGGGTGTCAACATACCATTCTCTCGTCTTGGTGCAGCCACTGCTTGGGGTTGTCCTCTGTGGCCAGATAAGCGATCAGGTCCAGGGCAGTCAGGCGGGTTTGTCTTCTTGATGACACAAAAATTAGCACTGGCTTGGCAGGTGAATGACTGCGTATCGCTACAAAGAAAGGTTCAGAAATATATTGGCTAATACTTCTTAGGATTGAATAGCGATTTTCAAGTCCCACATCCAAAGGCCTAACTTATCATAAAAACATATATTTATATGTTGATGCTTTCTATCTCAGCAGCTGTTTTCTCTGTAATGCTACATGTTAGACAAATATTTTTACTTAAACACTTGTAGAACCTGATCTCACAGTATCTGACACAGAAGAGAACTGCTTATGACTATATGAAGACATGAATGTGAATGTGCAGCTGGACCTTGGAAAGTGGGTTTGTTCATGCTGGCCATTCGGGGACAGTAGTGTTGTCCTGGGAAACCATGAATGTGAACTTCCAGTGGGACAGGACGCACAGATGGACGGAAGTTAAACAACCCCACCTGTTAGACAGCACCAGGGAAAATGGAAAAAAGAAGGAAAAGAAATAGAAAATGAATGTGAGCAGCTGGAAACCTGAAGCTCCCTCTGGCTGTGGCATGAAAGCAACAGGACACTGGTGGCCTTTTGTTTAACCTGTGACGTGCCTGACTAACTGGATCTGGTATTCTGATGTGTTGTATCCTCAATGTCTAGAAATGCGTTAGAGCGATGGAGTGGGCTGGGCAGTTTCCATCCCAGCAGCAGCCAAGCAACCAGATTTATAGATGGCACACATTCCACTGGGTTTACTAGAACTGGACCTTTCTGTGACTCTGAGCATATGTCCCACCACTCTATTCTGAAACACGAGAATAACACATTGACAAACATCAAAACTGTTGAGCTCTGCAGAAATAAGTAAGATTTCTGCAGATTATTATTATTATTATTAATAAAAATAATACAGTGGGTCCAGTCCTGAAACACTGGACCCACTGTGTCCAGTGGGTCTAACCCTAAAGAACACACATGCTAAAGAGCATGTGTGTTCTTACTTCTTAGAACACACATGCTAAAGAGCATGTGTGTTCTTTAGGTTCTTCAATCTAATTTAGCCCTAAACCTAATACTTCTGAGATACAAACTAAAAACAAAGACAAAAATTACAGAAAACCTGCCGATAGTTTAAGGATTTCATTCCAACTGTAGAAAGTTACGGACTTTAGACTTACAGGGAGATATTAATATCATACTAGTAATATATATGTGAGAGACACCGAATTTATTAGTTTATTTATTTATTATACTGTTAATGTGTATTATAGTTCATAGGTACCCCACCCAATTTGTTTTGTTTATTATAATAAGTTCATTCATTTTTCATTGTAGCTTGATAACTTCGTAACTGATATTTAATTTATGTCATTGAATGCGACTGTTTTTGATGTGTGTTCCTGGAACGTTGGGGTGCTGTGGTGTTTCCATTCTTCAGGGGAGTGTTAGGCACCGAGTATGTCAAGCCATATTTTTGTATAAAGGTAAATAAAACTTTTTTTTAATTCGTAAAGACAACTCCGAATGTCATCTGTGCCTGAGCCGGGAAACATATATGATATTAATTCAAAATCTTCTTTGCATCATCCTCTCCAGAGGTTCCACAGCCATGCCTCCTAGATCAGAACCAGAACAGAACCAGAACAGAAACAGCCTTCTTTATCAGGTTGTTGAACCTTTGACACTTACACTGTAACAAACCAGAGCTGTTTAATCACATAACACTATCATTAAATGGTGCTGCTGTTTGATACTCCTTGCACCACTTAAATCCACAAGCCAGGGATGATGTTGTAATCAATAACTCACATAGCACATTGTGTATTTACTAACTTAAACCCTAGTTCAGACAGACCATGTGTTTTTTATAGTTCACCTGTTGAATTCCCAGCCAGTCAGCGAGGTCCCGAGCATTGGCCAGAGCCGTGGACAGACCAACCACTCTCACTCCCTTTGAAGTGTGAGAGGAGATGAAGTTAGTCCTGGACACAATTACCTCCAACACAGGGCCTCTGTCCTCACCTGGACACATAGTTCAATAACATGCATGTCAGCAGCAGAGAATGTGTCAGAAAATGTTGTTTCTTTTTCTCTACCTCATCACTGCTCTCTAGAGGCCAACATTCTCTGAGAGGTCACCTGGATGTATATGCTGTTTTTCAGAACCAGATAACACAGAGTGTCACCTACCCAGCAGGTGGATCTCATCTATGATGAGAATGGCCACTTTCTGAACATAGCTCCGGTTCTGCCAACTTCTGCTCACTCCATCCCACTTCTCTGGTGTGGTCACAATGAGGTCAGCTTGTGCGATAGCTCTCATATCTGGAGTAACATCACCAGTCAGCTCTACCACTCTTCAAACACAAGAAACAGGAAAAAGAATGACAGCTCTGCAAAACTGGTAGACTTGCCATCTTAAAGGTGGAGCTTTTCTGTGAGGACTGCCACTTACTTTTTTCCCAGTTTTTCTTCAAACCTGATCTTCCAGTCCTCAATCCTCTCTCTCACCAAAGCTTTTAAAGGGGCAATATAGACGACCTAAATAAACAATTAAGAAAAACAGGTCACGAATGACTTGATAAACTGAGCCATCAAAAATTACACCTTATGTATGTGAAACTTCTGTTTTGATCAATACAGAAAAGCATGTGAGAAAGTCAAAGTTTCTAGAAAATAAAACCTGGCTTCCTATATTGCTAAATACGTCTAACCACTTCTAACACATAGCTTGAAGTGGTTATGTTTCCAGAATCAATGTAACAGTGAAGACTTCCAATACACTAAATTAGAACTGATGTAAAAACACACAAAGAGCCTCAGTCAGTCTAACCTTAGAGGAGGGATACTTGCTGAACACCCGGAACATGGCAAGCTCAGCTGCAATGGTTTTCCCAGAGCCTGTTGGCGCCCCCAGCAGGACGTTGGTGTCAGTGTGGTACAGTGTGTGGAATATCTGTGTCTGGATGGGATTAAAGTGAGTGAACTTGTACAAGCTCTCAAACTCTTGGTTCCCCAGAGCTGTCACAGGCAATGGCAGCAGGTCCAGAAGTTCTGAACAGAAAAAGAGAGGAAAACCACAATGAAATCCAACATATTCACCCGGTTACTGCTTCAACAAAAAGCCATGCATGACAGCAAATATATCTAGACACAGTGTCACAGAACAGAGCGTGTAGAGATATCCTAACCAAGACAGGAATTATACTGAAGACTTGAGATCAACCCTGCACACAATACAACAATACAGCTACAACTTTACAATTACTTTGTGATTCATCAGAATCAAACTAAAACTATATTAGCTTTACCAAATCATCAAATCAAGTTAATCTGAAATAATAGAAATGTAATTGGACAATAGAAAATTTTAACTTCATGTAGCAAAATTATCGGCTTCTTTTGTTTTTTTTAATAAGCTGCTATACATCAAGATTCTTCAAAACCTTTTTCACTGGGAGAAGCAATTGGACTCATCATGTGCAGTAATGTACAGCTGTCTTCTGAGCTTAACAAACTGCATGGTCTACCTGTGACAGGAACTGTCACAGGTCTTTGAACTGTGCTCAGTTCAAAGAGATGTGTGGAAGATATTAAAGCTCACATTCATCACACATTACAAACAACAAAGCCTTTCAAAACAAATACGTCTCCATAATATAATCACAGCGCTGATCATTGATGGTTGACATCATGTGAAAAAAAGGATGCAATCTCTCAGTTCATAAAATGTATATTTTGCAGAATCACCCTGCTATTGCCTTCTCCCACCCCCAAGAAGAGCCCAATGTTAGATGAGTTCTTCAAACATCAGGCTTCACATATAACCATCCAGGTTATTATGAACTGTTACACATTTTAAGCCACATTTCAACCATTTATTAAACAATGCAAATGAGGTGGGCTTTCTAAAACACAGCAACACCTATTTTTCCCCAAGAACAGAATGCATTGCATGTCAAAACTTTACAATCAATGGAAAACTTGGATTGCTATTTACTTAAAGCACTTAAACTCCAATGCACCATCTTAAAAACTTGGAAAATACCATAATTTCTAGACTATTGAGTGCACCTGAATAAAAGCCATACCTAATAACTTTAAAAAGAAAACAAAATTGCACATATATAGGCCAAACTTGTAAATATGTTGCAGGTGTAACATGAAATAATTACGCAGAAAAATGTTTCACAGAAAGAAGAAAATAGATTTGCTTTATGGAAACATGCAAATATATATAAAAAACATGTTTTTTTTAAAAAAAAGAAAACACTCATACATCAACAGATGGATGTTACTTCTGGCAAAAATGATGAAGAAAACAGCAGGAAGTGTTAGGAGGATGATGGTTTGCAGTTTGCTTAATTTTTTGGAAACTGTGCAGCTAGCTCAACCAAAGCTCTCACAGCATCACACAGTTGGTAAGTTGTGTGTCATTCCAACATGTTGAATGTATAACTCTCCTGTAAAATCAGTGACTACAGTTTCCCCAAATTGCTGCACACATAGCCGCTCCCCAGTATAAGGGGCTTGTCGCGCCAAGGCCTGAACAAGATGTTGACATCTCCTCTGATAGCTTCTAGATTAAGTGCACTACTGCCATGGCTGAATTATGAATACATGTAATCTAAGTGTTAACATTTCTTACTGCCATAATTTTTAATAATGTGTCGTGTGAACTAACTTATTCATGTTATTTTAACTTAATTTCTTATTTAGTGAGAACACCGGAATTGTGAAATTGTGTTTTTCAACATTGGCAGAATATAGACAATGATTTGAGCACATTTGTAATGTAAACACAGCTGTAGACAACTATCTTCTTCCAGTCCACTTAAAGAAGTCGACAAGAAGAAGACTGAAGAAAATCCTCTTCTTAAGTGTTAGAATTGAACAACCTCAGATTACTTTATCACCCACTTCATCAGTCTGATTCTTGTAACTCTTAATGTCACTTTCGTCTAGAGGCAAATTCGCCCTTGAGCTTATGCCATCCTCTTCATCATGCAGAAGTCCAGCCTTTGGAAACTTGTTGACGGTCCAAATATTAGCTGTCATTCTTTAACCCAGGGGTCTTCAACCCTTCAACTCTTGAGATCTCCTGTCTTGTAGTTTTAGATACATTCTTTCTCCAACACAGCTGAACAAATAAATGACTCATTCAAGAGTTAATTCAGTCATTTGATTCAGCTGTTTTGGAGCCAGGATGCATTTAAGAGCTGAAGGACACGGACAAGGCTAGGAGACCCCTGCTTTAACTGACCGTGTTCAAACTGTGTCAATAATGTAGAGGCTTAGTGCAGAAATTACAGTACAAGAAAAAATACTTCTCATGTGGGAGGTTTTCTGCTTGCAATAATAAATCCAGTGGCTTTCTTGAACTTGGTCTGACATTGTGTGTGTGCTTGTGTGTGTGTACCAGTGTGTGGGGGATGTCGCTCAGGTAGAATGAGGTTCTGGAAGTTGATGATGCACACGGCCTCGGCTCCAAGCCAGCGGTCAGACACTGCCTTAATGTAGTACTGGGAGGGTAACGGCTCAAAGATGGGAATGGTGAATACTATGTGTTGAGACTCTTTGGTTACCACCTACATAAAGAACCAACATACAAGTCATTAAAAATGACACACTCCATCCTTAATTTAGCTAAGGTCCAAAACAAAAACCAACCTGTTTCTTCTGCAAGAGGAAGTACTCAGAGTGGTAGATGTGATCATTGATGGGGTCTTCCACCCACAACCACCATGGCTCACCCACAGACCCGTGGACCTGAAGTATAAGTAAAGCATAGCACCTATCAAGATAAGAATCAGAAAATACTTCAACAAACAAAATAAATAGACAAACCAAAGTGAAGCACAGGCAGATTAAAAAAGATATGTTTTTTGCTGGCCTTAAACTTACACTCTGCTGATTTAAAAGTCAGAGGAAGGGAATTCTGAAGTCTTGGTGCCGCCAAAGAGAAGGATCTGTCTTGTTTAGTTTTTCATTTTGTATGGGGGACAAACAGCAGGTATTTATTACAGCAATGTTTCCCAACCCTGGTCCTCAAGGCACACTACCCTACATGTTTTTGATTTCTCAATTCTTCAATATGCCTCATTCAGCTGTTTGCAGCTCAGCAAATACCTGTTAATTGAAATCACCTGGGCTGAAGCAAGGAAACACCAAACATGCAGGGCAGTGTGCTTTGAGGACCATGGTTGGAAAACACTGGATTTCTCTTCATTTAGCAGGAGAAAACTTTCAGTCATCCATCTTTTCATTGAATCCAGAGAGTTTAGTCAAATGTGCAGTTCATTAGACTTAAAGAAGTAAAGAAGTCACAAAGAAATATACAACATAAAAATGGTGGGAAATATGCTAAAAAGATAAAACTATTGGACCAAAAGGGAGCAGATAGAGCAGAAACAATAGTCCCAAAAAGGAACCCTCTCTGTCCTGACAAAATTAACAGGACAGAGAGTGGGATCTGTCCATACATGTAGCCAAGAAGGTTGATCTATTAGAAAAGTAAGAGGATAATCATTTTAAAGCAGAACTTGGTACACCAGCCCAACCCCCCAGCACTCTTTATCAGGGTCAGATGGTCAACAGTGTTAAACGGTTTAACATAAGCAGCACAGAACATTTTCCTGAATCACTCTGCATCAAAATATCAATGGAGAATATAAGAAGAGCTGTTTCAGTTTCAGTTGAATGCGATTTATGAAGCCCTGACTGGTCCAAAACACTGTGGTGATCCAGAGCAGAAGCAGCAGGACGCTTTCATGACACTAGCAAGCTTAACTAGCTCAGGAAGGAACACTGGCTGGAAGCAGTATGAACTAACAAGAAGTGAAAAGTCAGGCCAGCTGTAGGTGGAAAAAGATTTTTTCTCACCTTACTGACTTCAATCTATGAAATAAAGAATTAGTTTGAAATCTTCATTTGAAGAAATATAAACAGAAAATGCTGAACGAATAATGAACCTGATAGCATTAAAAACAATTTAGAACTACCTTTGCGTCTAGCAATCAAATTCAAAAAATTTGTTGCCCTAACTGCATTGCTAACCCTCTGATTTGTGAGCGAATGACTATGCAGTCTTCAGTGATTGGGTCTTTTTTGACCCGTGTTAGAATCAATGTGTTTTTAGGCTACTTTTTTCCCTTCGATTCAAAATAATGTTTTGCATAATAGTTTATTGTGTTTTATTTCACCTAAGAATTATTTTATGTTTGAAATATTTTCATTTTTCAATTTCTTAAACATTTTTAGAACAATTTGTGGAACATTTTGACAATTTGTAGAACATTTTTGAAATTAAATGCCAAATACAGCAATTTTACAACAGCAATGATGGAACAATGTCACCATCCATTGTATGTGTGTGAGAACGAGCATCTTGCTTGAAACTAGCTAAACAAGCTAGGTAACATTACTCTGTATTCTATTGTGCAATGTGTACCACATATGTATGTGCATGTATCAGTGTGCATCCATCCATCTTCTTCCTCTTATCCAGGGCCAGGTCGCGGGGGTAGCAGCCTAAGAAGGGAGACCCAGATTTCCCTCTTCTTCTTCCCAGTCACTTGTTCCATCTCCTCCAGAGGAATCCTAGGGCATTCCCAGGCCAGCTGAGAAACATAGTCCCTCCAGCGTGTCCTAGGTCTCCCTCTGGGCCTCCTCCCAGTGAGAGGGGGCCCGGAACACCTCAACAGAAGCAGTGGCTTTTCTCTGAGTCCCTCCAGGATGACTGAGGTTCTCACCCTATCTCTAAGGGAGATCCAAAACACCCTAGAGGGAAAATACATTTTGGCCTCTTGTATTTGTGACCTCATTCTTTCGGACATGACCCAACACTCATGACCATAGATGAGGGTAGGAATGTAAATCGACCGGTAAGTCAAGAGCTTTGCTTTTTGGCTCTGCTCTCTCTTCACCACAATAGACGGGTACAGTGCCCGCTTCACTGCAGACGCTGCGCCAAACTGCCTGTATATCTCCCGCTATATTTTTTCCTCACTGGTGAACAAGATCCCAAGATACTTAAAATCCTCCACTTGGGGCAGGACATCCTCCCCACCCCGCAGAAGGTACTCTATTTTTTTCCCAACTTTGAATTTATTCATTTATTTATATAGCTATGAATTTTTATTTTATTTATTGAGATGATAAACGATAGAACTTTGAACACATTGATCAACAGGTTTTGCATGTCATTCATTTGGTTTTCTCATCCAGGCTGTCAGACACGCACCGAAACACACGTAGACACACCCACACAAATAATACACATGCACAATAAAGAATAAGCGTTAATGTTATAGCTGATTGTGCAATGCTGATTGTGACAATAACCCTGTCAGTATTCATGATTGACACACACGCACACCCACTTTTATGAAGTAAAAAATAAAGATAATAATTATTTGTAAAAGTACTTGCTGTGTAATTATTATTACTCAGGGGTGACACTTAGGACTCAGTGTGTATGGTTCACTTTTTTTTTTTTTTTTTTCCTGACAGTAACAGTTGGTAATAAACTAAGATTCCAATTAAATTTCATAGGAAATGAATGCAGGTCATTTTTGACCCACTCACAGAAAAAAGGGGTAGTAATATAAAACATGCTATTTCTTAAAATGTATAAAAGGTAAATTACAAATTTGAATTGCATGATATAAGTAACATATTTTTTGAGGAATACCTGGAATATGAAATGATGACCTCTTTGTAATAGGGCAGCTATTGTCTAAAACAGAGAGACAATGCTCATTAAAATTCATACATGAATTATACGTGAACTATTTAAGGGCAAACATTTCTTTCTCCAGATAGGGATATCTACTGTCATCCCTACTCCAACAAAGACGAGTCACATGACTGAGATACCTCTCCAGAATGCAATAAAATTTGGCAAAAGCCCGATAACAAGCCATTAATTTGATTCCGGTGTGCTGAAGCAGGGCACAGTAGACTTGGATGGCTGGCTGGAGATGCCTGGTCTAGATGTGCAAAACTGGTTAAAACATCTCCATAATAATGGAGCCACTAACAACTGTCATGGAATCCAAAATCTGTATAATTTTCTTTTAACTTCTGAACAATCCAGCACATAAAAAGCAACAAGAAAATATATTAAATGTTTGTGACAAAATGCAAATCAATGGGAATGAATATTTGTGTATAGCACTTTAAAACAAGATGGCCTTATGATTACCATCTTGACTGACACAGACAACAATGAATGAGACTGGTGTAGAGACACAGTGTCACACACAGTGTCTGTGTGTGGTTTGTTTTCAGGGTGCCTTTGGGGAGGAGGGCTCATGTGTTGGGACATGTGTCCTGGCTCTGCAGCTGGATCACAGCTAAGCCAGCCAGTGTTCCATTACTACTCTCCCATGATTAGAGCATGCATTGCTAATCGGACATAAACATTCATCTTCATATTCAGCCCCACTACTATAGGCTTCCCGTTTCCCTCAGATTCCATTACAATGTTTGGGCTGAGCTTCTCCTGATCCACCAGTGGTTAGTCTGACCACTGAGGTGAGACATCTTGGCGAGGGTTGTAGGCATTCAGGCTCTCAAGCACAGATGGAGATTCCAGGGCGGGAAAAATAACAAAGATAGAAAGAATGAATGTGGTTATGCTGTGCTGCTTGGGTTATTAAATAGTTGTGTACATATTGAGTGGCGTGTTTTATTAGAGAGGAGGAGGAAAAACCCTGAAATGAAACGCTCAAAATGCGGCAGCTGTTGTCTGCCTGGATTCACAGCATAATTCATCCTTTGGAATCTGCTAACAATTAATAGTATCTATGACTAAGTACTACAGAAATGACAGAGCTTTAAACAGGAAGGGAGTGTTACATGAAGTGGAAAATTTAGAATTATTGTCAAAGTGGGTAAAAGAGAGTTTCAGCTCTCAATATTTAATTTCTTGCTCAAATCTTTTGTATGAGGCAAGGAGGACAAGGATTTAGCTTCTCTTTAGAGTGCTGCTGAGCGTTCTTGAACTGGAGTACTGTTCTCACAGTGACTGAGTCAGTTTTTGATGTATCAGATAGTGTTGTAGTTAAGACCACTCCCGCTGCATGAAGCTAGGCAGCACAGTACTGTAATGTCTGCCACATGACAGGTGACGAAAACAATTAAAGAGCAATGAGCTGTGTGCTCTTCTGTTCTTGTGAGTAATTTATTTGCTAATTAAATAAATATCAATGTATATAATTAAACAAAATAATAATAGCTACTGCAGTGTATGCAGAGCATTACAAGAACAAAGAAGGCTCTCAGTGAGGCTCCAGTCCTATTGTTTATAGTAAAGAGGAATCCAGAATAATCGGATTGTTCATGAATGTCACATCACTATATTGCAGACTTTGATCACAGCGTTGTCTTATACATGCGACACGTCAGTTAACTCCGCACAATAATTCACAAGAATCAACTCATTTAAAGTTAAACCGCAGTTTCACACAAATACAAGCATTATAGCATAAATGTTTGGCTGTTGAACTGGACCGTTTGTAAATTGGCGGTCACAATTTGTCTGAAAGTGCATGGCTGTTATCTTAATGAACTGACCTCACAATATTGAAAGTATTTATTATAGCAAACAAGTTGCGGTCTGAGAGATTTTGAGGAAAATAATAAATAATCATGGTCCGAGCTGTCAGTGAGGAATGTGCAATCCTAACATTTAGAGCAGACCTGGGCATTTTAAGGCCCGCGGGCCAGATATGGCCCGTTGGGCATCCCTGTCCGGCCCGCGTCCCCCCCCCCCCAGTCAAAACAAAACACCGTATTTTCGAGTGCATGCGACACAGCTGTCTTTTATTTTGAAAGGGCTTGACGCACCGTTTATGAATGCACGTACATAAATGCTAACGCACAGCAACAACAAGTGATGCTAGCAGCCGAATACACGATCCCCACAAAATGTCATCTCACGGTAAAAAAAGAAAAGTTGATTCCGAATTCTGCATTTTTAACAAGGCATGGACAGCGAAATATTTCTTTATTGAAGTCAAAGGCAAGGCCGTGTGTTTAGTTTGTGGTGCGCAGGTGGCTGTGTTAAAGGAATATAATATCCACCGTCACTACGTGACGGTGGATATTATAACACAGAAGAGATACAAGAACTTTTCAGAGAAAGAGCGCGTCACTGAGTCGTCTGTACTCGTAGCCAAGTTGCAAGCTCAACAAACACTTTTTACAAAACGCCTGGCATCTAGAGGAGCTGCAGTCAAGGCAAGTTTTGTCATATCCCACAAGATTGCTAGGAAGAGCAAACCTTTCTCTGACGGAGAGTACATTAAGCAGTGCTAATATGTCCTGAGAAAAAAGACGCTTTTGAGAACATCTCCCTCTCCCGCCGCAAACGTAACGAGAAGGATGGAGGACATCGCGACGAACCTGGTGCTGCAACTGAAAGACAGCGTGAATGATTTTGAGTACCGGTATTTTTCCCTGGCTTTGGATGAGAGCTGTGACATACGGGACACTGCCCAGCTGCTCATCTGTTCGTCAGGCTTTTTCCAACACTTAAAACCATTTATTGCTCATATATGCAGTTGATCAGTTGATTAATATAACACACACCATTTCAATTGTGGAGAGATTAAAAAGTTAAAAATAAATTCAGATGTGATGACGATATTTTTTTTAACTATTAATTTGTTAATTCTCACTTCAGCCAAACCACAAATTGTTTTTTTATTTTTATTAATTTTTACTGAATATTCTTCTTAACAAAAGAATATGATTTAAATATTTTATTACAACAAGAGGTATGAGAAAATGAATAATGAGTCAAGATTAAATTTGAGTCATTGCTGGATCGGCCCTCCAACATATTTCATATTTTTCATGCGGCCCCCTGAAGAAATTAATTGCCCACCCCTGATTTAGAGGGTGGAAAACAATTTATCGCATTTCCAAAACCAAAAAGCGGCCCGAAATAATGCAAGAAATGGATCATGGCTTACAGTTGACCTCATATCCAGTTTAATGAAGGACGGGAACTACCATATGTTAGTCAGCACGATGGTAACGTGTAGTAAACATTCCTATTATTTTTTTATAAGGACGGTCAAATCAAACCCTTAAGCTGCAAATAAACACAAGTAAATAAAGAAAACCAATATGACAATATGACACTTTGCATGTGATGTCACCGTCTTCAAATCTCCCCCTGCTCCACCAGGATGGACGTCAAAACAACCTAAAAGCTCCTGTAAAGCCTGTCATATAACATTCATGTACCAGTCTAACATCGCTTTTATTTGGTTAATTTCACATTAAAAATGGTCACAGAATACCATGCAATCGGCTGCACAAACAGGATGAAAACAAAACTTGTCATGTTATTTTATAACTTGTAACAAGAAAAGATGTGGCGACAATTGATAGCAGCCATCAATCTTAATAACTGTTAGGCCTTGGTGTAACCACGGATTTGCAGCGAACACGTTTTATAAGGTAAGAAAATTAACATCCATATACTCTATAAGTAAATATGATTAGAAAGATATCCATTATCCTATTATGGCGAAGGACGTGTCTAACCATCAGTAACCATGGAAACAATGTCACACCATCATTTAGCTTAGCATGTACTGACAAAATTGGTTAGTGTCTCGTGTGTATGTTCTTAAGGCTGCTCCGGTTTAAGGAGAGACGCTGTTTATGACATACTGACATAAATCATGTGGTGTGAATTCAGGCAAAGTCAGTAATTTAATCAACATGTCAGGAGGGAGGAGGTAAGAGTCGGTTTGTAATCTAGCTGTTTCAAGCTTCTACCAGCGTCTATGAGCCCCAACCAGGTGTGTGCATTCAAAGATAAATTAGCTTGACTCGAACAAGAAGTCATGAAGAAACTGACAAATACAACTTGGGAAAACAACTTCAGTTGCTCAATTCAACACTCCCGATCCATATTTCCGACGTCCATCATGGTGCCTTGAATGATTAAGTGACGTAGTTAAAAAGGGTCAATAGTTAGGTATCCCCTTTGTCATGTATGTTTTAACCTTAACAATGCAATATATTATCTGGAAGTAATCTGGCTAATGGCGCAAGGCTCCATGCTAATGTCTAAGCATCAATTTACCGCAAATCAGTTTGTTTAAAATAACAATACTAAACATCAAATCATTTCCAGATCAATAAGTGATCTCATTGATCACATTATTCACTATCCACTTGATTGGTGACTGCAGATGTCAGAGTTTTTAGTCCACCTTACCTGTGTGTGGGAGGGTGAAGGAGGGGTGCATTTGTCTTGACAACTACAGGGAAAAACGGATCCTTCATAGCACCTATCAAGAAAACCCGGGACCATCCCACTTTCCCAAGCTGGAGATTTTAGTTCAACAGTAACAATAAATGAAGATACCTTTAAAATTAATCACACAAGTACATATAGACCTAACAGTAGACTTAAACGTCAATAAAATCAATCTGGTTGTGTGTGTTGTTTTTGTCTCCTGCCAAATTTGCTTTAATTCTATTTCTTTTTTCTATCTAATCATAAGAAAATATAGTCAGAGAGAGTCATGAAAAAGGAAGAGCAGGTTTCATGAAAAAAGAGGAAGTAAGTTTCCAGCCTGTAGATTTATAAAAATAGATGAGACTTTTCCTTATTTCAAAGCATGAACGATTTAAAGAATGAAATATAAACATTTTGAGTAATTGGATAAGATTAAAAGTAAAGTACTTTTAATATTGGTTTACTTGTGAGAATACTTACACTTACACTTGTGGAACACTTCCAAGTAAAACAAGTAACTGTAACTTTGGTATCAAATAATTAGAATTAGGGATCATTCTTGGTTTCTTTTCAGAAAACTCAGATAATCATAATAACTCAGATTACGATTATAATAAGAGTAACTAATAAGTTCTGGTAATTATAAGATCAGCAGAACTGAAGATCATTGATCACTGATGGAGGTAGATGGTAGGCGAAAGGTTAGGGGAAAAAGGGGAACTAACAGGAGAGCAGAGTTGACCAATGCCTTACTTGGAAACAGACTGTTGAACAACTTAAATTGGGGGAGGAAAGATTGTGCAGGCAATGAATATAGGGTGAACATTGAGCAACCTGAGACATTGGAACAGACATCAGGACATAATGTCTCTAAGACAAAGATATAAGATCATCTGTCCAAGCAGTCAGCCAATGAAACAAGCTCAGCAACAGTGTTAGCCAATGCAAATGCACCAAAAGGGTGGGTAAACCATATAAAAGGTGAAAGCAAATGAAGAACCATTGGTTGGATCCTCCAGGGAGCTTCGCGCCAACATCGAGATGGACAAGGAACTCTGCAGCTGAAGAAGAGCTGGGGCCACAGACCCGAAGACTGTCCTGCACATGGGGACCAACCGTCAGCCCTGCAACATGTGGCTTCAAATCGCACTTCTCTCATCAGCTGAGTTCAAACCCCAAAGACAAAGACAAAGACCAAAGGCAAAGAAGACCGGGTGCCCTCCTTCCATGAGGTGAGCCTGTCTACATCTCAACGGACCAGAAACATCGTGAGACAAGATGAAGGGAGCTTCAGAGCTGCAAGACAAGAAGCTGAGGAACACTACACACATGAGGAAGTCCCTTTAAGACTGCTGCTGAATTTAAGTGTCACTATATCTGATGATTATGTAGTGGGATTCTACCGTAGACATCTGCTGCTCAGAGAGAACCACTGCACATGTCTTGGAGTGCTGTGTACAAGTAGAAGGGGGAGGCAACATGTGACAGCGGTAACAGAAACACATACTTTGTAGGTCTTTGATTTTAATCAGTATGTTTTGCATCCAGTGAAAACAAAGATGTTAACAAGTAAACTGGACAATATGCTGGCAACCTAGTGATATTTTTACAGTTGTGGACTTTACCAGTCTTGAAATAAAATCCAGAATTCCCAAAGCCCGAGACAAGACCAAGACCATCAAAAAGTGGTCTCGAGACCATGACCGGTCTCAAGTATTACAACACTAATATTAGGTAGAACAACTGTGCAAAGCTCAACAAGCAAGCAGGGCATTAGCAGCAATCAATCAATCAAATTTTATTTGTATAGCACATTTCAGCAGCAAGGTATTTCAAAGTGCTTTACACCAAATCAAACACAAAAACACAATGCAACATAGAATCAACAATAAAAACACAACACCAAGTCAGATTCCGTCAGCAGAAGCTATTCAAAGCCTGTTTCAAGGAAACTATTGTTTTAAAAACAAGAATCGGCACTAAGACATTAAGGCCCACCACAATAACCAATCACACCCTCCAGGATCCCTCTAGGGTTCCCTGCAAATGGATAGGCTGGCCAGGACAGAAATGTGTGATCTGATGAAGTAAGCACAAAAGAACTTTGGTTGGGATCCAAGAAGCCTCACCAGGTCTTCTGTAGCCTTTAAAGGCCTTTCCTTCAGGACTGTCCAGTTTTTAACTCCATCCATCTTTTTATTATACCTGAAAAGATGGATGGAGTACCTGCGATCCTCTTACTGCTTAGGAAGTCATTTGCACAGCATAATACTGCTGTGCAAATGATAATGATTTGCCCATGTGAAATGTCCACGTTACTTTGCAGATGCTTTGTGGGCAGCTCTAGTTTTTTCACATCAAATGAAGCATGTAGGTCCCCTCTGAAAGCTTGCATAGGAATTTCTGAATTTATTCACCTGGTCATTCCAGCGGAAGTCAGGAGTGATGATGAGTCGCACACGTAAAACTGTGCGTGTTATTGGCTGGACGCTCGCCTCCATTGTGAAGGCAGGAATCTGGTGGACGCACTGCTTGACAGTTAATCCAATGTTGACATGGTGCAGCATGTGACCTGAGAAAACCACAACTTATTTACCATACTGAACATGCAGTTTACAATAAACATTTTTAAAACATACCCAGACCTCAGTGTTCAACAGCTCATTTAGAAATTACCAGAAGAATATTTCAATGCAATTAACAGTAAAACATTTACGGAAATAGAATTTTATTATCAGCAGTTTGTTCCATGTCTGATGGACGTATTTTGTGAAAATGGTTTTGTGTTTTTACCAATTTCATCCTTCTTCATTTCCTTCAGTTTGTCCACTGTAAGCCTCTTCTCCTCTAAGCGGTTGAGTATGACATGGCTCAGGTTGGGGAACTGCCGAAGAGGGTGGGCAAAGCCCCACAGCCGCCTGTCGATCACCTTGCAGAGGTTGAGCAGTCGGTAGGTCATGGCAGGCCAGCGCTTCCTCAGAGCAATCTCAAACAAAGCTCTGACAATCCGAGCAGCATTCTGACAAAGGGAATGATATCAGGAGTAAAATAAGCTAAATCAACAGAACTACATGCACCTCAGGCCATTTTTCCTCTTTTTTTTTTCGGAAGCAACAGATTTAACAGTAAAGCTGACAGCTGGTTTACATGTTTGATGTGGGACAGAGGCAGAATGCAGCTGCTGCAAGGTTCAGGATCCTGCACTCACATGATTAATCATGTGCAGTCAGGAGGAGGTCTGGCTTGCTTCAGATTTGCAGGTGGCTACAGCTGTACTCTGATGGATTGCTTGAGTAAGTTGGAGAGAGGAGGTCAGATGGTAGAGCTTACTGATAAAGTGCTCAGCTGTGGTCAGCTATGATTGATCTAGTCAGGTGTTAATGTGATCAGATTGTCTGGTGAATGTGCTTGTGAAGGAGGACCAGTGAAAGCTAACGCCTGAAGTCAGGGTAGATCTAACACATCCTAAAAACCAGCATGATAATCCTTGTTACACTACAATAATCTTCAGCCATGTGCTGGTGTCCAAGGCAACCAGAGTAGTAATGCTGCAGATTACAGCTTTAAACCCCTATCCAATACTACTGAACTGTACTTTCGACTTGGTGAAATCCAGCATAAGACACATTCCGAGTCCCTGTGATTTACTGGGATCATTCTGGATGTTTTTTCTATGAAAATGTTTTTCATCCCATTAGAAAGAAAACATTTCAGCTAAGTTTTAGCAGCTGAAACTTAGCTGCTGAAAGTATGTTTAGCTGCAGTACATTTTGTTCACCATCAAAACACCTCTGGGGTATTTACAAAGAACCTGTTCAATTCAGAATACACTATATGATTTAATTTTGTTATAGCTCACATAAAACTTTATTTGACGGGGTATGATTAAGATTGACATGACACCGTCATAAACATGAGTACCGTAAGTCTTTATGAATATTTATGACTGTTGTCAAAAAGTGTCATTCGATAAATCTTGACACTTTTAATACGAAGTTGACATTATTCAAAAATGTCTTTGTTATGACAACTTGAAATTAACCTAGACCAGTCGTTCCCAAAGTGTGGAGTGCCCCCCTAGGAGGCTTCCACACTTCCATCCTGTGCGGGAAGCAGCATGGATGAATGGGGAAAAAAAAAAAAAAAAAAAACTGTTACACAAAAGTGTTTCACTGTAAAGATGGTTTGTAGTGTGTTTTGTTGCAACCTGAAGTATGAAATAAACTTCAGTGGAGTTTGAAAACAAAATATGTTTATAGGTTTATGATTGGTTGAACAATGTGTGTGCCCAGTTGATTTTTTTTTTCTCTTTTGGGGGGGATGTTATTGGAATCCATAGGGGGACCCAGAAAATCTTTGGGAACCGCTGACCTAGACAAAAATGTCTTTGTTATGACAACCTGACATTAACTTGGACAAGACAGTTTTGGGTAACGCATTATTTGAGGGGTTGTGAATAAGACTGTCATAAACATGACATAACACCTGTCATAAATATGTCATAAATATGTCTAAGTCTAAATGAATTTTTATGACCGTTATCATAAAGTGTCATTAGGTAAATCATGACACTTTTAATACAAGGTTGACATTATTCAAAATGTCTTTGATATGACAACTTGACATTAACCAATTACTGATTAAACTTTAGCTTTAATAACATAAAAGCTATTACTGATTAAATTGTCATTTTTAAAGTTGAATCTGTAATACTTTTATAACAAATTTATGTCAGATCATGATTTTTTGGTTAATGTCGAGTTGTCATAACAAAGACATTTTGAATAATGTTAAAAATGTCATCATTTACCAAATGACACTTTATGATAACAGTCATAAATATTCTTGAAGACTTACGCATGTTCATGACAGGTGTTATGTCATGTTTATGACAGTGTCATGTCAGTCTTATTCACAACCTGTCAAAAAAAGTGTTACCGAAAAAAGTCCAGTAAATTTGGAATATATTATTAGTCTGATATACGTTCGTCAGTCGTCTTGTCTTTGCCTGCTGGTGGTGTGGATTGTTTGGCTTACTATATCAGTGTGCGAATGTGTGTATTAATGGGAAGATTAATGGATAGATGATTGTGTATAGCACTTTGGAGTCCCCTGAGTCAATAAAGTGCTATACAAGCATGAAACATTTTTTATTATTTTTTAAGGAATTACTTAGCTCTAGTGGTCTTTATTTGAAAGTGAGTTGACAGGAATGTATGTTGTGAGAGAGAGGGATGGTCATCAGATCAGGATTCAAACCTGTGACAGCAGGTGTCTTGCACCCCTGTGCCACCACTGTACCCAAGTTTACCCTTTAACATTTAAATCAATTATAGTCTGTTTGATTATAATCTATTTAAATGCCCAAAAGAAATACATTCCTGCTGTTCTATGACTTTGCCTCTCAACCTTCCATTCATACAAGATGTTCTGCAGTAATGACACACAGCACATGATCAAAGCAGCTTCATGAGTCCACATCTACCAGGTTTCACAGAGTGCGTCATCCGAAGACAGAATATGAATATAATGATCAAAAGGAGGTACATCCCCAATTCCAATGAAATTGGACATTGTGCAAAAATATAAATAAAATGATGACTTGAAAATCCCTTTCAACCTATATTCAACTGAATTATAAAGAAAAGTAATGTTCAAATGGATAAACTTTGTGAGGCTTTTTTTGTGCAAATATGCCTGCAACAGATTCTAAAACAGTTTGACAAGATCAATAAAAGACTGGAAAAGTTGAGGAATTTTAAACAAAACTTGTTTGAAACATTTCACAGGTGAACAAGTTGATTGAGAACAAATGCGTATCATGACTGGGTACAAAGAGAGATGCAACAAAAAACTCAGTCGTTTACAAGCAAGGGAGAGGTTCCCCACTTAGTGAATAATAGGACTATAACCTAGTCCTATTGTTCCTATTGTTAGGCTCTCCACTGGGTCCTAGAGTCTATTGGAGACAGCTGGAATGGTTAAAAAGAAACATAAGACACAGGTCTAACAAACTCTAGCGTGGAAACCTGGAGGTACATTTTATTTATCTCTGAAATAAAATTCTCATGGCATACCAACTAAGGGAAGATAAACTTTCCTTGTTTCTGTTGGCATCTGACAATGCGAGAAAGTGTGATGGCACTAGAGTATTTAAGGTGAGTTTGGAGCACGTAAAAAGTCCTGTAGTCCAGGTTCTGCTGTACAAATAGATCTGTTACTATATTCTTTAATAATTTGTGCTTTGCCTCTCTGTGAGAAACTATAACATTCCTTAAGTTTGTTTTAATGGTGTCCTAATAAGTGACTTTGTGTCAAAATGGATTCCATATATCTGGATGGACTGAACCAGTTTGTGTCTCCTGGACACATGATAGTTGCTTAAAATGCTGTCCATCCCAGGACACTCCTGTAAATCTCAATAAAAACAATGGTGTCTCATAAACAAACCTTTATTGAAACTGTGGTGTTTGATGGAAAATTACAATAAGGTCACATCTGCTAGTCATGTTAAATGAATGATTGTGAACTCTCACCAAAAGAACTATTTGGGTTACATGTAGAAGGTTGGAAGTTGTTTTCTACAGCTGCATCAGAACCAGGGTGACTCTCCCTTTGTTGTTAATTCTTTATTCTTGGTATAAAACTCATGTGTTGTCTCTGCCTGACAGAGCTTTTCTTCCAGACCTGCTTCATTACTGATTGTCCTACAAGCTCTCTGTACTGTGCACAATATATGAATAAACCTGATTGAGTGATTTTACCTGGACACTGCATGGAAATAGTATTTTTTCCACGACACTATGTAACTGGGAAAGTTGAGGAATATAAAAAACAACCTTGTTTGGAACATTTCACAGGTGAAAAAGTTGACTGAAAACCAGAGAGTGTCATGATTTTATCCTTACCTGTGCCACATATGACAGGTCTGAGATGAGTGAGAAGCTATCAACTTCTCCTCGTCCGATGTAAGTCTGCAGCAAAATGTTTACTTTGCCATAACCGTTCTCCACACCGCCCGCTGCAGAAAGGATGCAATGGTTTTGCAGCAACTGATCCAGCTCCTCCAGCTCCTCATCACGGACCTACCAATAGACACTGCATTAGTGGTGCTGACGTCTAACAGGTTGAAATGAGTCCCAGATAGAGGATCTAATATAGTAAAGGTTTACATACAAAAAACAGGTACAAAATTTGGTATCGTGCAAACTTCATCTACAAACAAAGCACAAACAGGGCTGCATAGCAAAATGAGGAGAATCGAAGGCACAATAAATGTAGCATGTCTGCCTTTATGGATATGCAAAGCATATGTTGATCATTAGGAAGTGCAAAATACTGGGAAGAGGATATGCAAATGAATGACTTAACACCTTGTCAAGAAAATCCGAGATCATCCCACTTCCCCATGCTGGAGATTTTAGTTTAACAGTAACAATAAATAAAGTTATCTTTAAAATTAATTACTCAAGTGAAATCTAGACCCAACATTAGACTTAAATGTCAATAAAATCAATTTGGTTGTGTGTGTTGTTTCTGTCTCCTGCAAACTTTGCTTTAATTCTACTTTTTTCTATTTAATCATAAGAAATCATAGTCAAGACAGAGAGAGTCATGAAACAGGAAGAGCAGGTTTCCTGGAAAAAGAGGAAGTAAGTTTCCAGCCTGCAGATTTATAAAAATAGTTCAGACTATTCCCTATCTCAAAGCATGAAAGTTTTAAAGAAAGAAATCTAAAGATTGTGAGTAATTGGATAAGATTCAAAGTAAAATAATTATATTAATATTGGTTTGCTTGTAATAATACTTACACTTACACTTGCATTAGTGGGTACTCTTACAGGTAAAACAAGTAACTGTAACTTTGATATCAAATAATAAGAATCATGGATTATTCTTGGTTTCTTTACAGAAAACATTTGTAATAACTCACATTAAGATTATAATAAGAGTAACTGATAAATTATGGTTATCATAACATTATAAATGAATGATAAATCAGAGAAGTAAAAGAAGTTATAAATGTGATTTTTACTCTGAACGTGAAATGGTGTAAAAGGTGTAACTGCAATTAAAGATCACTGATGTGTTGGAGGTATATAGTAGGTGAAAGGTTAAGGGAAAAAGGGGAACTAACAGGAGACCAGAGATGGTCAACGCCTTATTTGGAAACAGGTTGTTAAGCAACCTGAGACATTAGCACAGACATCAGGACACAATGTCTCTAAGACAGTGATGGATCTGAGATCATCTGTCCAAGCAGGTAGCCAATGAAATAAGCACAGCAACAGTGCTAGCCAATGCAAATGAACCAAAAGGGTGGATGAACCCTATAAAAGGTGGGTGCAAAAGAGGAAACTTTGGTTGGATCCTCCAGGCAGCTTCGAGTCAAGATCGAGATGGACAAAGAACTCTGCAGCTGAAGAAGAGCCGGGGCCACAGAGCCGAAGACTGTCCTGATCATGGGGACCAACCCGTCTGCCCCGCAACATGTGGCTTCAAATTGCACTTCTCTCATCAGCTGGATTCAGACCCCAAAGACGAAGATGAAGACCAAGGTAAAGGCAAAGGCAAAGACAAAGAACAAAGAACAAAGAAGAAGAACTGATGCCTTCCTTTCTGCCAGCACCCAAGTCCTGTGTGACATCACCATCCATGAGGAGAAGAAAGCTCATCAGACCTACAGAGATCCCTGCCTTCGTCGACCAACATCCTCCTACTGCTGTAACACCTCCTTCATCATCAGGCCAGGTCTGGGGTTCGAAAAGCCAAACTCCGTCCGTCTCTCTCAAAGGTTCACTTTTTAGTTCTCAGTGTCAGCATTAGGGAAAGATAGACTAGATGATTGATTTTTCTTATTTGATTATTTCTGCTACTGCATTAAGCTGTACTGACCCTTGCAAAATTGCCTTACTAATAAAATATTTAGCATCAAGAAAATCTAAAAGACGTTGTGGACATTCAATTAATGAGTCACCTTAAAGTTCTTTGATGGTTGTAAAATAGCTATGATGTTCGATTCTGGAGAGGAAGAGGTGGAAAATGTTTATTGGTTCCTGATAGCCCAAATTTAAAACATCATCCTTGGGACTCGCCCGAGTCACTAAAACCTACCTGGTTCAGTAACAAGAGCAAATTGTAATAAAAGAGAACGAGCGACCGTTAACAGGTGTGCTCTGTGAAACTAGTTGGCTGCAGGCTGCTCAGTCTGGCTAATTCACAGGGGGAAGAAGGGTGGGACACCTGGATGGAGGTCGTCAGAAACCAGGCGAATCGTTTCTCGATGCTTAAACAGAGTTTACTTCAGTTCTGGACAGGGTAAAACTCAGCAGATTTAGGAAACTCGATTAACCCGTTAGATGGAGAGCTGGTACCACATCTCCCCTCTCAGAAGAGGAAGTAGAGAGTGAGGAAGTAGAGAGAGAAGGAGGAGGGGGGGGATGTGGCGCAATAACAACCTGAAATGTGATTTCCTAAACCTGAACCAAATTGCTAGATCTGTTTTTGCATTTATATTTAACACTTTTGAAAAGTAGATGTAAGCAGTCATGCAGTGATGTCTGCGGTCACTGAGGATAGCAGGAGGCATATATACAATGACAAGATATTGCTTATCAAATATTTGGATCATGTAAAGAATGATTAAAAATAATAAAGAAAACATTCTTCCAGCAATGCCTATCTTGAGCAGGATTACCAAAAAATTCCAGCACACCACCTTCACTTTATGGCAGCACACTGTTATGTCTTGAGGCTCTGCCTCTATAAAGTCCAGAAAAGGTGATGCAAATTCTATTTTATCATCTGCATGCTCCACAAATTGTCTGGGCAGAAGATGTTGGCTTGGGGCAGATTAATGCAGCCACGCAATATTTATGCAATTAAATCAAAATAAAACAAAACATAACTTTAATATTGGATTGCTGGACCACATTAAACCTTTAGAAAACCTGAATATGAACAGCCACCAAAGACCAAAAAACATACAATAAATAAATGTCCTGTGGACAAGATTCCCCCTGCCTCCTGTACTGGCTCATATAAAACATAATCAAAATTTATAAAAAATATTATTGGCTTATCTTGGTTTGCAATTTTTGGGTCAAGTCAGTAATAACCCTTGTTTCTAAATTATCACATAAAGATGAACAGACAGTTCAGCATCAGATCCTCCTACCTTCAACTGATCAAACTCCTCTGCCTTGGACACAATACTGAGGATGTCTGCTTCAGTCTTCTGTGAGTTAAAAAGTTCGTTGAATGTCTTCATGCATAAAGAAAGTGGAAATGAAAGTTAGAGGAGTTACATCTGGTCTTTCAGGGTGCATATTACATTTAGGATTAAAGAAGCTGGCAGTAATTTCAGTTTGATGCATCAGCTTTCCACAGTAAACCTAAACCTTTGAATAGTGGTAAGTGGAACATTGATCCACATATTTGATGTGTAGTTGCTTGATGATTTAGATCTTTTATCCCTTTTCGGCAAAATGTCTTGGTTTTTGCTTGTTTCATAATTGGTGACTATGTGATACTTTTATGATGTAAAGCACTTTGAACTGCCTTGTTGCTGAAATGTACTTTACAAATAAACTAGACTTGACTAAACATTAAAAAGACACTAAACTGGGTCTACCTCAATGGTATTATATCTGATATAGAAGTGGCTGGCTGTCCTGCCCAGGTCTGTAGAGGCGAAGTAGCAGGTGCGTTCATCAAAGCGGATCATCCTGGCCTTGTCCAGCTTCCGGCCAGACTCCATCACAAGCTCTTTCCTGTGCAGCTCCAAAGCTGGATCCATCTGAGGTACAAATGCATTTCTTGTCCGGTTATGTAGGACTGAAATAATATTTGCAATTACTAACATTTAGTGAATGCGTTTCTCCTTTTTATATTTCCATTTTGCTTTAATTAAAAATAACCATTTAGAGGGATCCTGAGACAAATTGTATCTTCATCAGCTGTTCTAATTTGAGCAACTTTACAGCTGATTAGGAGGGAATAGAGTTTTGATTTATGGCCCGAGTCCCACCCAGCCAGAATTATTTACTGGATGGTAGATCCGGGTTGGGCTTCTGTGGTGCGTTTAATAAAGCCTGCAATATCAGAGAGAAAAACAACTGAGAGTGTTTGATATAAAGTTACTGTAATCTATGTATTATTGTGTAAAAACAAGAATTAGATGCATTTAACCAGATGAGGAAATAACAGGTCCACTCGACAGAAAAGTCAAGTCTTATGTTTTTTTATTCAGTATCCTGTAAGAAAGATGCTGCAGCTTTGAAAATATAGGGAACACATGTTTTTTTTGACATTTACATGCTTTTTTCTTTAAGTTTTTGACATAGAAGTTTTTAAATGACAATAATATTTGCTGTTCCTGCATGAGCAGAAAGCTCTCTTGAGCAGCAGTGGAGATAGGATCCTATCAATAACACATCCCAGAAGATTTGCACATGGCTCACCTTGCGATTACAAAACGTGACAAGATGGAGCAGGAAGATGATAAACAAAAGCTTAAAACAGCAGGAGTCATACTCTTTACTTAAATTGTGCTCTTAAAACAAAATCTGTAAATTTGTAACTAAAACAATATGTCGAGTTTACTTTAAGCTCAGGCCTAAATTTAAGTTAGTTGGGTTGGATCGGGCTCAGACACAATGCCTACAGACTAGAGCTGGGTTGGGTTGAATAATTTAGATATGATATATTTAGAAATTTTCTGCTGCCGGCTTCACCTTCTGTACTTTAAAAGTAATAATAATCCTGGGAGGCCTTTGCCAAGAGGAGCAATAAAGGCTTCACCAACCTGAAAGGCTTTGTGGTTGATGCCGTACACCAGTGGGTTGGCCCTCATTCGGACATACAGATATGTGTAACTGAGCCACTTCACAGCCTCCTCCACATTGGTCACAGTTCCCAGAGCGATCTGCAGGACAGGAGCAAAGATGAAAATCACACCCTCACATCCCCTCTGTCATTTTTAGTGGTCTCTGTCGCCATCCTCTGGATAGTTAATGAAAATGCAGTCATAAACATTCAATTTCTTTTATTGTTATTCCATGTAAACTCAATGGAATCTTTGAAGTTCAACCATAGAACTGGCACACATCTGAGGTTGCATTGAAAATAACAATGCAACCTCAACAGACAATGCGACAGTTGCACTAATATGTGAGCAGCACATTTTACAACAAAATGGCAAATTGTAACTTTATCACCATGAGGGAACAATTATTTGATACACTGCCAATTTTGCAGGTTTTTCCACTTGCAAAGTATTTAGAAGTCTATAATAATCACAGGTACTCTTGATAGAGTAATTCATTTGCATTTTATTGCATAACTATTTGATACACTATCAACCAGTAAGAATCCCGGCTCTTACAGGCCTATTAGTTTTTTCTTTATGAATCAATCAATCAAGTTTATTTGCGTACCACATTTCAACAACAAAGCAGTTCAAAGGGCTTTGGATCATAAAAACACACACTAAAATACAAAGTTGTAGAACACACAGTCAACAATTGTCAGGGGCATCGTTACACATCAAAATGTTAATTTACATTTCATTCATCAACGATGCCATAGTGGAACAGGTCAGGAACATCAAATTCCTGTGGATACAGATCACTGACACTTTGACCTGGTCCCGCCAAACCTCTGGCCTGGTGAAGAAAGTTCAGCAACATTTGCAATTTTTACGTCGGATGAGAAGAGTAAACCGCCCCCCTCCCATCCTCACAACTTTCTGTAGAGGGACAGTAGAGAATATACTGACCAGCAGTATCTCTGTCTGGTTTGGAGCATCTGATACCTCTGACTGGCAACATGTGAAGAGAGTGGTGAGGACAGCTGAGAAAATCATAGGGACTGAGCTTCCTTTCATCCTTAACACCGCTCACAGGTGCTGCCTGTCCAGGCTTGGGCGACTATAAAAGATCCCTTGCACCCTCACCATGGTTTGTTCTCCCCTCTGTCCTCTGTGAAAAGGTTCAGCAACTTCAAAAGCAGAACAACTAAATTCCATAACAGCTTCCTTAAGCCGTAAGACTACTACACTGCCATCAGGGGCACCACCAGGAATCTTGGGCCCCATGACCAAAATTAAATTGGGCCCCTTCTTGCGCACCTGCTGTTATAATTTCTTGAGACTTTTTACATGCAACAGTCCACATACGGTATGCAAGTAGGTTGCTTAAATTTTCTTCTATTAGTTTTAACTCACTGAAATGTCTCTCAACATGAGCAACAGTCATAGACAACATGCAAAATATAAATGAACCAATCCAGACTTCTCCAAAAATGCTATATAGCTGCATTTTATTCAAGCTGCAGTATATGAATTTATAAAAAATATGTTTTCTCCATATTTGTTAAAGTCATGCTTGACAGTTTGGATAGGATAATCTGTGAAAACAATCAATCTCCTCCACTCCTCTTTGAGCTGCTACTGCTGTCTAAAGAAATGTGCCGTTCTGACCAAAAACAACCAATCAGAACCAGGAGAGCAGTCTTAGTACTGTCAATCAACCTCATTCACTCACTGCTAAATATGCTAATGGTGAAGAAAGAAATATTGTTACGAAACTTAGTTTCAGCACAGCACAGACCAAGGGGAGGAAGCAGCCACATGAGATTGTGATTGACATTGAAACCATAATAACCTAAAACCCGCCTCTTGCCTCTGATTGGTTATTTCTAGATAGCACTGGGAGAAAGCAAAGGAAATACATTGTTCTCAGATTATCTCTCATGCCATACTGTCACAACATAATGACAGTTTTAAAAATATGCAAAAAAAAAAAATATATATATATAACAGTTACATACTGCAGCTTTCATATCACTTAGGAGAGGACAGATCAGGAAGGAGGGGATTCGAGCTGTTGCTGACTGACTCATCTCTTAAGTGTGGTAAAAGGTACAGGGATAAGTTAAATATATGAATATCTTGGCCATTTTTTCCTTCCTTCATTAAATGCTAGTGAAATGGAAGCAAACAGTAGTCTGTAGCTAAGCTAACTGTGCTAAATGGTTGATAATCTCACACAATCTACCCACCTCTCTGAGAACTGGGCTATAAATTGACACTATCTCTATTTTTTTTAAACCTAACACTATTGTTTTTCTTAGCAGCATAGTAATTGCCACCGTCGTTCTTGTCTTCTACCGACTGCTGCTGAACACCATCACTGTTAAGCCTCCAAGAAGGAATGAACCATTAGGCAGGAACAGACAAGGCATCTCAAAAAAAATACACGCATATTTAGGATATGATCCGTATTATCACGGTAAAAAAGACTTATCTTATAATCTTGAGGATTTACCCAGTGTCGAGGCGATCCACATAACTAAATATCTGGAACTGCAGACCTCATATTATACCACGAGCCAGAAGAAAGTATGAAAAAGCCTGGAGAATGCATTCATTTAGTTTTAGGTTGGGTCAAGCATTTATGATCAAAAGAAGCATTAGTGAGTTGTGCTATTTTAAGTAATTAGTCTATGATAACAATGCTATCACTAACCACAAACTAACCCATGTTATTTCGATGAGCTCAGGTGTCCTGCAGGGATAACCCCAGTGTATTATAGGCCTGGTGGCTGCGCTGCAGCAGCTCAATGTTTTAAGTTTACCACCTTTCACTTGAGCCTCCTTTCACTCAAATTGGACACAGCCTGGCCGTATGGATATCTACATCAAGCCCCTGTGAGGAATTATGTTTCTTTCCAGAAGTTTTGATCAAGGTAGGAGATTAAACCCCACCACGTTAGCTCTGGCTGTGCAGCTTTGCATGAACCGCATCACGCTGGTTTTATATTATTTTATTATTAGAAGTAGTATTATTTTTCCAGTTAAACGATGCATCAAACCATATCAAATGTTTTGTCCACTTAGTCAGCCAGAGTTAAAATGTGCAGCCGCGCGGAGATCAGAGAAACCTGTCTCACAAACTTGACCAACCAAAGTAGTTTCTGTCCCCTTATTAAAACCTCAACAGACACAAAATGGAAGAGCTAATAAAGCCTCATTAGCAGCATTGAATTAAATCTCCCGTTTGTTGCGCATCATTGCGCAGTGCAGTGAGATTAACTCATCATGCAGGGCCGGTCCAAGGCTGTATGAGGCCTTGACTTGGGGCCCCTTTTGTTGCTAAAAACATCAGCACCTCTTAACAGCTCCTGTGTTAAATTTAGTGGCATATGGAAGAGGGGGACTAGTTTAATTGGCCAAAAGCAATAAGTTATAATCACAGTTTACTCATTTTTATGAACAAACAAAGCTCAAATTCAAAGATTAAACTCACAGCATCAGATTGTAGCTATGGTAACAAAACAATACAACTATGAATATTGTTGTTTGAACTTTTACAAA
Organism: Gambusia affinis; assembly: GCF_019740435.1. NCBI lineage: Eukaryota > Metazoa > Chordata > Actinopteri > Cyprinodontiformes > Poeciliidae > Gambusia > Gambusia affinis. The sequence continues at coordinate 1,388,163 of NC_057872.1, read as the reverse complement.
GTACACTTCCCAGCTCCTTAAAAATTTTCATATAATTGTTAAACAAACCATTAATGAGTTATATTTAATTTATTTAGCTTTTTTTTTTAGCATGAAAGTCCCACTGAATAAACATAAATTTTCTGTCAGTGACTCAGCACAGAGCTAGCTGCTAACAGCTTTAGCACTCTGAGGACATCCACGCTAGGGCATAAAAATAATATATCTTACCTTATCTTACTTGTCCAATAAAATATCTGAAAATACAATTCACACGATGCTATCTTTACCTGCTAGAAAGTCGGAGCTCCAAACTCTGGCATTGTTAATTTCTGCACCTGCTGTTTTTAGCTGTAGATTGTTGATCCGCTTTTCTAAACTTTTTTTGGAAAGATTTTTAAAATTAACTCCCTTGTGACCAACTACCTTCGAAACACAAAAATAAGGTTTATCTTTCTCACTATTAGAAAGGTTGGAACAACTGTACAGGACGTTACTGTAGAAACTATTATGGGTCTCACTTCTGGCGCAGTATTTCAAGTAGCAGAAGTAGCAGTATTTCACTGTAATTTATAATTTTGCTAATCTATATTCATGATACAAGTTACATCTCTCTTTTCGGTTATAACACAATATTTAGTAAAACTTATTTACGGACACAACATCTACTATCAGAGAGCTGCTCAGTACAAAGGATCGTAATTGTGAGTTTAATCACGGGGTGTGACAGGAACACAATCGTTAAGTTTGGTAACAGCATAACCATGAGTTAGCAGTGCTGCTAGCAGCTCGTTTCTCTGACGAACGGACAGTAATAAAAAAAGAGAAAACCAGAGTAGCTGGTCAGAGTTCTGACCAGCTTTGTGCTGACAGTATAAAACAACAGACCTAATAATCTAATAATATAATATTAGCTCGGCGTGACGTGAATTGGATTTTTTGTTTGAATGTAAGAAATAATAAAGTTCATGATCTGAGTCTTTATCATGTTTGGGCCAGCAATAATTTTTTAAGACAAAATAAAATATGCAGGTTTATTTAGTGCATCAGAACCAGAACCTCGAGGTTCTCCGTTGCTGAATGTCGCTGCAAATCATTGGAGAAAAGACCTCTGCTGATGCGCTTCAGATGGTAATACGGATAATCTCCCCACTGGATTAGAACCGAACCGAATCACACATTAACCTGTTACAGAGAGCAACTTGTCACTGGAAAGTGTCATAAGATGCACTTGGAACCCGGGTCACTGTTGTGCTGTTCGAGGGTCTACTATAATAATCAGACCAAGTTTAATTTGTGGCTGCAGCAAGTGTGTTTTGAACGTGCTCCTAAAACAAAAAATTTAGTTTTCATCGCCTACCAACAGATAAGGAAACAAAAAGAAGTTAGTTAAAAATTCTAAACTTTGAGAGAACCCAATATGATATGATATGTACATAAAGAACAGGGATTTCTTCGTTTCAACTGGAAACTTCTCATCAAAGAGATCAAAGGTCACATGTGGGGTACCCCAAGGTTCAATCCTCTTATTCAATATTTATATGCTCCCACTAGCTCAGGTTATAAAAGGAAATAATATTAGCTAGCATAACTATGCAGATGACACACAGCTCTACATTACGACATCACCGGGAAACTCAGAACCCATCCAATCACTGAACAGATGCTTAGAACAGATAAATGTGTGGATGTGCCAAAACTTCCTACAGCTGAACAGAAACAAAACTGAAGTTATTATTTTTGGACCTGAAGAGGAACGATCTAGAGCTATAGATCTAGAGTCGGTGCACAGCTTCAGTTATTACAACTAGAAACCAGCGATCAGCCCGAAACCTGGGAGTAGTGATGGACTCTGACCTGAACATTCAAAGCCACATAAAGACAGTTACAAAGTTGGCCTTCTTTGACCTGAAAAACATTTCCAGGATTAAAGGACTAACGTCTCAGTCAGATCTAGAGAAACTCATCCAGGCGTTTATCTTCAGTCGTATTGATTATTCCAACAGCGTCATTACAGGTCTGTCCAACAAATCAATCAAACAGCTGATCCAGAATGCTGCTGCTCGCATTCTCACTAAAACCAGGAAGATAGAGCACATAACACCAGTTTTAAAGTCCCTCCACTGGCTCCCTGTAGCTCAAAGAATAGACTTTAAAATACTGTTGTTAGTTTATAAATCACTGAATGGTTTAGCACCACAATACATTAAAGATCTACTGCTGTTGCATTAACCTTCCAGACCTCTCTGATCTTCTGGTTCTGATCTGTTCTGCACCCCCAGAACCAGAACCAAACGAGGAGAAGCAGCATTCAGCATCTATGCATCATAAATTTGGAACAAACTTCCAGAAAACTGTAAAACAGCTGAAACAGTTAAATCTCGGCTAAAACCCCACCTGTATAGGATTGCATTTGAAACGTAATCAATTACAAATTTATTGACGGAACTTGACTTAATGTTGTGTTTTGATTGTTGATTCTATGTTGCATTGTGTTTCTGTGTCTGATATAATTTAAAGCACTTTGGAATGCCTTGTTGCTGAAATGTGCTATTGTGACCTGCATAAAATAATCACCCGCATCTTATTTTGGCGGATCAAACGGGAAAGCACACTTTAAGTTCCGGGTTGATGGCGAACTCAGATCTCCTCCATTGCTGTTGCTGCTGCTGCTGTGGCTAGCTGCATGTGTGGGCGTTTTCCTGAATCGCCGAAGAACATTGCGAAATTGACCCAAATTAACACAGCCAAAGCATTACACTGGGTGTGTTGTGACAACCACTCGACGGTCAGGTTTTTTCCCCCCCCAACTGTTTCCACGTCAGGATGGTGAGCTACCACGGGATCGCCGCAGCTTTGCAGTAGGATGTAACACAACCAAACGACCTCTTTTTTCCCGGACCTTTATCCTTCTTCTTCCCTTGGATCATGGACTAAAACCAGTTGGACTATTGTTTGGTGAATCATTAACCTTACCCACAAAAAGCACAGACTTGAATGAGAGAAAGAAAAACTCTTGTCTCATCAGGGTTTATTTATGTTTGTTATTGTTGTTTTTTGTTGTGTTTATTGTTTATATTTATAAGAAAATATTATTATTATTATTATTATTAAATACCTTTCTAAATATATGGAAAAGTATACATTAAAATACAGTAACTTAACTTTACTTTCTGTCGGATGGTGTTTATTGACACAGGGGCTCCTCAGCCGAATCTTTCTGATTGCCATACCACAATAGTTGGCCGTAGTCAGGCGCCTAGCCACAATTAGCGTTACACTATACAAATAAAATTTGATTGGTTGATTGTTTGACATTGTGTTGCAGGAGCGTATGTAGTAGATTCAGAATTATTGACAGGTTCGGTAGAAACTTGTGACAGTAATTAATTAAGCCCAAGAAAGAGGGTAGCTCACTAACATTTCTAAGCGTTGGTGCATTCAAGACTGCTTAAACTTTGTCGTTGATTTTGTGGAGTCAATGCCTGTCAATCTGATGTCCACAATACTCACTAGCATCATTGAAGAACTCACATTTGCTTTTGTTTGCTCTCGGTCCACACTTTTCTAACCTGGCCAGGACTGCTACTAGGTTAGCTAAATAGGTTTCTTCGTCGACACCTGTGACAATAATGTCATCCAGAAAATATCGTGTCTGGAATGCCCTGCAGAACCTGATCCATGGCATGTTGCCATACTGCTGGGGCATTGGTGATACCAAATAACAGTCGGTTGTACTGGAATAGGCCTTTGTGAGGATTTATAACTAGATATTTCTTGGATGTCTCTTCTACTTCCATCTGTAGATAAGTTTGGCAAGGTCGATTTTTGAAAAGTGTTTGCCACCTGCCACTGCTGTGAATATATCTTCTAACCGCGGAAGTGGATATTGATCGACGCAGAATACTGGGTTCACTGAAACCTTACCATCACCACAGATTCTCACACTGCCACCTGTCTTCTTGCTCACTGACACTATTGGTGTAGCCTAGTCTGACCATACCACTTTGGAGAGTATTCCTTGCTCTTCCAAGCGTTGCAGCTCTGCTTCGACTTTGGGCACTACAGCATGGTACAGCACATGCCTTGTGAAATCTGGGTTTTGCGTCGTCTTCCAATATGATCTGTGCTTTAATATTTTTTTAGAGTACCAATTCCTTCTTTGAACACCGGGGCATGCTCCTCAAGGGTCTGTTACAGTCTTTCCTCTACAGAATTTGCACTCAGGTATGGTGCAAGTCTTTCCAGTTGAGGCAGATGTGTTTCAACCAGTCACGTCACCTCCATTATAATGGAACACCTTCATTTTTCAGAACAAAGTTCAAGGTTGCAATTATTTTTCTCATATTCCACTTTCATTTTTCCCAAGGGAGTTTTCTTTCACCTGTGTATGTTTCTAGTTTTGCTGAGGTGTGTTGCAGCTTCAGGTTTGGAAACTTCTGTAATCTTCATATGAGATCAGTCAGAGGGCTGACCCATTATCCAGTTCCATCTTTAACTTAACCCCTTGCACTTCAGGTGTGAGCCATATTGCATCCTTATCTTTCTCCTTGTCTTGTTTTGCATGCAGCTCAAGTCATGCCAAGTTCTCCTGGGTAGAATTTGAGTCTATCTCATTTACTTCATGTAATTTTTTTGTCTTTTTTTCCACATTTTGTTTTTCTTATGTTTTGAGCTGCACATTTTCTGTATATGTCCCTTTTTGTTGCCTTGGAGACATTCTTTATCCTTAAACCAGCAATTAGCAGTGTCATGTGACTTTTTGCCACATCTGTAACTTATGATCAAGCTGCGCACGCATTTTATTTACAGAACACCGCTCTGTACATTCTCCCTGTAGTTCTTCTGCATCTTTTGCTGCAGTTTCTATAAATATAGCAATTTCTAACCCACAATGCAGATTATCCTCTGTGAGGAGTCGTTTCTGCGCGCTTTCATTGTGTAGCCAGCAGACCAAACGGTCCCTCAGTGCACCTGACAGCCCCTCCACAGACAGCCATTGAAGCTCCGCAATGTACTCCGATGTGGACTCAGTTTCTAACTGATTTCGTTTATGAAATCTGAATTGTTCGGCTATGACCAATGGCTTCAGCTGGACATCTTTTTGAAGAACCTCTGTGGTCTCCTTGAAACTTTTGTCTGCTTGTTTGGCCGGTGTGATGAGGCAGCACAGCAAGTTGTAAGTTTCCCTCCCATCATGCTCAACAACACAACAACCTCCATCTCATCCTCTACTTCGTTAGCCAGACAGAACTGTTCTACTCGTTCCACATATGTTGTCCAGTCCTCTGTGCCGTTATCGAAAATGTTCATTTGTCTAACGCCTCCTGACATTTCTTCGTTTAGAATGCAGTAGTATAGAAATACACATTTCTATGTAAATAGTTTCCAGGTGAGAAGTCTCAGTTGGGCAAAGTGGGTATAAGAGAAGCTGCCTCATTCAGTCTGACACACGTCCTCCTCATGCTCCTGCTGTGTGGCTCACATCCTGTGGATTCTGGCTGTAAATCAGCGACAGATCGGAAAGTGTGGTGCATGCTGTTTTGATCATCTGTTGGTGAACTCTAATGCGCTGCTCTCCTCCTTCTCTTTCTTGTCTTGTGAGTCTGTTTGCGCATGTTTGCGTGGATTAGCAGGTAGGCAATTAACACATTGTCAGCTCCAGTTTATCGCAGTTTTTTGGAAATGGTGATTTCATAGGGCTCCCCCATCTCTGGACTGCTGCTGTTTTGTCTCCTGATTTCTGCACATTCAACTATCTAAACTCTGGTGGCCGGCACAAACACCTTGTTTGTGGTGTAGCTAGCGGGACTCACCTGCTCTTAATAATATTTGAACTTGTATTTTCTATGTCCTTCAAGTAATTTTTTTCCCTATTTTTTGTTGCACAACAACAAAAGTTTGGACACACCTTCTCATTGAATTCAATTACAAAGCGTGTCCAAACTTTTGGTCTGTACTGTATATATATATATATATATATATATATATATATATATATATATATATCTATATATATATATATATATATATGTTGGACTGTCTCAGGGGCCTCCTTGCACAACCTACACCTTGGGTCTTGTCTGGTGTGGTAGATCTGGGCCTCAATTGCTCTGGTGTTTAGGGCCTGTTCCTGGGCGGCCAGGATGAGGGCCTCTGTGCTGTATATATATATATATATATATATATATATATATATATATATATGTTTGTTTGACTTAAGTGCCCTGAGACAGTCCAACACATAACAGCAGGGTGCAAGATACTGGCAGGGAAAGAATACATGGAACGACACAACCAAGTGGCAGGCATAGTGTACAGAAACATCTGTGCAGAATATGGACTGGAACCCCCAAGATCAAAGTGGGAAACACCCCCGAAGGTAGTGGAGAATGACCGAGCTAAGATCCTGTGGGACTTCCAGATCCAGACAGACAAAATGGTGAGGGCGAACCAACCAGACATAGTCGTGGTGGATAAACAACAGAGGAAAGCCGTTGTGGTGGATGTGGCAATACCAAGTGACTGCAACATCAGGAAAAAGGAGCATGAAAAACTAGAGAAATACCAGGGCCTAAGGGAGGAACTGGAGAGGGCCTGGAAGGTGAAGACCACAGTGGTGCCTGTGGTCATCGGGACCCTCGGGGCAGTCACCCCCAAACTGGAACAGTGGCTACAACAGATCCCAGGAACAACATCAGACATCTCAGTCCAGAAATGTGCAGTCCTAGACACAGCCAAGATACTGCGCAGAACCCTCAAGCTCCCAGGCCTCTGGTAGAGGACCCGAGCTAAGAGGAAGAAGAATCACCACCCGCGGTGGGTGAGAAGGGAATTTTTTTTTTTATGAAGACTCATGACAAAGCACAGACCTTAAGGATTTTATTAGAACTGTTTCAACATGATAGAATGTGAAACATCTTGTGAATTAATTTATTGAATGTCCTTCATAAAGAGCCTTAGGGAGTGAGGTTGTGGATGCTCCCTTCTTTGTTAAACAGTCTGCGAGTTGGTCTTTTGTTTGAGACCACAACACCTGACAAACTCTTTCAGTTTGAATCAGCTCTTTAATTGAACTGATTTCCAGGTGTAACCTTTTCTCTTCAACAAACTTAGTTGACTTAAGTGCCTCTACAAGAGAGAAATTATCAGTCACACAGATTATAGGTGGAGGACAAGCAGTACTGCCAGCACTGAGTTCAGAAAAGAGTGTGGGAAGAAAAATGGCATTATCAATCCCCTCAGACGTAGTGAGTGTTTCACCTGCCAGTGTGCTTCTGACAATTCTCTTAATTCTCTATGACTGTCATGAAATGGGAGAGAACTGCCCATTGTCACCCATCAAAACAATGCCCACCTTGAGTATCTGAAAGATTTCCAAAAGATGCATCAGTGAATGTAACCATCTTTAAGTTACTGTCTTTCCCAAGATGTTGAAAATTCAATTCAACTGACTTGGCCTTGAGCTTACACACAAATCTGTTTGCTTCATTAATGGTCTGTACTGTGGTGTGCTTGAGACGAGATGCTAAATTACTAGCATCAAACATGGCGTCAGGCCTGCTCTGTCTTGCCACCCACAGAAGTTGGCCTATCTTCGATCTGAGCTGCTCTGTCTCCTTTTCAGTGAGAGGTGAAGCCGACTCTGCTGCTCGTGAGGGTGAGAGGTGTATGGACTGCAGGTGCTGAATGTATGTTTCTTGAAGTATTTGTACCTTCTTACCTTCAGTAAGAAGATCTACCCACACATAGGAAAAGCTATTGTGTGCTTCACAACCGACATTAAACTTTGACCTCAGTTGAGGTATGACTAACTCTGCAAATATGTGTGATTCACCCCTTATAAAATCATCAACATGACAAGCAAGTACACCAGTTACCGTTTTGTTCTCATCCAGCCAATAGAAAACCACAGGGTCAACCTTAGACATGATGGCTCCTGTTTCAATCATGATACTTTTTACCCTATCATACCAATACAGTGAAGCATCAGCTAAACCATAAACACATTTTCCCAGTTTCCAAAGCACACCTGTTCTATTGGCCTCTGGGGGAGGTTTGATGAAAATGTCTCTGGACAGTTGCATACCTTGAAAAAAACAGATTTAATGTCCATAGAGTGAAGTTCCCATTGTTTTTGACATATAAATGCCACCATGAGTCTCAGTGACTTTGAGGCACAGGTTGGAGAGTCCTTTTGTAGGTCAGAAACTTGTAGCTCCTCAAATACTTGTGCAACAAATCTTGCTTTTGGTATTATTCCATTTTCAGTCTCTTTCAGAGTGCACACCAAACAGGTGGAGACACACTTTTGTCCTTTGTCCTCAATTTCTTCAAACACGTTCTGTTTCCAGTTTTTTATTTAAATTTTCTTTAATTCATCAAACGACATGTCCTTACTCACAAAAACATCCTTCTGCGTACCCGTATTCTCAGCATCTGCCTGGACGTCCGACTGTGTCAGATTAGCTGATTCCCTGTTGCCAGCCACTTCTGCAGGCTCAAGCAGCTCAAAGTTAACCCAGTTCTTGTATTTCCCAGTTGCTTTGCCGGCACGCCCCACAACTTTGGCTTTTTGTGAGACACCCTCTGCATTTCAGAATGTCACAATTTGACCTGTCTTTATGATGGTGTTCCCATTATGCTGTCTCTTGGCCTCTGCATTTTTAGAAGTAGGCAATAGATAATACTCAGGATTTACTGCAATTTACTCCAACATCAGGGGTCTCAAACTCCAGTCTTCGAGGGCCGTGGTCCTGCAACTTTTAGATGTGCCTCTGCTGCACCACACCTGAATAGAATAATTAGGTCATTAGCAAAGCTCTGGAGAACTGATCTACACAAGGTGGAGGTAATTAAGCCATTTCATTCCAGTGTTTTGTACCTGTGGCACATCTAAAAACTGCAGGACAGCGGCCCTCGAGGACTGGAGTTTGAGACCCCTGTCCTACATTCTCTTCAATGATGTCCACTCTATGTTGTCCTTGATTGTTCTCCTCATTGCAGGTAATCTGAGGCACTTCATTCTTGTGAGTAACTTTTCTCAATCTGAGTTGATGCACTCTGACAGAGGTGCCTCCGTGTCTAACAAAAACGATTGAACCATCTTCACCAATCTCCATTCCTGGTTCTTTCCATTCTGGACAATCCACTCTTTTGTAAAAGACTTTGTCTTCAGTTTCATATTGCTCGTGTATGGGCCGCAGCTGTTTCTTTAGTGCTCTGCGCATCCTTTCTGAACATTCTGCTTCTATAAAAGCTTTTCTTGCAGCATGAAAGGCTGATATGTGCTTGGCAACCCATTCGCTCTTGGTAGTGCCCTCTAGAGCTGGAGCTTTATCTATTAATACAGAGGGCAGGTTGGGATTCTGCCCAAACACCACCTGATGTGGGCTGTATCCATGGACACTTTGCATAGATTTGTTTGCCATCAGGGCCCAGTCCATGGCAGTGCTCCAGTCACATCCAGTACTTGCTTTGACTTTCAGTAGGATCTCCGACAGAGTTTGATTATGGCGCTCTAACAGTCCATTGCTCCACGGACTGCAAGCAGGTGTTGTCTTAACTTCATTATTAAAGTTCTCGGCTATGTCTCGCACTTCCTCATTATTAAACTCCCCACCATTGCCACTGAACAGCTTTTGTGGTGCGCCATGCACACTGATGCAATCATGGATAAAACGTTTGACTATTTCAGAAGACCTCTTGGTGGTTAGACACTACCAGCACTGAAACAGGTGAACTGGTCAATAAGGTGTAGGTACCAAACCCCAGGTTCAAGTTCACGCAGATCTACAGCAACTGTTTCATTGTATGTAGATGCCAATGGTAAGCTGACAGCAGGTTTTGGTTTGGTTTTACAATATTTTTGACACACTTCACAATGGTTCACAACCGTTTTCAGCAAGTTGTCACATTCTGTGTCCTTGTTGCCAGAACTAATCAAAAGTTTCTGTATTTTATCAGCAGAGGTGTGTTCAAACTGTTTATGAAATTTCTCCAGAACTTTCATCTTTTCACTTTTGTTCATCTTGTCTGTTGCAGTCAGTATTTCTTCCTCAGTACCTTCTAATAGCTTATCAGAGCGAATAAAATTTCTATTTTCACTGTCCACAATGTTCACACAGTAATGATGTGAACTAGTAAAGTCCAGTTTGAAAGGCTGGTTGAACATCACTGCACTGTCCCTTTCCATGTCCAAAACAGTCACAAACTGTCCTAGTGCAAACAGTGTCTATTATTGTCAAGCTAAACATTCTGTCATGAACATTTCTTCGTCTGATGGTGATTCTTTGGTGTACAGAGTTAAATTGCACACCTCCACGTCTTTTGTATCCTCAGCAATTTTAACACTATCAGCTTTGTGCGGACAGTTTTTAACCCAGTGAAAAGTACTTTGGCACACTACACATTTTGACCATCATCCGTACTTATCCAGCGGGTTTGTACTGGGCTGCAGAGTTTTCTGATGGGGACTTTGCTGCCAGTACTGCCTTTTCTGCCGCTGTTGCAAACACAGACTCCTAGCTAATGCCATCTGCTGCCGCACCCCTTTTCTCGCCAAATGTTCACTTCAATGAGGACTTCATAGAAGCAAATGTTACATCTGAGCATGCCCTTGAAGCCAACTGTCTGTCTGTTATATCCAAACACGCAGTGTCCAAAAGCTTAAAAGCCAAAACTGCGTCAGGCAGCTCCATGTTGTATTTTTTCATGTGCGAGTGACGCTGCTCAAAATTAATAATATAGTCCGCCATCGACATGTTAACTTCTTTTATGATTCGGTCAAAATCCGAGTACGCCTCATAGATCCTGTTCTTTTCCTCTTTTAGGAACAAGTCATCTAGTTTAGCGAACAATGTGGTCATTCCAGTGTCTTTATTTAGATTGTCTACCAGAATGTCCATCGCCGTGCCCTGGCACTCTTCTGTACAGTGCCAGGGCGATAGCAGGTGCTTGCTTTTTCTTCTCCAACTCTGTAACTCTTGTCCAAATGTTAACTTCATTCTTCTGGCTTTCGTAAGGCTTCGTAAGACCTGTGTGCCTTAAAAAGAAGGTAATATTCCCTGCGTAAAATTCCCCGGGTTGCTTTGCTGAGCTACTCCTTTTTTGGGGGAGAAGAAATTTGGATTAAAAATTGCATAAAAATCAAGAGCAATATTACTTTCGTACAATAAAATTTCAGCAAATACTCATTTCCAGTTCTTAACTACAAATGGCAACAATATTTGACAGGGGGCGTTTATATTTTTGTTCAGTGTAGATGCAACAGAACCTCAGTGGAACATGACATGCTTTGTTACACATTTTACCAAAGAACATAGGGAGATCAATGCGCTCATATACCTACTTTTTGTTCTTCCACACAGAACACAATATAGCATTGAATAATGTATTATCAAATACATCACAATAAGTGCAACGAAGTCACAACAGAGATTCCACCTAATTTTCACTACGTTTGGCATCTTTACTCTTTTCTGCCTTAAAAACAGAACAGATTCTGTTTTAGGTGGACACCATATTATTCTACATGGAATATTTCAAACCTAGTTGGAGATTTGTGAAAGGTTTATTTGAATTATGAAACTTCAGTAATGGCGGGTTTAAAAGCCTTTTTTACATTAATATGTAACTCTCAAACTGTTATAAGTGGAGCAGAAGTCAGGCCCAGTAAAAGGCCTGAGATGAGCAGGAAGGCAGGGGAACTCCAAAGAGGAACTACACTGTGCTCCAAATTATTAAGCAATGTTCTTAGCCTCCAGTGCTGAAGTCAAGCCAATATGAAGATGCAGACAGAAGATCAGCAGTGGGCCGCACCCTTGAACCATAGGGAGGTGAAGACTTCGCACTGCAAGAAGGGGACAAGACCTATCAGCCCTTAACTCTGGTTCCTGATTCAACTGTCGCTCTGCGCTCAACCCAAGGATCTCAAGGCTGCTGCAGCAGACATGGTGAATGGACAAAGATCACTGAGTGATGAAGAACTGAGTCATCGGAGGATGACAACCAGTTCTACTTTGCTTCCATTCAGACGAGGATTTTGCCATACAACAAGACTCTAACCAAGGACATAAAAACCTTCTGTTGCAGAGATCATCTCCCATCTGGGTACGAGTTGAAGTGCATCCTAAAGTTTTGCTCAGTTAATTAGTGACACAGTATAGAGAAAGGTGATAGGAAAGAGTGAACGAGATTTTAATATTTTTATGTTAAATATGTAATCCTAATTAATCCTAATTAATCAAATCTGTTGTCATTTGCCCTTGCTAAAGCTTGCTAAATAAAGATCCATTAAAATTCTAATATGATTTGTGGACAGTCAAATTAATTGAGCCAATTACTGAGAATGGTTCTTCTAATGAATGTGAAGCCCATGAAGCCCTTGATTTTAGAAATGTGGTGGCTACAGACATTTCTTCAGCGTTTATAAAATAATCACTTTGGGGCTTATGTTGAGCTACTAAAATTGTCTAGTCTGTAGCGTGTGCTTGTTGTTGATAGAGAAAGAGCTACCATTAACAAGAGTGGTTTCTGCAGTTATGCGGTTGCAGGGCTGCTCAGCTGATTGCTTCATTACCTGAAAAAGGTCATAACTCTTTGATGTGAAAGTAGTTAAAGGCTAGATGAGTCTCTCTCGACACCAGTTTGAATAGCTTATCTCCCCTGAGCCTGTCTTAGAGTAGGACTCAAGGGTTTTAGAGATTTTCCGGATCTGTTAGACGGAGAGCTGGTCAGTAGTCAGTTCATGAGTTGTGAGATCTGGGGTGGGGCTGGCTATTGCGCAATAACATGTGGAATAGATTAAAGACGCTCAAAGTAGTGAAAATTAGGTTTAATCGGCCTTTAGTCTTTTCCCAAATTAGAAGCTGCAATCGGAATCAAAGTTCAGCTTCGTTCCAGATGGTCAGTTAGGAACGCTGCCACATCTAGAGGATCAGGCTAACGTTTCCTTCTGTCCAGTCCCTTTCTGTTTAGGATCTTGCTCAGACTGTGCATACTATTAATGGTTTCAAGCACAATGCGACGAAGCATCACTATCTCTCCATGTTTTAGACCAAGCATAGGAAAACTTGACCAACTCCTGTCAGCCACTGTACTGGCCTTCTTTATGACAGCATGAAAAGCACATTTCTGCCACCTCCTGGACATTAAATAATCACGTTTATACGAGATAAGCACCAGGTAGGGACACTATAACCATCAACACACTAGCACTAACATTTGACTAGATATCTCTTAACAAATTAAAGCCCAACACACCTTGTTAATGTTTCTGCTTTTCCAGGCAGAATTGATAAGAGGTTTTATAAACAGTTACATTTTTAAACACAGATTGAGTCAGTGAGGCTCAGATGAGGGCCATTAGAAGCTTGATGTTAAGATGATTTGCCCATTTCAAATCTTGGAATGATGCATGTTTGTTATTATCCAGCAAAAACACCTAACTGCATCCAAGTTTGAAATGATAGGCCAGAACGCAGGAGTTTGCTTTGCCAAAGTGAAGCAGGAGACACAGCGGTTGTAACTAATTATAAGTACAGCCTTTAAAATGCTTCAAAACTTTTGGCCCCAGATGCCATTCACACAAGCATCTTCGCTAAACATATACACCTCTTTACAGTCTCTGTATGTATACAAGGTGTTATTTATTACCATCCTACTATTTCTCGATAAACATTTGGCATCTCAACTAAAAACCCACTTGTTTAGAGTTGTATTTGAAACGTAATCAATTGCAAATTTATTGATGTTGTGTTTTTATTGTTGATTCTATGTTGCATTGTATTTTGTGTTTGATTTGATGTAAAGCACTTTGAAATGCCTTGCTGCTGAAATGTGCTATACAAATAAAGTTTGATTGATTGATTGATTGATTGATAAAAAAACCACATGTAAACAAAAATGGATTTCTTGGAACCACTAGGGGTCTGCTGAATTTAAAAATGTTTGCTGTGTGTCTTTGCTGTGTCTTCACATCCACTTATGCAGATGCTTCCTTCTTGGTTGACATTTGCTCAATCCACTGATGTAAAACTGAATTCACATTGTAGTAATGATTACTACAATGTGAATTCAGTTTTACTGAACTGAACAGAACTGAAAACTGCAATAGTTTTCAGTTCATTGATGGTTCCTGAGTTCCAACAAAAGAGTGATTGCAGATGCAACAAAAATTGCTTTTGACTAAATAAGACTTCCAAAATAACTTATCTTGATGTCAATACTATAAAAATTGACTACTCACTATGAGGAAACGACAAGTCTGACAGGAAAGCACTTGAGAAAACTATCAATTCAACCTAAAAGAGTCAACAAATATCTTGCTTGACTCTGGTCTTGCTAAGTGGTAATTAATCAAATAGTGGTTTTTGAAATTCATAAAAAAATGTAAGTTGTATGATAATTCCACCCTGAAAACACAATATTTTTCACCAATTATTAACAAAATTAAGAAAATATCCATATTTTTTATGAATGTGTGTAAACTTTTTACCTGAGCTGAGTGTGACGAAGAGTAGTAGATATTTTATCACAGATAAAGGTGTATTGTTATGCTGTTGTCTTACCTGTAATTACTCTCCAACATTAGAAATACGATGAAACCTACTGACACCTTTCTAAAACTTTGCTGACCATAGCAAAGGTGTTCTGAAAAAGTCTGTTCTGTGCACTACTTATTTTCTTTGGTCAAGGTACAGAGACAATGATTCTCTAACTGGATGATTTGTCTGCAGACTAACCTCTGCATTCAGGTTGTCAGCTAGGCTGCCCAGGAACTGACTCTCGATGGGATTTTGCTGGGTGAGCAGGGTGAGGTAATGACTCAGCTTGTCATGGGTGGTGATGATGGTGCCCTCTCCGTACTTGTCAAACTGAGGTCGACCCGCTCGGCCAAAAATCTGCATGACGTCCAAAATTCCCAGGTCCACAAAGGCACCACGCTTTGCATCGTAGATTTGAGTTCCCTGTTAGACATGAAGCAGTGAAGTTGTCCTAAAGTGTATAAATGAACCTGAGACTAGACTAGATTTGCATATTAAATCTAGTCTAGTCTCCATAAACCCATGGAGCCACTTTAACTGTCACTGTACAATGTAACATTTCTGTATAGAAATGTAATTCATGAGGAATAAAAAGAAACAGTTTAGAGTAATTGGTAGCCTAAAATTCCAATTTCATCCAGGCTAGTTCTGAGAGTATACAAACAACAAACAGCTTAGAATTATCTTGACAGATCAGTGACAAAAAATAAATAAAAAGAAAGAACCTTAATGATAACTGCATGGGCTGGCAGGTTCACTCCCCAGGCTAAAGTGGCAGTGCAGACCAAAACCTTCAGGTGGCCTTTTGAGAACGAGTTCTCCATGAGGCTACGGTCAGACCGCAGCATGCCAGCATGGTGGATCCCAAGGCCTTCTGGGAACATTTCCTTCATCTGCTTGTTTCTGGAGTGTTGGATCTAGAACACATAATAATAAGATCACAGAATAAGATCAGAACTAAAACAGCAGGGAGAATATGCAAAGAAAGCAGGGTGTCAACAAATCTATATCTAAACTTAAAAGAAAAAAACAGTTTTATTACAGAGAGTTTTGGTAAATGGCGTGTACTTATATTGTGCTTTACCAAATCTGAGGATTCCAAAGTACTTTACACTACAAATTGAATGGGTTGTATGAAACAAATTTTATTGTGTTTCTGTACGATAAAGGCTGATTGTGAAGTGTCTTGATCAAGGCCACCAAAAAAAAAGTAACTGAGATGGATGGAGCAGGGTTCGAATTGGCAACCCACCAATTACAGGATAAACCCCCAACCTCCTGAGCTACTGGCAATATGACTGATAGTGTTAAATTAACCACATATAGGTAATACACAGTTCTTTTGGTTCTCCAAATGTTATGAATGTTATGGCCTCCAAATAGTTCCATTTTGTTCTCATTTGACCCGACTATGTTCTCCAAGTATTTTGTAAGCAGAGGAAATTAAAAGTAGAGAAAACAAAATGTACATGAGACGAGGCCTCAGTCATGGCCAACAACACATAACGGCAGTCCTTTACTTGTCATGCTGATTTTGTGTCTTTGCTTACCTAACTGATATGACCAATATTTTCTAAAGCTAAAGTGGTTTTCTGAGTCTAGTGCAGTGTTTCTCAATTATTTTCTGTCATGCCCCCCCAGGGATCAGAATTTTTTCACACCCCCCTAGTGCCCTTCCCTCCCCAGAATTGAAATACTATTGAGAATCTGTTCATATTTGATAATTTATCTGTACAATCTACGCCTCCAGCACATTGTACAGATACAATGGTTTTCATTTTTGGTTTAAATTCATGTTCCTTATATCGCTGTTTTGGATTGCTTGTTGTAGTTTGAAGTTATTTACTTTTCTTAGATTTAGTTGAGTTATATTTTTGGGGTGTTGTGTTGCATGTTTCTGATTGGTTGTTTTGAGGTCACGTGCCACGTACACCAGGAGACACCCCACTGCAGCGGCACAGGTGTTCTGCATCTAATTAAGCTGCATGCAGACTGGGAAATAGTCCAAATAGTTTGGATGGTATTTTTGGACCATTGTCCATGTCCAATATTGGACCATTGTCGAGGTTCGCCAGGAACCGGAGGATTGGTCGGATCGAGCCAAGAAAGGGTTGGGCGCAGTAGAGGACCGCGCCCTTTTCCCTTTGACCAGCTGAGATTCTGCATTATAGATTTGTTTATTGACTTATTATCAAGGACTGCCTGCACCTCCTTCTCTTCTGATTATTTGTTTTTAAACAAAATTATTGTAAATTTTATGGGTCTGTTTTGAAACTGTCCACAATCTGTGCTGTTATTTATTTGGTACACCACTCAGGTGCCACAATTGTATGACTTTTTTTTTTTTTCAAAACCTCTGTTTTGTTGTTCTAAGTTCTAACTTTTCACCATAATGCGCTAAATTCTGGAATACTGAGAGCCTTGTAAAGTTTATAGTTGGTATTGGTTTAACAAGTGAGTAAATATGAAATGTTTTAGCACAGGAATGGGCACTCCTGGTCCTCGAGGGCCGGTGTCCTGCAACTCTTAGATGTCTCCCTGGTCCAACACACCTGAATCCAGCAGCTGAACCACCTCCTAAGTGCAGTCAGGTTCTCCAGAGTCCTGCTAAAGACCTCATTATTTGACGCAGGTGTGTTGAAGTAAAGATACATCTAAAGGTTGCAGGACACTGGCCCTCCAGGACCAGGAGTGCCCACCGCTGTTTTAACACATCAGAAACAATTTTTCAAGCCCTTTAAAACAGGACTTTAAAATGATTGTTTAACCAACTTTTTATCTAACAGAAAGAAGCAGATTTGCTGAGCAGGTCACATTACATGTCATTTTATCAGAGCGTTCTATTCTTCCGGCAATATTGCGTCTTTATTCTGCCAATATTTAAACTATTCTGCTAATACAACTTGGTTCTCCGCAGTATTATGACTGTATTCTTGTGCACAAGACTGTATACTCTCATTTTTATTTTTTCAAATAAAATTAAGAGATTCTTATTTTCAAATAAAAATCTCTTAGCCTGGCCATAAAATTCCATCATACTTCCTTCACTTACCTCTGCTGCCATATTTCTTTTCACCTCTCCATCTCTCTTCTACCCTAACCCAAGCCCTATGCCAGGGGTGGGCAATCCAAGTCCTGGAGGGCCGGTCTCCTTCAGCTTTTAGATGTTTCTCTACTTCAACACACCTGAGTCAAATAATGAGGTCATTAGCAGGACTCTGGAGAACATGACTGACTTAGGAGGTGATTCAGCTGTTGGATTCAAGTGAGTTGGACCAGGGAGACATCTAAGAGTTGCAGGACAGTGGCCCTCCAGGACCAGGATTGCCCACCCCTGCGGGACATGTGAAAATGTTTTTTTCTTTTGCATTCCCTCAGAATACTTTTGCGTTACCCTGCAAAAGGTTTTGTGCTCTATTGCAATGATGTACTGATTAGTTAATGCAGATTAATTGAATACTGTAAGCCTAGAAGGCTTTTGTAAGGGTTTTCCATGCATGTTAATATCTCATTGTGAAATATCTGAAGTTTTATATCTTTTTTAATATCTTTTTCTTTAGGATAGAAATGCAACACAAGCCTATGATATAAACACAAACTTTCTATAAGTGGGAAAGAAAAAAAAACCATCCAAACTATTTGGACTATTTCTGTGTTATCGCCGAGTAAGAAGTCATCTGACAGTTTTGATTGTGTTTCTATTGTGTTTTTAGTCTGAATGGTTTAGGGATGTTTTCATGTGCAGTTCCATCTCAACCTTACACAGACAGACATAAACATTCAGTGAATAAATCAATTTTCAATCAGTTTTTTGCACCAAAGGGTTAAGCATAAGCACTGAGACTCTTTATATGTGTATATATTTAAAATTTTAAATTGACATTTGTGACTGCACACAAAATAGACCAGCAAATATTGCAGTAAGCATTTTGTGAGGGAACGCAAAGGTTTTGCAATGTAAAGCAAGAGAAAAATTTCCCCATGTCCTCTAGAGGGCTCTGTACTCCTCTATGACTGTAGCTATATTTCAAAACATCTGTGATTGTATATCCTTGGCTCCATTTTTGATTTTTTTTTTCCCCCGTCTGCTGTTTACAAGTGCTGTGTAGATACTTCTAATGGCTTGAACGGGCAGTCTGTTGATTAGTTTGAACACTACTGCCACCTAGTGACCGAAGGCTTGTTTATCAATTAAGCATGAATAAAGACAATTATAAAGTTCGGCTTCTCCCTGACACTTTGCCATGACCCTTTATGGGGGTGCGCCCCACTATTTGAGAAGTACTGGTCTAGTGCCAGAGACATGGCTGGGCTGTTACTGTTTTGTTAAATGTTACAAAACAGAAACAAAATAAAAAAGAATTTAAACAAAGGTCCAACAGTGAAGAGTAGCTGCCGATTCATACAGGACAACTAGACACATGTGGTGTGGGGGATTGAGATATATGCTTTGACTGACAGAAGGCCTGTGACCCTGCTGGGCTTAAGGTGAGTCCTCAGCACAGAGCTTTATCGCTCTCTCTCTCCAGGCATCTAAATGGAGGTCAGAGTCCAGCAATCCTCTTCACTACAAGCAGCCAGTCCATTATTGTCAGCAGCTGTCTGTCTCACTCCCACTGAGCCAGTGTTTGACTTGCAGTTAATGTCTGCATTTGTATGCAAAACCTGGACAAAAGTAGGAGTATCCAACAGTGCAGCAAGTCTGTAGTTGTAACCCGCAGAAACGTTTTTTTTTTTTTTTTTAATATGAATGGTTTGCTTAATATGACAAAATGAAGTAAGAATAATATATGTTAATGAAATTATTTGGCATTATTGCTGCTTCAATTATATGTATATATTTTTACTGAAATTAAATCTGCCTTAATTGTCTGTTTTTTCCTAATGAGATAAAATTTTAAAACAAAATATCAGTTTTCCGATATCATTGTGTGGAAAGGAAGCCTTTGACGTCCCTCATTTCTAAGGAGTGATAAACCGTTATTGATATTTAACTTGACTATCTGACAAAACCAGACCTAAACAAAGGTCAAAGGGATTAAGGAGCATAACAAACAATTTGAAACATCCATATGAAGCCCCCTTCATTTGATAAGAGAAAGTATCTCAATTCAACAAAACAAAAACAAGCTATTTTTATAAATCCAATTTTTAATCAGAGTTTATGTACTCAAAGCAAGAAAATATTACATGGTACAAATAATAGCTTTATTATTTGACAAAAGTGTTGTCCCCCTCACAGTAGCTGTAAAATATATAACCAAAACATTTTTATTGAAACTATTTTATGAAATTTGTCGCTCTCTACGAACTGCTGCTCCCCTGGAGTATAAATATGAGGTGACAAAGTGGTCAACACCACTGGGGCTTTAGCTGGAACTATATACCTTGGTCAGATAAAACTTTTATGCCTTGTTTCCACTGAGCATTATGGCATGGTTCACTGTGGATTGCTATTTCGTCTGTTGCTATTGTAAAAGCGGCCTGTATAATTGATCTACTTGGGCCCCCTTCGGTTGTTGGTCCATAGTACAGTAGGGTTAGGTTGGAGCTACTGGCGTTAAATAACCCCTGTCAATTAGGGGACAAAAAGAAACAATAATTCTTCATGTTTGTCATCACACTAGTATGGCACCACGTTAGGAATTTCGGTTTTACCTCGACTGCCAGTTAGAGTCCAACTGGCAGTGGAAATGCTCACCTGAATAAACTAGACCATAAAACAGTGTATCAAACCGTACAGACCCATGCTGTACTGCTCAGTGGAAACAAGGCATAAGTGTTGCTCTTTTGGCAAAAACAAACTGAACAAATGACTGAAGGCACAGGTGCTTAGAAATTTTGAATTTTGGTAAATAAGTGATCACACTCATATAAAATAAGCATGTCACTAACCTAAACTGGTAGTGTAATGCATCATTGCATCCAATTTCATTAATCTTCAGATGACAGCTTCTTATAATTCTAACTTATAAAGAAACATAACTTATTAACCTCTAAATTACTGGCATTTGGAACTCAATCTAACCATTTAGTGATTTGAAATAGTGTCACCTATGGAAATTTCTACATTGATGAAACTCTGGAATTTTAACAGAACCAGTTTCTCAGACCCATCTCCTGTTTCCTGTGTAGTAATACCGACATGTGTGAGAGTGATGCGGGGGGGGGGGGGGGGGGTGGGCAACACAGCTAAATTGGATTACAGCAAATCCTTAAGATGCATTTAAAAAAAAAAAAAAAAAAAAAAAAAAAAATGCCTTTTGCTGACTAGAACTTCAAGAGATATGGTTCCATGAGGAAATAGCAGGAGAGATTATATTGCTCCCATTAACCAATCACAGTCCCAGGAGAAAAAATAATTAAGCTAGTTAACATGGTTATATTGAAAACCATTAGAGTGAACCAGGTGTAAAAAGATGCCATGCATTCTATTTTCATCACAAGAACCTAAACATGGGTCCGATTTCATGTTATAAAACAGCCAAGCTAGTCTGGTTGACATGTTCACAGGAAAAGCAGGTGCATGTTGGATGGAAGCAGAGTAATAAGTGGCTGAATCACTGTTGCACAAATAATGACAGAAGAGCTTAAAAGCACATTCAGTTCATCATTAATGGCTTCACTTTGAATGCATAAGACTTTTATTAAGCATGGTTCAGATCAGAATACTTAGAACAGATTGAGTTTAAAAGCTGTTCTGTGTGGCAAAACAGCAACACACAGGCTGAGCTGCAAGCAATAAAGCAATAAGTCATTTCACTCTTTACTCTTAGCAAAAGTCCTATATTAGCTATATATTAGTCCTATATTAGTACCAACTGAAAATCTGATGTCTATAGATGGCAGTGAATGCTGTTGGTACTCTTATATAGTCCTTGGTGCACTAACTTATTTGGATGGAAATTCCATAAAAATGATGCAACAGCACAAAAAATATTCCAGCCAAGCTGTCAGAAGCCATATGTCTGAAAAGCAGGGCAAACTCATGCCTGGTGGAGCCCTCAGGGCCAGGGTACACACACGAGTGCTGAGATATGTGTGAGCCAGAGAAGATAGCTAATTGAAATGCTACAACCAAGGTTCAGCTTTGAGGTGTCAGACTAAATCACAGCCAAGCTTCCAGTCTCTAATCTGAGGTGAGTTAAGGCTGATGTCTGCAGTGCAATGACTGGAATTGAGATGGCAGTGACCTAAGCTTCTGATCAGGTCCCATTATGCGGTACCGCTTGCAGCCTCTCCTGCTGCACACTTCGATTGGTCCAGAGACAGCCAGCTGCCCGTTCCACTCATATTCTGTTATGAGTTTAACTTTGGATAAAACATCAACAAACAGCCAGGCTTACATTAATTATCCCACAAGTATTACTACCTGGCTTTACATTTCCGACAATTTCTGCAATTAAACTCTTCTCGCTGGAGCCTGGAACAACAAGATGGGAACAATTCTGAAACAGAAACAGATTAACTATAGGATTGTTCCAGGGCTGTTAATGGATTTACAAAAACAAAACAAAAAAACCCTTGTTAATTTAAGTATTTGACATATGGGTGCTGTGTGGGAGATGGGAACTACAATTTCCCTGAGGAAAATCCCAAGGGGATTAATAAAGTTTCTATCTGTCTGTCTAAATGAGAATTGTTGAGAAACACAGTATATGACTAGCATAAAAACCTTCAGAGTCTACTACTATTTGGCAAATGTTGTATGCTATACACATCAACACTGACTCTCGGAGCATCAGAAATATCTATCTGGTTGTTAAGCTGTGCCACAATAGCTTGTTGCTGATCTCACTTTACAGTCTTAATGTCTATTGCTTTGAAGGTAGACCGTTACTGTTTGTAACAGTCATTATACTGCTTAGTTCCTAGAGATGAGTAGGAATCACCACAACGGGCGCCTATTCCCTTTTTTTTGCTGTACTATTTTACAGAGTAAGAACTCGTCCTCCATGTTGTGTAGAGGAGATGATGAGGTGCAGAGCGGAAAACTGTTGTTTCTTTTCTCGTGTATGAGACTATAATGTTAGTACCGTGGAGATCTGGCTTTACATGGACGAAGTGAACAGTGCGTCCGGCTGTTTTGGCTAACCACCATTGCTAACTCCTTCTCCAACCTCTCACCGCACCGTCACATGTTGGAAAGGCAAGAGTGAGAAGGGAGAACGAGTTCCCACTTGTACCTACTCCACTCTGCGTTTCTATTACAATCAGCCCTTTTCTCTGAATAGGTCATTGTACTGCAGCACTATTACCAAGAGTTATTTGCTAAACACACAGAAAATCATCATAAGCACTGTAAAACTGCATAATCAGTTTTTACAATTTAATTATGTAGTTCCTTCTGTCTGCAGATGTGATATGGTTAATCTGATTTGCATGATCAAGTCAATTTTCAACATTTATAATAAGCTAAAGAACTGGAGAAAAATTGGTATCTGTAGAAATTCTGAATTCTTAATGTTTTTATTAATCCACGAGGAGATTAATAGAATTTTTTTTTTTCTTTTCAAAATAGTCAAATGATAGACAAAACCAATTAAAATTGTAAGCAGCATCGAACGGCCCTTAGAGCTTGGTACTTTTCTAAAATACCAGTTTCATTTTTAAAAAATTACTTCATTGAATAAAAAGAAGCGTTTTTAAAATGTTGCTTAAGAATGGTAAGTTCTAAAACATTAGGATCCAGATTTTTTTTCTTTAGAAGGGGCTTTCCCTCTGCCATTTTAAATGGAGTGGGGAAGACACCCATCTGAAAAAAGCAATTTACAATATCTAAAATTTCAGACTAAAAAAAAAAATCTATAAATGAATAAAAAAGTAATGATGGAATTGAGTCCAAGAGGCAGGTGGTTGGTTTGACATGAAAAAAAAAACTTTACAGAGCATCTCTTCACCAACCACAGGATAGTTGTCCAGTGTTTCCAGAGGTAAAAAGAAACATTCAGTAGATTTAAAAACAGCAACCTGGATTTTAAGTAGGTAAAGCTCAGATTTATGACCCTAAATAGTAACATGTGCAATAGGCAACTGTTAGCTAAAGCATTAATCAGGAACAATTCACTCTTGCTGAAGTTTAGTTTATAACCTGACAGCTAACCAAATCTACAGTGGTAAGAACAGCAGGAATATAAATCTATAAAAGTTAATACCCAAAATAGATCCGAGCACAATTGTGAGGGGTTCAACTATTAAAGCAAATTATAATGGATTAATGGGCAGCCCTGACATGTTGAGTGACTGAGACAAACTTCCAGAAAATTGTAAAACAGCCATAACACTGAATTCCTTTAATCTGGACTTAAACCCTCAATTAAAGGAACAAATCTGGGTTTTGGGAGTTGCTTTTGAAACATCATGAATGAAACAATCAACATCCTGATGTGTACCCATGGCACTTGACAATTGTTGACTGTATGCTCTACAGCTTTGTGTTTTTTCTTTTTTGTGTGTGTTTGTATGATGTGCAGCACTTACTTTGAACTACCTGGTTGCTGAAATGTGCTATACAAATAAACTTGATTGATTGATTGATTGATTGATTGAAAAATAGTCAGATTAAATATTATTTGAGGCATAGCAGTCAGAATACAGTTTCTAAGTCAGGAAACCAAATTTGTAAGTAAAATAATAACTGCCTCATTAAGGGTCTGAGGTAGGTGCACAAAGGTCAAAGATTCATTCTATCCCTCTAAATATAGTGGAGAAAGCTTGTCCCAAAATATTCTATAAAACTCACAAGCATACTCCTCCGAGCCTGGACTGTTGCTCCCCTGCAGGGACCTGACTGCCTTATTGAGATCAGAGATGATGATAGGTCTCTTAAGATTGTCAGCTACACCCTGTTTGATGGGAGGAACCAAAATCGGTTACAGAAAAATTGACAGTTGCCAATTTGTCTCAAACTGAATAATCCGTCTGACTCCTTTTCGTCTTTGAATTAGCAAAATAAACAAAAATTTTTGGTGCCAAAAAAATGGACGCAGGAACTATGGCTGACGGACATGGAAGCGGCATGTGGCAACAGGACAGTGGAGAACAGAATATTGAAAGATCAAGGAGAAAGCACTGGACAATACAGAGTTCCACTATACGACTACTGAAACAGATTGATGGTCAATTATTAAAGGACGACCCGGACGTCGGATGTGTGCAGAAAGCACACATCCGCTTTGCTATTAGCTGCTGACTGTGCTAATGGCAAAGGGGAACTGAACTGCCCTATTGAGGAGCACAATCCACTGGACGAAGTGGAAGTGGAGGGGAAACTCACAGAGGAGTATGATGACAGCATAGTCAGTATGAACGAACGTGCAAAGTGATTGATAAGCATGTTGGAAATTGTGAGTATAGAGCCCAGACAGGCGCAAGTGAATGAGATCAACACAAACTCCACACAGCACAGTAATGCTACAGTGAGGCTGCCTCAGCCAATAGCTGACAAATTCAACGGAGATGTCAGCTTATGGCAAGAATTTTGGAGCCAATACGAGACTACTATTCACAGTAACCAAGCTCTCTTTGAAAGTGAGATAAGTTTATATCCATGTCACTGACAAATAGTAACAGGCCGTATAGAGAGACTTACAGAGAGTTTGGTAGCTCTTGAGAGTGCTCTGGTTGGGCGATCCTAGGCCCAGTAGTAATGTCCAGTTTGTCAGAAAAAACATGCATGAGTTTGAAAAGAAAACTAAAAAAAAAAAGTGCTGTACAACAGACACCAGGAAGTAGTGGAGAACTACTTAAAGGAATGAATGGTTGAGGAGATGCCAAGAGAGGAAATTGCTGCAAGCAGTGTGACACACTCTTTGCCTCATCGTGCAGTGATGAGAAGACAGGGCAACAATGCTAAGGGTTTTGTTCTTCTCATGAAGATGAAAGTTCATTCCTGAATGACTCTCACATAACAAGCCCTTATCTAAACCCTGACCTGATGAATGCTCTTCTCAAGTTCAGGCTATATCATACTGCCAACATTAAAAGGGCATTTCAGCCAATATTGCTGTCAGGGAAATGTTTGTGGTTCTCAGGACCACCTACCAATGACACTGATGAACATTTGCTTGTGCTCAGAATGACAAGAGTGGTGTTTGGAGCTTCATCAAACTGGCAGCTACTATAAGGAAACATCTGAGACAATACCAGTAAGAAGAACCAGAAGCGGTAGAAACCATCAACTCATCTCTCTATGGCTTAATTTTAAGTTAAAATGAGTTGGAAGAGGCCTTCACAGTGACTACCACAACAAAGAACACTATGTCTGCTGATGAAATGGAGCAATGTAAATGGATAATGAACTTGGCTGAGCTCAAAGAAATATGACAAGGAAATTCAATGGATTGCACTACACAGCCAGAGACATGCGGATCAGTGCTAAAGGTTCTGAGCTTAGTGTGGAGACCAGTAATGAATGATTTTGTGTTCCACCTCAGAGGATTGCTGGACATTCTGAAAGGAAAAACAAACACAAAAAGAAGCGTCCTGCAGTTATCTACTCGCATCTTTGACCCATGAGGCTTCTTGTCTCCTTTCACCATAAGAATTAAGAATTTCAAGAAATGTGGGAGAGAGATTAAAGAGGGATGAAGAACTGCCACTTGATTTGACAAAGAAGTGGCAGCAGTGGTGTTCAGAGCTCCCTCAACTGCGCCAGCTGGCAATCCCAAAATGGACATGGAACAACTGAACAGTCAGGATGTAAAGTTACATGTGTTTTGTGACTCAAGTAAACGAGCCTACAGTGGATTTGCCTATCTGCAAGGAAAAACTAAGGAAGGGGAAATAAAAAATGATCCCGTTTAATGTCGACAATCCACTTTTTCCTCAACTCATCATATTCAGGGAATGAAAATAAACTCAAAGTACAGTAGCATCGCACTGAACTGAACACTTAGGAATGCAACAGTGGTAGCTTGATGAGTTCTCCTCTCTTCTTTGGGATAAAATCTAGGAGTGTGATGTCCATGTAGTTGCCATGTAGACCCCTGTCTGCCAATCCAAGGGAACTGCCGCCAATATCCACGCAATATTGCAATGTTGTGTCAGCCAAAACAACCCCAGGACATCAAGAACTTGAGGGATTCTCAGGTGAATGTCATCTACCACCAGACCTTACCACCACCACAGAATATGGTGGTGGGAAGTCCACCACCAGGTTATTGGAATGGGTTATCAGAGTTGTGTTGATCATTCCACAGAATGATTATTTGTTATTAGAATCCTAACTGAGATGGTGATCAAACTGTGTTAACCACAGTATCAGAGGTATGATGAGGAAACACTGCTGGATTGATTACCTACAAGATATTTCTACATGGAAACATAAATGTAGATACACAGTATTGTGAAAAATATGCTCTTTTTTGCTTTTAAATAATATATTTTGCTGATATCAAAGATAAAAACAAATATATTGGGCTATGTTGCACTGCTTTGTTTTAGCAGCTAGATTTAGCGTTGCAGTGTCCTAAAAATATGTCTGCAATTTTTAACTTTCCTTTATATACCTTACTAGAATTATTGCATTTTCAAAAAACTAACTGACCTGTGATATTGTATAAAGCTTTTCCAAACAAAATAAAAAGGGAGGAAGAAATAAGCTCAACTTCAACTTACATGAAAACAAAAAATAATGCAATTGTGAGAATTAAAGTCCAGCAAGGATGTAAACCAGAGCTGCTTGAAAACAGGATTCAGCAAAGTCGAGGTGAGAATATCAGGGGCATATTTCTGGGTTCATAATTTAACAACAAACATAAATGAGATGGTTGTGACTGACAATACTACTGTTTTTACCTTTGACTTGAAGGAAAAGTTAGGTTTTTTGTTGTAGATCATGGTTAGTGGTATGCTTCCATGTTTTAACACTCATGAGCAGGATATGAAACAAGAAAATGGAAGCGCAATTGTTTGCAATAACATGATAACATGCAAGACTGCTCCCTGAGGGCTTGAGACTCCAGATGAGCTGTCGTGCCAGAAGAGTCAGACAAGATGGAGGAGTACTTCACACTTCACACAGTTTTCTTTACACTCTCCCACCATCTTGCAAAAAGCCTTTTTCTAATTATGGAAATATGTTTTGTAGTACAGTACGTGTGTTTGTCACTGCTGTTTCAAGCAGCCATTGAGGTGTGGCTTATTTGTTGTTGATCAGTGCTTTGAAGAGCGAGTTTGGACAGATGACATGTTGTCACAAACTGAAGCAGTAAGAGGACAGACAGTGGACTTCAGCTGTAAAAATAGCATCAAATGAAAAGAAACCATGACATTAATGAGCCTTGTCTGGTGATGTGCAGAGTCCCTGGGGGCTTCCAACTCAGAGACATCAGTGGATCTTTAAAAAAAACATGAAAGCTGCTCTTCAAAAAAGATCAGAGATACAAAGAATTAAGGAGAATGGTGTCCACAACAGCAATATCAATGCTCGTCAGATTAAATCTCTGTAGCTTCATATCATCACTGCTAAAAATGGCTCTTTTTACAGAAAACACTCTATGCTATGCATGCTCTGTTTAAAGCCTCTAGAAGGTGTGAGAGGTGAAGCTATAAAGTCCTCTAAAAACAGAGACAGACCTATAAAACAATGTGCAATAGACCCGTGGGACCACAAGGTGTCTCTTATCCTCTACTGAAAATCTGCCCATCTCTCTTTGACTTTGTGTTGTAGGGTGTGGAGATAGTTGCGGAGAAGAGGGTGGATTGTTTAAGGCAAAGCAAGCAAAATTAAAGAGTGCCTGTAAGAAGTTTGTCCAGATCCTTCCCAAATGCAAGTCATTCTCTGAAACGGATTCCAAAGACACTCTGCATTTAAATCAGACAACATGGTTAATTTAGATTTAGTTTATTCTTACAAGTCTATAAAATCATTTCAGTATTTGGATGAAGCAAGAGGGACACCTTAGGAAATAAATTAAATCAACACATAAAATCAGATTATTTTTTAATCATATATTTGAGTTAATAATACTAATGAAATGATTGTGGATGTATCCTAACACATTCCCAGTGCCCCTTAATGATATAATGTAAATAAAGTTTTCATTATATCTCTCGTATATATATCTGCTTTATATATTTTATGATACCAATCCACACATACTCTGTGCTATGATAACAGCCAAAAGTGCATCAGCTAAATATTGACTTATAGGAGGTGAATATTTACCTGTTTTATATTTAATATGATTTAAATTATTTTTGAGGTAATCAGTTTTCATTTTGATACCATTTTTTATTGTTAAATAAAAAAAAAAAGATTAATACAATCAAAGTGAATTAATAATTATGGGGCAGAACTTTTCTTGTACCGACTTCAAGGTAAAGAGCTATTAAGCTGCAATGAAGTCAGAAGGAACCACAAGCAAAGATATCTTTCTGGAAACACTGGTGGAAGGAGAGCTTTTAGTCTGCATGGAGCTAGAGACTGAAACTATGAGAGCCCTACTGCATATAATGGAAGCCTGTCCAATCTGCTGAAGTTACAGTGGAAGACCATGGTGATGATGGTGATACAGTTATTCCAGCGGGGCAGCCCCACTGCAGTAAGGCTTCGCTCTTTCAGGTCTCAGTCTGGCCTGCAGAAAATGGGTATGAGGTATTACTTAAATCATTTCTGTCTGACCAAGCCTCATTCTGGCCTTGTTACATATAGTATTTAACTGACAGACTAACATTATATACAATGGATTTAATATTATTTTAAAAATATCCATCCAGAGACCCCAAAGACCAGAAGAAGGCTTGATTAACTTGTTTTATGTAAATCCAACAAAAGGCCATCAACAGTGCAACGCTGTTCTTCAGTTTTTCAAATATCCTGAATTATTAAAAACACTCAGGGTCAGATTTGGCAGTGACATAAAGCATGTTTGTACTATGGAGTCAACAGTTCTTTTTATTAAACAAATTGTAGATGCTCAAGCAAACGGTTAACTTTGTCATACTGTCCACCTTTGTTCTGTTTTTATAACCTCAGCCTGCTTATGTTCTTTTGGACGGAAGTGGTTTCTTTACTGTGCTTCTTATCACAAGATCATTGTCCAACAGTGAAATGAAAACTGAACGTAAAAAAAAAAACAGTCAGAAGCAGAGGGCAATTTCTGCAGAGCTAAAGAGATTCTAATGATGGAGGATTTGTAACAAGTCTGTGAAAGACTAAACTGAAATGTAATTTAAGTGTTGCAAATAAATATGATTTAAATCTTGGTGTTATATTTATTGTAATACACTACAAACATGATAATTTTTCAAAGCAGCTCTCAGGAGTTAAACCAACAAAGCAGCTATTGTATATTGATGTACAGTAAGTATAAAGCATTGACTGAGGCAAGAGAGCCAAGACCAATTTAAAAACAGACTTATCTCTGACCTCAAGTCACATATTCAGATTAAAAAGTTGCTCTGTGCATTCAGTGGAGAGAAAAAGTAATGTGTAAATGTTGCAGGAAATACAGGCATCATATTTTTCTGTTTATTCTTCACACCCACACACATGCACACAGTTTAAATATCAAGCGTAGAAACATGAGGAAAAAGCTTTATTTCAGTGGGTTTTTGGAATGTAGCAATTTTTGTCTTAGTGTGGATTAGTTGCGCAGCTCAGACAGAAAAACTGCTTTTAATAACTGGCTCTAGAGGGAAAATTCAGATATCTAAGCTTGACTGACAGCCTCTCCAACTCCTGAGATAAAGCCAATTAAATAACATGGGTAGAAGAGAGAAAAATAAATAATCTAAAGCTGGATAAATAAATGCTAAATTATTTGAGTGACCTTAGAGGGGCATTATTTCACTGCACATGCATACTGGAGATTAAAAAACACCTATAAATATTTATGCGGGGCAATTTCCAGAGAGCAAATAAGCAGTGCATTATCTGTGAGTTTAAAGTGGAGTCATCCTGATGCCCCTTCCTCTGGAAGTGCAGACTGCGAAAAAAACACATTCAAAGTTAAACTAAAGGAGTGGATAATACAAATTATTAAATAAAAAAGAATATTTATATACATAAACTGCAGAACATTGCAGAAGTACTTTAAAAGTACAGTTTCAGGGACTAACCAGTTCACAATGCACCATTTTTAGTTCACTAATCTGCTTCTCTTTCCAGTTTTACAAGGCACGAAAAGTGATCTGATTTGTATACATATCCCATTTAAATAGAGAAGAGATTAGAGGCACATCAATCTTGGCCCAGCCCCAGGGAGAGGGGGAAAAGGTTACTAAATTTATCACTGTGGCTTCTGTTGCAGGAGATTTAAAAATGGGGATGGGAGTTAGAGTCTGACTGACTGTCCTCTGAGAAAGAATAAAGCTCCACCTCTGTGTACTCTTCCAGCAAAGAGACCATTAATTACACACACTCTCTTCATGCCCAAACCGAATGTAATATATGACTGAGACGATGAGTAAAGGCTCACACCCAGTGATTATAGGCTGTTCATCAAAACATCCAGCACTCCCAAACTGCACTAGGTTAGTCCTTAATACTAGAAACAACTGGGATGAGGATAAAAACAGAAGCATTCCTATACAGACAAATAGTTTGTTTTTGAGACATATCCACATATTTTTCTGTGTTACTACATGTCTTTGATTAACCACCTGACAAAATAAAAATAATAAGCACCTGGAAACCAAAAAAGGTAGAGCTGAAAGTTTAAGTGTGTGAAGGCTCTGAGCTGAATTTTGCTAGCCATGCAAAATGCTGCCCTCTGTCAGGGCAACTGTTGCTACTATCCAGTAGCTTGACACCATCAGTGTGTGAGTATGTGAATGTGTGCATGACTGCACGCAGTGTGAAACACTGGGTTCCTCTGAATTTGATAAGCACTGTACAAGTACAGACAATTTACCATTTACTAAGCACAATACGAGACATTTCCATATTAGAAAAACAGCAGTGGATGGACATGTCATCAACCTCTGACCTGAAAAATTGAGTAAGAAAGAAATGGAACTCTAGACACTTTCAGATGACAAAAAGCATCAGATATGTAGATCCCCCAAAATCATGCTGATAAAATATGTATCGTTGCTAATATTATTATATGTACACACCGCTATCACCTTGGGCTGCTACCATATCGTGGTGGAGGGGTTTGACTGCCACAATGATCCTAGGAGCTATGCTGTCTGGGGCTTCATGCTCCTGGCAGGGTCACCCAAGGCAGACAGGTCCTA
Source organism: Gambusia affinis (assembly GCF_019740435.1). Taxonomy (NCBI): domain Eukaryota; kingdom Metazoa; phylum Chordata; class Actinopteri; order Cyprinodontiformes; family Poeciliidae; genus Gambusia; species Gambusia affinis. Next base: position 1,356,451 of record NC_057872.1, on the reverse strand, counting down.
GGTGAGGGACCAGACAAAGCGCAGCCCGAAGACCCTGATAATGCACTTCGTGTTCCCTCGCCTGGACGCGGGTCACCGGTGCCCCACTCTGAAGCCAGGCCTGGAGGGGCAGGGACAATGGCGAGTGCCTGGTGCCGGGCTTTTACCCATGGAGCCCAGCCGTTCTAAGCCCGAAGAGGAAACATGGACCCACCCTCCCATGGGCCCACCACCCGTGAGAGGGGCCAAAGTGGTTGGGTGCATTGTGTGATGGGTGGCGGCCAAGGGAGAGGACCCTGGCGGTCTGATCCTCGGTTGCAGAAGCTGGCTCTTGGGACGTGAAATGTCACCACTCTGGTGGGGAAGGAGCCGGAGCTAGTGTGTGAGGTCGAGAGGTTCCAGCAAGAAATAGTCGGTCTCACCTCAACGCATGGCTCTGGTTCTGGAATCAGTCTCCTTGAGAGGGGCTGGACATACATACACTCTGGAGTTGCCCAAGGTGAGAGGCGTCAGGCAGGAGTGGGCATACTTGTTGCTCCCCATCTCGGCGCCTGTACGTTGGGGTTTACCCCGGTGAATGAGAGGGTAGCCTCCCTCTGCCTATAGGTGGGGGGACGGGTCCTGACTATTGTTTGTGCTTAAGGGCCAAACGACGGTTCAGATTACTCACCCTTTTTGGAGTCCTTAGAGGGTGTTCTGTTGTTGGACTTCTGTGCTTGTCATGGATTGTCTATAACAAATACCATATTCAAGCATAAGGGTGTCCATATGTGCACTTGGCACCAGGACACCCTAGGCCACAGTTCAATGATTGACTTTGTCATTGTTTCATCGGATCTGCGGCCGTATGCCTTGGACACTCGGGTGAAGAGAAGTGCGGAGCTGTCCACTGACCACTACCTGGTGGTGAGTTGGCTCCGCTGGTGGGGGAGGATGCGGGTCAGACCTGGCAGGCCCAAATGTGTTGTGAGGGTCTGCTGGGAACGTCTGGCAGAATCCCCTGTGAGACGGAGCTTTAACTCCCATCTCTAGCAGAACTTTGAACACCTCCCGGAGGGGGACATGGAGTCTGAATGGACCATGTTCCGTGCCTCCATTGTCGAGGCGGCCTATCTGAGCTGTGGCCGCAAGGTTGTCGGTGCCTGTCGCGGCGGCAACCTTCAAACCCATTGGTGGACACCTACGCTGAGGGATGCCGTCAGGCTGAAGAAGGAGTCCTATCGGGCCTTTGTGGCCTGTGGGACTCCGAAAAAGCTGATGGGTACCAGCGGGCAAAGCAGCATGAGGGAGTATGGGGTACAGGTCCCTTTGATACGGGCTGTCAAGTCCTTATTTGACCGGTGTCAGAGTCTAGTCCGCATTGCTGGCAGTAAGTCGGGCTTGTTTCCGGTGAGAGTAGGACTCCGCCAGGGCTGCCCTCTGTCACCGATTCTGTTCATTACTTTTATGTACAGAATTTCTAGGTGCAGCCAAGGTGTTGAGGGAATATATTTTGGTGGCCTTAGGATTGCATCTTTGCTTTTTGCAGACGATGTTGTTCCTTTTGACTTCATCAGCGAAAAAAGCGAAGCTCTTGATTTACCGGTCGATCTACGTTCCCACCCTCATCTATGGTCATGAGCTTTGGGTCATGACTGAAAGAACAAGATCAAGCAGCCGAAATGGGTTTTCTCCGTAGGGTGTCTGGGCTCTCCCTTATAGATGGGATGAGAAGCTCAGCCATCCGGGAGAGACTCAGAGTAGAGCCGCTGCTCCTTCACATTGAGAGGGGCCAGTTGAGGTGGCTCGAGCATCTGGTCAGGATGCTTCCTGAACGCCTCCCTGGTGAGGTGCTCCGGGCACATCCCACTGGGAGGAGGCTCTGGGGAAGACCCAGGACACGCTGGAGGGACTATGTCTCTCGGCTGGCCAGGGAACGCCTTGGGATTCCCCTGGAGGAGCTGGAACAAGTGGCTGGAGAGAGGGAAGTCTGGACCTCCCTTCTGAGGCTGCTACACCCGCGACCCGACCCCAGATAAACTGAAGAAGATAGAGAGATGGATGGATGGATAGATGGATGGATGGATGGATGGATGGATGCTAGTTCTAGTTGTCTCTCTTTTCACTACACTTAGAAAATGTCACCATGTAGGATCAAAAAGGGGGTGAGGGGAGCTATGGCGTGTGTGAGAGTTCCCCTTTATTCCTTTGTGTCATGGTACTCACACAGGCAATTCTGAAGTTTGTTCTAAATGGAGAAACTTAATGAAACAGGCTTCACAGCTTAGTTCTAATTAAAGCACATCATAATGTTACATTTTTAACTCTCAAGAGTCTGCCACCAGAACCATGCACACTGACGCTGTGTCCTTGGACAAGACACTTCACTCACCTTGCCTGCTGGTGGTGATCAGTGGATCAGACTGCCCCAATGCAGCTCTGGCTATTATCCAGTAACTTGCCACCATCAGTGTGTGAATGTGTGTATAAATGTAGTGTGAAGCACTTTGGGATTCAAGTACACGTGCTGATCATAAAATTAGAATATCATGAAAAAGTTGATTTATGCCAGCAATTCCAGTCAAAAAGTGAAACTTGTATATTACATTGATTTGTTTTACACAGACTGATATATTTCAATTGTTTATTTTAATGTTTATGATTATAACTCACAACTAACGAAAACCTCAAATTCAGTATCTCAGAAAAGTACAATATTGCTTAAGGCCAATGCTAAAAAGGACTTTCAGAAATGTTGACCAACTGAAAAGTATGAACATGAAAAGTATGACCATGTTCAGCACTTAGTTGGGGTTCCTTTTATCCAGATTACTGCAGCAATGCGGCATGGCCTGGAGTCCATCAGTTTGTGGCACTGCTCAGGTGTTACCAGAGCCCAGTTTGCTCTGATAGTGTCCTTCTGTTCTTCTGAATTGTTGGGTCTGGACAATCAAATGTTCCTCTTCATAATATTCCATAGATTTTCTATGGGGTTAAGGTCAGGCGAGTTTGCTGGCTTATTTAGAACAGGGTCCTTAAACCAGGTGCTGGTAGCTTTGGCAATGTGTGCAGATGTCAAGTCCTGTTGGAAAATTAAATCTGCATCTCCAGACAATTGGTGAGCATTAGGAAGCATGAAGTGCTCTAAAAGCTTCCAAGGCTGTGTTGACCTTGGACCTCAGAAAACACAGTGGACCAACACCAGCAGATGACATGGCATCTAATCCATCACTGACTGTGGAAACTTTGAACCTCAAGCAATGTGGTTTCTGTGCCACTCCTCTCTTCCTCCAGATTCTGGGATCTTATTTTCCAAAGGAATTACAAGATTTACTTTAATCAGAGAACATAACTTTGGAACACTCAGCAGCATTCCAGTCCTGTTTGACTTTAGCATATTTAAATGGGTTTTGTTTCACAATCTTCTCCACGATGTGGTTATCATGATTGCTTGTCCACCTTTTTCTACCACTTTTCCTTCCCTTCACCTCTATGAATGTGCTTGGACTCAGAGCTCTGTGCACAGCCAGCTTCTACAGTAATGTGTGTCTTGTCCTCTTGTGCAAGGTGTCAAAGGTCATCTTTTGGACAACTGTCAAGTCATCCCCATGATTGTGCAACCTACAGAACTAGACTGAGAGACAATTTAAAAGACTTTGCAGGTGTTAATTAGCTGATTAATGTGTGGCAACAAGGGTCTTCAATATTGAACCTTTTCATGATATTCAAATTTTCTGAGATACAGAATCTATAGTTTTTATTAATTGTCATTGATAATCTTCAAATAAACATTTGAAATACATCAGTCAGTATGTAGTGAATGAATGCAATATACACATTTCACTTTTTGAATGGAGTTTCTGACTTTAATCAACATTTTCATAATATTCTGATTTTAAGAACAGCACCTGTATAGGGCAGTTACTTTTTAAAAGGGGCCTGACAAAATGAAGATAGCAAAGGTTTTTCCAGTCCATAAAAGTGGAGTCAAACAAATATTAACAAATTATAGACCGATATCATTGCTACCACAATTTTGAAAAACTTTGAAAAAATTATTCATAAAAAGACAGGTCTCCTTTCTTAATAAAAATAATATACCGAACTAGCACCAGTACGGCTTCAGGAATAACTGTTCCACAACTTTAGCTGTGATGGAGTTTGTAGAGCACATTGCTGCAACAGTTGACCAGAAGCTTAAAAGCATAGGTGTGTTTTTTGACCTATGCAAGGCATTTGATACTATTGACCACACACAACTATTAGGTAGATGCAAACTGTATGGCCTACGGGGGGTTACATATCAGTGGTTGAAGAGTTATTTGAGGAATAGATTACAATATGTACAAATTAACAACACAAAGTCACAAACAGACATAATAAAATGTGGTCTTCCTCAAGGCTCAGTGCTAGGACCTAAATTATTTATGCTTTATTTAAACAATATTTCTGCAGTATTCAGTACTTTAAAGTTTATCATGTTTGCTGAAAAAGATTTGGACGAAATAATGAAAACAGTAGAAAAAGAGTTAGCTGAGTTGAAAACATGGTTTGATTACTATAAGTTGTCTATAAATGAAGAAAAAACTAAATTTATGGTATTCTCTGGTAATCAGATCTATAACAATGTAAAGATATGCATAAATGGAGTTGAAATCGAAAGAGTTTATGAAACAAAATTTTTAGGGATTATTATAGACAATAAACTTAGTTGGAAGCCTCACATAGAATATATTAGAAAAAAAGTTACAAAAACTATTGGAATATAAAAAAAAAGATTTAATAAACGTTAAAGGCTTGTATATTACATATTCCTCTTTGGTTATGCCTTACTTGTTTTATTGCTCAGAAATCTGGGGAAATGCAAGTAAAACAACCATTGATATATTAGATAAGTTGCAAAAAAAAAACTATAAGGTTTATTAATAAGGTGGGATATCATGAACCAACTGATAAGCTCTTTATTCAAAGTAATACATTAAAATTTAAAGATATTGTCTATATAAGAATACTGAAATTAATGTATAAAGCATTGCATAAAAGTCTTCCTTCTAGTATTCATAAATCATTTAAGCTAAGAGAGAATAAACATAATTTGCGAGGTTTGTTTATATTTGATTGTGCACAAGAGAAGAACCAGATAAAGTCTAGATGTGTTTCAGTTATTGGTGTAAAACTGTGGAATGAATTGAATGATGATTTTAAGTTATTTCCTTTCTTGGTGAGCTTTAAAAGAGCTTTAAAATGTAAAATGATAACATCTCACGCTGTTAAGAAGATTTATGTATATAATGTAATGTAAGGTATAAAAACAGCGTAGGCAAGAATAAGCTTTGCTTCAGCCGATTCCTTTTTTGGTAAACTGTGGGTTTGTTTATTGTTGTTTTTTTCTTTTGTTGTTTTCTGTGTTTAATGTGGACAATTCACCAAAAATAAAGTGATAAACTAAAAAAAAGAAAGAAAAGAGGCTGTTCAAGCATTAGTTTGTTGGACATTAAGGAGGAGAAAAAATAAATGCTGTCGCAACTTACCTGGAAAAGACCGAAATCTCATAAAATGTGTTTTGGTTTTTTTTGTTTTACCTGTTTCTCACACTGGCCATAGTCAGGGCCCTGGTCTGGCTGAAAGAAACAGATTTCTCCTCGGTTTTTTGCCATCTCTATCAACCCAAAAGCTGTCCTCACTGTGGCATTTCGAGCATGAACAAAAACCATGACCTGTTCAACAAACATACAGAATAAAAATTAAAGCAATGAAAAAATTAACTGATTCATAATTTAAAGTTTGAAAACATATCTGCCCCTTACAAAGTTCTTTCATACTTGCATGCTATCACACACAGGCAAACTGTTTATTTTGTGTTCAATATTCACTTGGCAACTTCTAAAAAAGGTTGCATTGGATTTTATTCAGGGCATCAGAGTAAAATGCATGCTTGACTTTTCAAATTTTCAAAACTTTAAAAATCATGCATCATTCTCCTTCTAATTCACAGTTTAATACAAAATAGTTGGTCACAAAAATGCTATGGAAATACAATTAATCTGTAATAGGACAAAAGTTGAAAAGCTCAAGGGATGCAAATGCTTTTAAAAGACACTGCATAAAACAAAAATAGTTTTGCTTTGGTGCTCGATGAAAACAAATATTCTGATGTTTAAATCTACTTGAGCTTCAGTGCAGACATTGTGAACTGTACTCCTAGAATTTGGAATTTTATTTGTTTTTATCTTCAGTTCCAGGGAGATGTCCCACCAGACAAACAACCCTAGAACATGTGAAGTGATATCAGAATGGGAAAGGAGAAAAAGGAAGCAAAAATCTTCTGATTTGCATTTTTTATGACAATAAATGAATAAACTTTTTACAATTTTTTTTTACTTTTGAGAAGCTTTTATGTTTGTTTATCCAATGAAGATCCAGAGGAGCAAAGAAGAGCAACAGACTGCAAAGACATGCAGCAGGAGCAGGAGCAGCTATGTGCTTGTTCCAACACACACAGTCCAAAGGGACACTGTAGCAAATGTTATTTATTGGAGGTGTTTTATCAGCACCACTGAGCTGTGTGGAAACGTAAGCGCCAGATTCTCAGCTTATTAAACTTTGTTCTGGCAGCATGCTTCCCACCAAGGATGCTGGAAAAATCATAAAGAAAATTCCATCCATCACATCCGCCCTGATGAAATTAATATATGTCAGCGCCACTTCTTGACAATTTAATATTAAATGAAAAAAGGTGTCTCCCCAGTTGTGCAGTGGACTCAGCAGCTAAAACATGGAAGGTGGACTAGAGAAGAGTATTTAAACATGCTAATAAAAGAAAAAGCTTCCTGGTGGTGGATGATCAAAATGCTTCATCATAATGGTTTTGTCTAAGAGAAGGGAACGTGTGTGTGTGTGTACTTGTGATAAAATCAGCAGGATAACAACAGTGCTTGGTAGAGATGGAAATTAAATGGCAAAGTCTGAATTTGCAATTCTCATGTTCCCAACAGGCCTTCTGAGGTTGCAGAGTTGAGGCAGAATGAGAGGAAGGTGGTGCATGGGCTTGGGTGGGGAAACAAAGAAGAGGAGGCCTACAATGGGGCAAATAAGACCTTGAGAAATTTTCAGATAGCTTCTAAGAAAAGCAAGGTTTGTGATAAAAAAGTTGCAACACTGAGCCTCTACGACTCTGCTATCAGTACAGAAACATCTGCTTTGTGATGCACCCATTGCAGTTTCTGGCTGACCATAAATCTCCACCGATCTTCAAAAAGTCTATTTTGATCGATAATGATTTTTTTTGTCTGAAATGCCACTACATACAACAAGAAAGTTGATGATTTGGCTGCAGTAGGCCATTATTGTTAAGTGCAAAAGTGCCAACATGACCTGGTGGGCGGGTCTATCTGTCAAACCTCTTAGACGGCAGAGCAACAGAGAACTGTTGAGATACAACTAATCCTCCAAAATTATTGGTGCACCCCTAATTACTCCCACAAAATACAGTAGATCTTATTAGGATGTTATTCCATGAATAAACATAAAGCAATGCATAAGTGTTAAGATGAAAAAAATGACCATTTTAGAAATTCCTCCCTAATAAATAGTTGAAACATGTGGAATGAATACTTTATACTCCCTCTTTAGTTCAATATCCCTCAACAAAGCTGCTCTCTCAATACCCTTGTTTGTTAGAAAACATTAGAGAACAATCCTAATCATTAGGGAGAATGTTGTGGAGAGGTTTAAAGCTGGGTTAGGTTCTAAAACAGTATTGCAAGGTTTGAACATTTACTTAGAGGAAATTACAACTATTATTCTGCCAAATGCTAGAGGTTTGGAATAAGAGAGTATAACTCAGAGAATAAATTTTCAGCTCAGTTGGTAGAATCTCTCCAAAGGACAATTATTAGTCATCACCTCCACAAATCTGACCTTTATGAAGTAATAGGAGAAAGAAAGTTGTAAAAAATCCTGTTTGTAGTTGTCTGAGTCAATTAGGAATACTGCAAATATTAATGTTTTTTGCTTAGTTAATACCAAAACTGTAGAGTAGAGATCCACTGATTGCAGTTTCTGGGGGATCGCCAATCCCCCAGGATCTTGATCTGCTGAAAGTCAATGAGTTGACAACAGTGGGGTGTCTACTTTTAACTGCAAATGTGCAGACATGAACTGGTGGGCTGATCTGTCAGTGAAACCTCTCTCACAGCTGAGTGGAAAAGAACAGTGGTTGACTTTTGCATATAAATTGATGCCAGCATTTTTATAAACTATTTTATTTTTGGAGGGGGTATTTCTGTAACTCAAACAAATACCTGCACAATCACATCTACACTAATCTGATTTATTTCTTCACTCTTTTCTAAGGTAAAATAGAAACATTGAATTAAAGGGTCTATAAATAAGCCAAATGAATATATGACATTTATTTCTAGGTGATGAATCCCTTCCATTTTCAGAACTGGATAAATGTATGAATGTCAAATATATTTCAGTTTAGATTAAAAAGAACTCACCTGATGTCCAGCTTTAATCTGCTGCAGAACCTTGTTGTAGCACACTTCTTCCATGTCATGAATTTGTTGGATCTGTGCAGAACACAAAACAACAGTGACTGATCTGCTTTTGCTTTAAAAGGTTTAATCTTCATCATAAAAGGGAAGTTTAGGCACTAGGAGGCTTCATTTGTGTAGTTTTTAATCTTTAATATCAATACCAGTGATCAAACGTCAAATAATAATGACCATGGAGATAATAATGCAGCTAAAGCCTTGTATCATTAAACCAGTATTCTTAATTCTAAATATGTATCTATCAATACATGATGGCCAACAATTTACCTTGTTTGTGGTTTTGATGCCAACAAAGGTTTGTCCAAGAGGCACAGGTCTGAAGCGGCTGTCAAAGAAGAACAAGCCAATATAGGGGTTGACGTGCAGGAAGGCTGCCACATCCAGGTAGTTTGGCAGGGTGGCAGACAGTCCCAGGATCCTGATCATACTCTGGGTAGACTCCACCTGCCCATGAAACAGTGCAGAGTAAAGCTAGACCAGAGATCTCTACATTCATCCATGTGGATGGAACTAAATCAGCCCTGGGAAGTCTTGGAAGACAAAAAAACGGTGCTTGCGTATACTTGTAGAAATTGACAACAAATATGGATTCATAAGTATGCTAGAGACATTATAGGCCTCTAACATACTTTTATTCTGTGGTTCCTGGTGTTTTTCACTGTGTTTTATAACTATGTAAACAATAAATCACAAGATTTTTGGCATATTCAGGTTTGAAGTTAACTTTTAACTGTGGTGGAAATTTTGTAAGGTTCTCTGTGCAAAAAAAGTTGCCCCTGTAAATAATATGACATTTAAAGTTAGGCGACATTAAGTGAATTGTGATTTTATCAAGAGGATGATATGCTCAGAGCATACAAATAAGAAGTCGCTGAAGGAACTGTTTTGCATTGACCAGAGAGAATTGATTTTTAATCAACAGTGTTTTACAGTGATGTGTATTGAGGATTGTTTGACTTTGTGCACATTTTTAGGACAACTGTTAGAAGTTTGTGTGGAACTTGAATTGTTCAATTGTTTTTCCTTTTCAGACTGGATGAAATATTAACATTTCTGAGTGGCTCAGCCATAGTCCTGACATGAATCTGTGATAAGAGGCCTTCATACCTCAAACAGTTGGAGCTAATCACCAAACATAAATAAAATGACAGAAGAAGCCAGAAAAAAGCTGCTCAGCAATTGTATGAAGGGTTTGACTGCTGCCTTATCAATACAGATGTTTGAGATTTTCAGAAATATTAAAAGAATATGATTTTTGACTGCCCATTTTTAATAAATTATAAATACAGGCAACATTTAAAAGAAGTGATTGAACTATGTCTTTAGAGATGTCAGCTTTATTCTCTGCTAGAAACAAACATATTAAATGCATTGAATGAAAAAACATGTTAAATCTAAATCTGCCAAAGGAATTAACATTTCTGGACTTAACCGTATATGTATGTGAAAAAAGGTGATGCAGTACATCGCTGACTGAACAAAAGCTGTCTAGCTTTTGTTCTGAAAGTGCTCTATCACTTCCTTCACACACAGTATGTTGGTGCATTAAAAAAACTTTTATCTGTAACAGTTCCAATCAGCATTCAGTCCTTTGAGATTGAAAGCTGCAGTAAGGGAGCTGTTGGTTAACATGTTTCTTCCTGCAGAAATAATCAGCTTGGTATACTCCAACCTGTGCATGGTGAACAATGAATGCACAACAATGAATTCAATTCAAATACACAAATAAAACCTCATGCTCCTTCTTAGGAGTGAAGAAGGTTTAACAAAAACAAGTTAAAATATTTAAATTCTACAGCAAAAGCAATCATGTAATAAGCCACTATTGCTTTGGAGAGAAGAGACACACACATCCATGAATTCAGTACAATAAACTTGAGAATTAACCATACACAATGAATAACATCATTTCCGGGTGTAAAGTGCAAGTAAAACACAAGCCATTATGCTGCCAGCGTAGAAGGCTTCAGTGGTTTGAAAGAGAAGTCTACCTTCTGTCAGATGAGCGTGACATGAACAGCTAATAAAAACAAGGCTAAAAGCACTTTCTGTGTAAGCTATGTCAAAAGCATGTGCTAATTGAAGAGAGGTTCGGGCTTTATATCTTTAGAAATAATAAGGATTTCCAAGGCTACAAAGCTTCAGAAATGGCTTTATAACTAATAAAAAATGTAACATTGTTTTTGCAGAAATCTAAAATTTTTGAAGTTTTTATTAATTGATTGTACATTTTAATAGGTTTTCATTTATTAATTTCTTCAAACACATTTATCACTACTGCTGCGAAAATGCAGTTGTTTACTCTGATTTCCTTGTTTTTGCTTTCCTGTCACACTGAAATTACTAGGATTTTCTGGTAGAAATAAAACATCATATTTGCATCAATTATGGGAAGTCATCACAGTAGCAACACAGGAATAAATGAACATTTATTGATGCTTTAATCTGACACAAAAACCTAGAAATGAGAATAACTTTTCAGATAAATTCAGATGCATAATGTATACTTGGCAAACAGAGAATTTTAGAAACGGTTTAGGAACTCTGGCCTACTAAGCTTATGTACACCAGCATCCTCAAAGCTACAAATCACAACAACACTGACTCCGTTTCCACTAAAGCTGAAAAGCAAGTGACTAACAGGAATTGGTTAACATTGTGGACAAAAATAGGAATTATAATGGCTCTTGAGATAAGTATATCTATTTTAGTCATGCTTAAGATGGTCTACCTTTGATGTGTCATGTGTGAATTATGTTGGTGTTACTGCTACCTATTGTAAAAACCTTGATGTTTCAGCAGGGTTATCAGTATGCATTAAATAGTGCAAGCATAATTTGAGCTAACAGCTGGATTCAACCACTGACACATTGCTTGCACAATACAGTATTTGTAGACATCTGTTCTAACTACAGATGTCCTGGTCTTATCCTAAATAATTGGCTTGTAAAATTACATTGTATCATGGGTGTTTTATTTTGTTGATCTTTCCATGTCGACTGTACTTAATAATCTAAGAATGTTTCAACTTACATTTTTTAGGCATTATATAATGTTATGCTATTCCCTCATCAAACACATATCTGGAGTGTATGAAAAACAAAGTCCCATCTGACATAATCAAACTCCACGTAGAGTGAGATTACAGTTTCCAAAGTATTGCCTTGATGGATGACAGATTATTTTCCAATTGATGGGTCAATACATTAGCAATAATTTCAGTATCTCTATTTAATGAAGATATTGGGTAGTATGAACAACCATCCAAATTATCTTTGTCCTGTCCAATTATTTTTTTATGCTTTGTTGGAGACAAAAATTGTGAGTGAAAGATTTTTCAAATATTGACTGCAACCGTAGAATTATTTGGGTAGAAATCATGTTATAGAAGCCAGAAGGACATTTCTGACAGGTGTCCTTGAGAGTACTTCCGGCCTGTCCGGTGACTGGAAGGTCACCAGACAGTAGCATGTTGTAAGGTGACATTCCAGACAGTGTACTACTTATGGCCATTTCAATTTCAGCATTAGAAACAGACTTCTCCAAACTAGTCATTAAATCTTATCCTAAGGAAGGAATGTCAAGTCTCAGATGTTTTCTTTAACTACATCACCATTAGCTGTGGGGGTGACGTACAAAATCTGATGGTATTTTGAAAAACAGCTGTTTTTGTCTTGGTTATCTCTACATCTTGTTCCCTGATTATTTTGGATCTCAAATATAGCCTGATTTGTTGTACTCTGTCAGAACTGATGAGGCAACAACTTGCCAGTTTTCTCTCCAACTTCATACAAATAGCTGCACAGTTTAGAGAGAAGGTATTCAGCTAGTTGATGTAAGATTGTATTCAGCTTGTAATTATATAGTGAAAGGATCAGGAGAATTATTGAATTTAATATATTATTTATTATCTCACCATTGATCAATGGTGCTGCTCTTTTCTGTTGAGCATAAAGTTATATTTTTTGACCCTTCAAATGATGTAGTTAAGTTCATGTAAAAGCGTACGTTGCTACTCACCTTTGTTAACAACTGAGGCTGAACAAGTTTGCTCCAACACTGGCTTAGTTTTGTCTTAGAAAAATTAGGAAAATTCACCATATTGTGTATCAACATGGGTGAGTGGATGAGAACTAGAGTGTGTGTCAGTAGAGACGGTGGGCTGCCCAATCTAAGAGCCTCCTGCTGGAAGTGACAGGGAAGATTTGTAAGGCCTTTAATGTGATGCAGAACCTGTCAAAGCATCCTATCAAGATAAGAACTAACCAATCACTGCCGGCAGACTAGGCTGTCACTGCACCTTCACTCTGATGCTCCATATGCTTTTTATGGTCTACCTTGCATTCAAGTTTCTTATCAGTCTGGGAAATACTTTTAATATGATTACATAAATCTTTATTTCAGCAAAAACAACAAAAAGACCTTACAGAACATGTTTTGAAGTCCTTTGTTATTTCCAAAATAAGATTCCTGAAATTATTTCTATATATCTACATAGTATTTACAACAATTCAACAACAAGGAAGAGCAACATGTATTTAAATGTCCATTGTTCTTGCCTGTATTGTCATATGCATGAAAGCAAGTATTCTACTTTGTTTCAATCACACAAAAAATCTGTGAGGGACGGTGGAATCCCAGAGTGAAATTCCGTGTAAGAGGTATACGGAGCCTGGTGCCGGAAGCCCTTTGAAAGGCTGTTTACATGGTTTTAAACTGTGTGATTGTGAGCGTGAGTGGGAAAAAAAATAGCAATAGGTATTTTGTTCCATATAACACGGTAGGAGTATTACAGGTAAACCTCTTATGGATGCAAACTCTACTAAAAACCAACTTGTTTAGGATTATATTTGAAACGTAATCAATTACAAAGTTACTGATGGAACTTGACTGAGTGTTGTGTTTTGATTGATTCTATGTTGCATTGTGTTTCTGTGTTTGATTTGATGTAAAGCATTTTGAAATGCTTTGCTGCTGAAATGTGCTATACAAATACAATTTGATTGATTGATTGAATTAGGAAGCTCAGAAAACAACTTCATTGTTGGACATCACTTAAATAACTCAGTGGTTCAGCTATTTTGCAATACTCTGGAAGTTTGATTTTTTTACAGCAGACAGCTGCTCCCCTATCTTGCAGGTAATGCGTACCTGCACCAAATCTTTTAGGGGTACAGAGTACCCGACCATACATGCCTATTTTCACCCCTGTGCTGTACATGGTGTAGAATAATTGTGATGTGAATTTGGTGGAATTTCTTAACATGTCCAAAAATTCTGTGGCAATGCTACATTGTCATATGAATAGGAAGGCCAAGCTAACACATTACAAGTCCAACATCAGGTTGTTTGGCATCATTTTAACTAATGAGCTGTCCTGTCTGAAGTTGTAGTGCTGAAGTCAAAACCAGGACTTTGCTGTGCTCATAATTTTAAATCCTTTTTTCTAAAATAAATTAATAAAATTTTTGCTGAGTGTCAAATTATCTTTGCCCTTTTTTAATCGTAAACCTGGTATTTGTGAAGAAAATCTACTCCTTTTATAATCTCTATTTCAGTGTCAGATAAGGTAGAAACAAATCTTGAAAGTTCCAGTGACTAAACATCTTGTTGAAACAGGACATGAGCCACAGTCTGTTTTAACTGGCTAATATTGCTGCATTTCTCACCAATTTCAGAATGAAGAAATGGCTAAATATTAGACACTAAAAAAGAAAGACAACAGCTAAGCAGCATTCAAGGTTAGACTTAGAGGGAAATTAATCGTAAAATCCAGAGCAAAATCTGTTGGACTAAATTTCACCAATTTCAGTGTGGTACAGACCAAAACTATTTTAGCAGAATATGTGATACCTGGCTCCATTCAAAAACATTTGCATAACAAGGGAGCAAGTTTCATTCAGTTTACAGGGATTTCCATATTAATATGTCTGAGGAAGTGAACTTGTGGGTTGGTAGCAGCTTCAGTAATTCCCTTAGCACAATCAATTACAGGAGTCTGAGGTGTTTCAATAATAGGGTAGAAAGATGGAAGAGGTGGGGGCAGATCTATGAGACATCCTGTTCATATTCAGCTTCTTCTTCAGTTAGAAAATGGAGGATAAGCTGGGACAAGTTTTTTTACACAAAGAACTGAAACATGCAACCTCTGTGGCTTTTGATATTACTTACAATAAGAGATATTATATATCATCTACATAACATATACAATAAGTGAAAAGAATGTTTAGTTACAATGTGAATCTTGTAACTAAATGCAAGAAACTGATGCCTTGAAACAAAAAGCATTTAAAAGCAAAAAGCAAGCATATTCCATTTCATAATCAGTGTAGTGCTTTATATTGTTAGAAACAAAAAAATATTTACTATTGCCACAATTCCTCTCCCCCAAAACAAATGTGTGTGCCTCACTGTTGTTCTTCAATTCACATAAAGAGACCTACAAAAGGAAATCTTCTGCATTTTTCCAAACAGCCTAAAAGATAAGTCTTAAATTTGTCTGCAGCAAAACAAAAATGTGTCACTTCCTTAAAATCATTTGAGGAATAGGAACATTGACAAGATATTTGAAAATGGATTCCTGCCCCAGTTCTCTGCTTTACACTCGTGTGAGAGCAGTGCACACAGACGGGTTCTGGTCTAGCCAGTTTGCTGGCACAATCTAGAACATTAAAATTATGTAATTAAAAGTAAAGTTGAGATCATTCTTTTCCTCAGCTTCCTCGCTGACAAGCGTATGCAGAGGAATGGCAGCTTCCACAGGAATGTGATTAATCTGATAATCTCTTCCCACTTTCGAGGAGACCCAATGCAAAGATAACTAGAGCCATGTGGAGAAGAGCAGGGCCAGGCCATGGGCTGCCACCTTATCATGGTGGAGGGTTTTGAGTGTCCCAGTGATCCAAGGAGGTATGTTGTCTGGGGCTTTATGCCCCTGGTAGGGTCACCCAAGGCAAACAGGTTCTAGGTCAGGGACCAGACAAAGCGCAGCCTGAAGACCCCTTAAGATGGACAATAACTTTGCAGTGAATTTAAGTCATCATGTAGGGCTGCTCCAAGGCCTTGTATGAGGCCTTGAGCAGAATTTAACTTAGAGGCCCCTTTTGTTGCTAAAAACATCAGCACCTCTAAAGGTTTCTGCGTTAAATTTAGTGAAATATGGGAGAGGGGGACTAGTTTAATTGGTGAACCTAAAACGCAATAAGTTATAATCACAGTTTACTCATTTGAGTGGACAAACAGAGCTCAAAGTCAAAGATTAAACCCATAGCATCAGATTGTAGCTATGATAACAAAACTATTTAACTATGAATATTGTTCTTTGAACTTTTACAAAATACAATTGCCAGGTCCTTAAGATCTTTCATATAAATGCTAAACAATTTAAAATCTTTTAATTTATGTATGCTGAGACAATGAAATCAAATTTAGCAGCATTGATCATTTCAATAAACAAATATTACATTTATGTACAGTACAGACCAAAAGTTTGGACACACTTTTTCATTGAATTCAATGAGAAGGTGTGTCCAAACTTTTGGTCTGTACTGTATATGTGTTCTGTGTTAAATTATTAGCATTTATGGGGCCCCTGAAGCCCCGGGGGGTCCTTATAAGGCCGCTGACTTAATTTGGATTAAACAGAAGTGCAAATAAATGATATTCATTTTAATTGTATTGTTTGATTTGTTGTTTTTAAGACTAGTTGTGGGTTTAAATAGCGTTTCACTGGCGATGTTTTCCGTAACATATAATTACCCAGTAATATTTTTATTTCTCCTGTCAACTTATCTTTTAATACAAAACATGGTGGGCTGCCCGGTGGACCTCCTCGGCACCCTGATCACCGGGCTTAGCAAGTCTTCTGGGGGGAACCCCTGGTTTTAATTGTATTTTATTCTTTATTTGTTGTTTTTAATTAGTTGTGGGTTTAAGTATTGTCAACAGTGTCTTCCAGTAACATAATTACCCGGTGATATTTTACATTTCCTGCCAACTTAAAATCTTTTAATACAAAAGCCCGGTGGAGCGCCTTGATGGCTCGACCTCCATGCTTGGCAAGTTTACTGGGGGAAACTCTGTAATTCCAGTAAAAAGTGTATGGGAGCAGTGCTTTTGCAGTTTCAGTGTTTTCTTAATTTACCCAAAGACCAGAAATTTGTAATTCTGAATTTATATGTAAGACATCATACTTTAAAGATGTGCACGCTACTGTGATGATAAGCCTCCAGCCAGACAGCATTTTACTTTGCTTCCGTATGACATTGCAAAGGATTACACACAATATTGTGTTCAGCATGGACACATCCTCAACATGTCACATTCTGAAAATGGGTGGAAGAGCAACATAATTGTCCTTGATAATGAAGTGACTCATTTAGCTTGGGTTCCCTTAATAATGTGGGACAGAATAAAAGCAGTAGAGTTTCAAATGACTTCAAATCTTCAGTCAAGCTGACTGAAAATTGTTGTTTAGGGTTAACATGTATGGATTGTTTTTTTGTTTTTTTAATGAAAAACAATGATGTTTCAGGCTTCAAATGTTCTATCTTTTTGCAAAAAAAGAAACAAAAAAAAAAACAATCCCAATGCTTGAAACTTCTGAAGTGCAGTAGAGCCTGAAGAGGTGTTAAGGTGTATAAAGAACCCAGTCAGCCCTTCTTCAGTAATATCAGCTAAACCACCTGATAAATGGGCTGTGAACCAAGTAAACAGCGGTCACATGTACAGCCCAGTTTTCAATTACCTTGCAGTTAACCTTACCCAAAAGGTCTTGGTAGCTGCTCAGCTCAGCAGCCCATCCCTGCCCCTCTGTTTCAATTCTCTTCCTCACACTGCTCTGTCTTTAACATTCGCTAACAACTGTTCTACACACATTTCTTCCATACCCGACGCATGGAAGAAACATCTACTATACTTCTACAAAGCAAAGTAAAATTCTTTATTTTAATGAACTACATGTCAACCTTGTGCCTTTAAGCTCTTTCCCCATCCATTAATGATTACTTACTTCTTGATTTTATCTGTCTTTAGGGTTTTTCACCAATACTGCTGAATGTATGGTAATGAAATACTGTTGCTACTCATGGTTTACAGGCCAGGTGAGGGAGAGAGACAATAACAATCAATTATTGAAGTTACTAATAAGTGAAATGATAGTAATACATATTCATATTTGACCTCTCATTGTGATCTAATTGACTCTGGATGAAGTTCTGCAAGCTTCTGCAATTTTAATCAATTTATTATAGAAAAAAAAAAAAAGAGTAAATTTTACAATGTATCTTACAGACTCTCCTGTCATCTTGATACGTTTGCTAATCTCAAACCTACACAAGCTCCCTGGTGTTCAGTGCAATTTTTCAAAAAGGTTTCATAAACCGGATGCAGGGTGAGTCATGTCATTCAGTGCCTAGGACAGAAATAGAGGACTTTGTACATGGAAGAAATTATAGGATCAAAATGTAATTCAAAGAGCATGATGCATGATTTAATCAGTGACTGCCTATGCATTCCAAAATTATCGACCACAAGCTCTGTTCCCTTTCACCATTTATCATTTTACACCCACAGACTGACATGTGACAGCAGTTCATCAAGATATGATATTGGACTACACAATGTGCACCAGCTGTCAGCCTGGCTAAATTTGCATGATGACTATAATATGTGGAATATCCAGACTGGCTCCAGCATAAACACATGTCAGTCATCATCGTGAGAAATCATTACATTTTTTTTTTTTTTCCCCACCAGGGGGTCCTTTTTGTGGGCTCTAGTGTCCCTTTTTTCATAGTAGGCTGATAGGAAAGGGGGAAAGAGAGGGGGGAAGACATGCGGCAAATGTCGTCGGGTCCGGGAATCAAACCCGCGACGGCCGCACCGAGGACCAAAGGCCTCCAAACGTGGGGCGCGCCAACCTCCACGCCACTGGAGCACGCCCCATCATTACATTTTTTAAGCAAGGTGCCAGTAGGTTGGGATTGATGCTGTCAATGATAAGAGGCACATGTCTGTCTAATATATCACATCAGTCTCATAGCAAAACATAAACAACTAATAAAACTAATTTGATACATACACATGCAAATGATTCTGTTTCCCATTACCATGCAAGTGATTGGGCTAGACAGAAATTAAGTAAATATCATCTTGTCTATTTTCAACTGTAATTGCAATTTTTTATATGGCAATTCAAGAGCATCTATATTACTTCTCTTTTCTCATTTCCTCAGGTAAGCTATCACTCAAATGAGACAACTGTAGTGGGAGAGACGAGCAGAGCTGGTTTTATTTAGTAGCAGTAAGTAAAAATCTGACTGCAAAACATTAGCAGCGCTTCAGTATTACTGTCGATGCTTAGCACTGGGAAGTGGCAAGTAAAGCTTTGTTTATACTAGTAAAACCTATACTAGTAACCCTAACCCTCAAGTCAATAAACAATCCCAAGAGCAGATTGTTCACACGGAGTGAAGGTCCAGCATGGTTTGGACGATGTACCAAAAGTGGTTCTCATTCTCAAAGTTGGTTAATGAAAATGACATAATTTTGTTCTCAGGCTAATGTCCACCCTATCTTGTCACAACCCCCTGGTGAACATTTTGCCCCATGCTGCATGTAAAGCTATTGTGTGAATTTTGAGTATGTGTTTGTTGATGCATAAAACAGCCCCATTTACTCAACTTCCAGAAGGCCCTTTTGTGCCACAGAGTAGGATGGATAGTTTTGAGGAGCAATTGATTGTGAGAAATAATGCACTGTTATACCAAAGCACTGAACTCAACCTGCTTGGCTCTGGTCCAATGCGGCGAGTGAACATCACAACAAATTATGGTTTTTTTTGGCTTCTGGTAGCAAGGGAAAAAAAATTGATTTTAACCCCTTCAAATTTATTTCAATTAAAGCAGGCGGCATAGTTCATAAAAATACACATGCATAATTGTTATGATTAAAATACAAGGCACTTATTGCAAGTATTTCAAAAAAGCAAAAAGAAAGTTCCTATGCATAAAGTGACAGTGTTAAATACAATACATCAGATACACGAGTCACGCAGCATAACAGGAACTGACCTGTCTGATAGTTCTTGCCACCAGGCTCTCAAGTACTGGTCCTCGATCTTCATGTAGAAGATGAACTTCATCGAGAATCAGGAGACGCACAATTTGAGAGAGAGCCACGTCTCCAACACTTTTCCTTGTCACAACATCCCACTTCTCTGGAGTTGTCACCAACATCTAAAACAAGGGTGAACACATAGGTAACTGTTTAAACACTACATTTAGGAAGAAATCAAGACTGGAAACAAAGCAATCTATTCACAGCAGTAGGTAAGAGGATGGTAAACTGCAGACACTAAAGTCTCTGTCAGAAGACCTTTTTATCCTGTGACTGACACATAGTTATCTGCCGTACAACTCGTTCTCGACACCAATATTATGGTAGGTTGTCACAAACCCATGACTAGTTTGAACTGTAAGGCCTAATTCTGTAAAGCTACAGAGTGAATGTGATACAGTAAACAGCAAAATAAAATAGAACAGTAAAGGACTGCTGGAGCTCTCAAAGTGAAGGCATCACCTTTTTTTCAGTGTTCCAGTTAGATCAGAAAAAGATCACAATAATCTGATTTCTTTATTGACATTCTAAGTGTAGTACTTTAAAACACTGAATTTTGACAACGGGCAGGCATAGCCACTGCCATACAGGCTTCTAGGCTTTTGTCAGGTTTACACACCTATTAAAGACAAATTAAACAACACAGGAAAGACAAGAGAGTTAGATTCTTTGTACTCGCGAGGAGAACAGACAGAGATGTGTTTTCAGTTACAATCTCTTACTGCTCTGAAAACACATTGCCCGCTCCTCTCTTTTTATTGCATTCAGGATCCCTATCACATTGGATGCTGCAACTCTCAAAGGGGGAAAACAAATCATTTGCATGGAAGGTGTGGCAAACAGAAAACACAGCTGTCAACAGTCAGTCACAAGTATCTTCTTAAACAATGGTGTCGTCCTGTACTTCCAGTTCCCGAGATTCTCTGGGTCATCTCCCGACCCCCTGTGGTTCGCAAACTTCAGTTCTCGTGTCCCTCTAGGTCATAAAACTTTGACCCTTAGTCTTTGATGTACTTTCCTGGTAGGTGTCAACTCTTATCTCCAAGCCATCTGCTCCCCAAATTGGCACGCTCTCTGCTGCTAACATCACTTAAAAGCACACACAATATCTTAGAGTTCTAAGTATTTATATTTGTAACTAACATAAAACCTATCAGCTTTCCTTTGCCAAAGGACAAAGCTATGGATCAAGGTTTCATGTCTATGGTGGGACTGTAATTTGAAACTCACTCAAATAGACTGAACCAAAAATATCCAATGTCAGTTTCTAAATCCCTTCCTAAATTTTAGACATATAGTAAGAAATGCCTGACTAATTCACCATTGTGTTCTGCCAAATTCCAGATACAACTGAAACCAGATATTTGTAAATATTTTATAAAAAGACACACTTTTTCCCACTGTCTGAAGTTAAATCAAGCCAAATTTTTCTTGTTTTAGGTCAGGTAGAATTACCAAAATTATTTCTATTTGCTGAATGCCAGAAAAAAGTATTTTCTTTTAGAGATCGGTTTGAAGCTTTCTATGAATTCACCAGTTGACACACCTTTACATGCTTTTGATGATCTATGATCTATTCAATAGAGAAGATCAGCACATTGGCTTGCTACTTTATATGTATAGCTAGATGATGGAGTGGGTGCCAGCTCAATAATGTGGCCTAAAATAATAATGGGTTTTAGCTGTACAATATCCTCGTGTGTCCTGAAAATGCTTTCAAATAATAAAAATAATAATGCCAGCATTGACACCATTTAGTTTACAAATTGCATTGTCCATCCAGGATATTATGTGATACAAAGAAAAGAGGAGAGGTTGAAGGAAATCTGTGGATTTTAGTGAGGTACAATAGGTCGTCATCAGCTTATAGGTGGGATGGATTATCTCAGCAAAGCAGAAGTGCTCACTATCAAACATTTAAACAGATTTGTGGACAACATTTGAAAGAAATGGTAATATTGTTTATCTGGAATGAATTTTAGATCTTTGAGTCTATCTCATGAAAAATGGGAGCAAAAACAAAAGTGTTGCGTTTATATTTTTGTTGAGTGTATATCAAATAGTGATGAAGCAGGAAAATCTGAACTGCATTGTCATCAAAATTTACAGGTAGCAGCATATGCTAGCAGCTTCAGAAGAGCAGTTTTAATGTGCCCATACTGTCAATATTACAGTATCTTGGTGAGGTGTAAAAATGGAAACATTTTTATAATACTTAAAAGATGAAGCAAGAAGATTTAATGCAGATTTTACGGATGATTGTGTTCTTGCAGGGACAGTTGAAGCAGTTGGTTGGTCAATAAAAATGTACTCCATCCATCCATTTATCCAGTTCCAGTATCCTGAGTTGGGTTAAGAGGATAGTATGTATGGAGGCCCAAACTTCTCTCTCCCTAGCCATAGATTAGGGTAGACTTTGTCTGGTTACTCACATAGGACCCGTATGGAGACCCAAGCACAGGCATGAAGCATAACTCCTACACTGTAACAAATGGCTGCAAAAACTCACATGAAAATACAGTAAGGTGGCTGGGCTTTGAAAATAGAGCTCTTCACTGTGATCTGAAATGTGTATGGAAAGTATATGGGACGTGATTGGACCATTGGATAACGTGCAAAAATTTACAGCTGTACTGTAAATCTTTAATGTACACTTGCATAGTGGGATATTGACCGGCTGAATGCAAACATTCACAGGCTAGAGGGCAGGGCCAACAA
Source organism: Gambusia affinis (assembly GCF_019740435.1). NCBI lineage: Eukaryota > Metazoa > Chordata > Actinopteri > Cyprinodontiformes > Poeciliidae > Gambusia > Gambusia affinis. The sequence continues at coordinate 1,334,096 of NC_057872.1, read as the reverse complement.
TGACTTTCACTGGGTAAGTAGTTTTTAAAAAGCATTGCACTGCAGTTTTGTGTTTGTGAAAGAAAATATATTTTATGTCGTTATATGGAGCTACTCACTTGTTTGCTAAAGCTAACCTCAGGAACGTTTATAGTAAGTCCGTTTGTTTTAAATGTTGGTTTAGAAATGTTCGTCTACATTCATTTCCTGTGATGAGGCGTTGCGGCACTCTATTGTCCTCATCCAGCCAGAACAGACCAGTGTAATTCGTGCACGTGAAATTGCGGGCTAGTAAACTAGATGTGCACAACGTTGGCTAAAGACCAAACACAAGAAAGTTGAAACTGTTCAACTATTGTTGCTGTCGGCTATCGCGGAAAAGTATTTTGCTGTTTGTAGCTCCCCATGTGTAACGTGTTGCTGTGAATTAGATAATCCTCCGCGGGAGAGAGGCTTTGATGTCAAAATAGATGGTTTGATTGATCTGTGTTATGTAACATTATTCCCTTGAAATGTTCAGGTCAATCGCGTGCGCTCATGTGTTAACGTTGACAGTCCTAAAAAAAAACAACGAAAAAACAGTTGAGGCATCGTACCCTCAAACAACTTCTACAAAAAGACCAGAATATAGCCATCTGCATATTCTAGGTGAATTAAACTAAAAACCAATTGTTTTGCACATAATGCCAGCTGAGAAATAACTGAATATAAAAACCTGGAAAACTAAGAATCTTCAGACACGGCTGGTTTGAGACAACAAAACATTTTTCAGAAAGTGCGTGTTTGATATGGGCATCTTGTTGCCTTTGGAGGTATCATAAAAAGGCGAGACATCCAAGAACTAGAAAATAAAATATATCTCATAAAATAGATCTTATCTATCAGTTGGCTCCTGAATAAGTTTGGCACCACTTGTATGAATGTGTGCACTAAATTTCTCTTAGTTACTGTTGAATATGGGAGATTACAAACGCAAGATAATTGCTTGTATTTTAATTTATTTGAGTGCAGCAAGGGATTTGCACACCGTCTGCATATTTTCAAGAATACAACGTTAGGCATAGTAATTAATTGTGATTAATCAACCAGTGCCAGATTCTGCTGTGGGTGGGCAACCGCTCAAGGAGGCATCTTGTGGGGGTGACAAGACCGACCCCTCACTGAACCAGATACTCCAGGGACCCCAGTCCCCTAGTGTGTTATGGGCCTGGAGGTCCTGCCTTGCTTCACTAGCCCGCCGCCAGGCTAAGCATTTCTTGTTTATGTTTTTAGGAAAATAAAATATATAAAAAAAATAATAAAAAAAACCACGCAACTTTTTAAATTTTTTTTTAAAGTCAGATTGCCAGCGTCTCTATTGCTCTGAGCGTTTCACTGGCGGAGCTCAAACTGGCCACAGGCTGACCTGTATGGACATTTACATCAACCCCCTGTGAGGAATTATATTTCCATCCAGAGTTTTTGATCAAGGTAAGAGTTTAAACCCCACCGCGTTAGCTCTGCCTGTGCAGTTTCTGCAGGAATAACTTGTAGAGAATGATTTATATTTGTGGACAAAGAATTTTGTGCAGCTTTTCCATTGCAGCATGCTGTTGGCCGGTGCGTTAGTGGTTAACAAACCAGTGCTATCCACATCAGGGAGGTTCGGCCAGGTGAGAAGCTTCCGCGCTCGCCTCACAGTCACGCATCACGCTGGTTTTATATTATTTTATTAGTAATAGTAGTAGTATTTTTCCGGGTAAACCATGTATTAAACCATATCAAATGTTTTGTCCACTTAGTCAGCCAGAGTTAACGTGCATTAATGTTAATGTGTTTCCTGTCTACTTAGCATCTTTTAATACAAAAACACAATGGGTCGCCTCGGCACCCTGACCACCGGGCTTAGCAAGTTTTCTGGGGGAAACCCTGAACACCAATTGTCTGTGTATCACTATAACTTCCACCCTTCTGTCCATAGACTAATTTATGGCAGACATAGTGAAATATTGCCATCTCACTGTATCTGCCATCTGTAGGTCCACAGATAGAGGCACAGAAGGTGTCTATGTCTGCAAACAAAGTTAATGGATAGAGACATCAGAATGTATCTGTCTATGGAAGATACATCTGCCTCTCTGTACCTGAGTATTAAGCTAAAATTAAAAATAATATCACTGAACATTGTTATTTTTCAGGAAACAGCATCAAGGCGACAAGCAGGTCCAGCAGCGCCTTTTGTCGCCTAGATTATTTTTTCATAGGCGAGAACTATGAGAACTATTTCAGTAATGCCTTCACAAAACATATTTGGTAATTCACAGACATCTAATCTAAAAATGTAATATGTACTTAAAAAAAACAAAAGGAAATATTAAACAGTCTCCCATCTGTTTTTAGGCGATTCATAGGCCTCAACTCAGAAAACGGAACAAAACCTGCAAACAGGAAAGTGACATCAAAACCAACAGGACAAGTTATGGAAAACACAGCAGTGAAGCCGTGTCTCCATTCTCCTCCTTCATGAACCAGTGAAACTTTTAAAATGGTAAAATTATAAATTTACAAACATTAGGTTTTCTTACTCCATCTCTCTCTCTCTGTCTTTTTCTCTGTATCTTTCCTGTCCATTTCTGACAGACAGATAGGACAGCTACAATGAAAGAAGGTCAGAGAGACCTGTCCATTAAATCTTTCCATTTCATCCTGTCTGTCTTTAACTGACACAAATGCAGTTTAATGTGCTGTTTATATTATGTATTAAAACATGTTTTTCTTTCTTTATCTTCTAGCAACCCTTTGATGGTTTCTGGAGATGTTCAGGGCAGAGACGAACTCAGAACTCCTCCATGTTGGTTTTCTGTGGCTGTTCACCAAGTCTTAAACTTGCCTAAAGGTTGTTTGTTATTATGCAATAGCCAGCCTCGCCCTCTCCTCACAACTCCTCGGCTGACTACTGACCAGTTCTCTGTCTAACAGGTCCGGAAAATCTCTAAGACCTGGGTCTTACCCTGAACAAGATCTATAAGAGATAATCTGTATAAACCGGTGACAAAAGGAACTCGTCTAGCTCTAACTACCTCCTATCCAGAAGTTATGACCCTTTTCAGTTAAGAAACAATCAACTGAGTAGCCCTCACAGCTGCATAGCTTCAATAACCACTTCTGTTAACGGTAGTTTCCTTCCTGTCGTAACGTGCACTTGTTAACGGCTAGATATTAGTGACTAGGATTTAAGTCCCAGGGTCATTATTTACACTCACCAAAGGAAAGTCCGAAGCCACCACATTACTAGAATCATGTATACTGGTTTTACTATAAATAGAAGAACTTTGATTCAAATGACTCAATTAACTTCAATGTCCACAACCTAATCAGAATTTTAAAATATATGTATTTATTAAGCAAGCTTTAGAAGGGAAAATGACAGGCATACAGAATTTACTTGAGATTACACCATATAACGAAAATCAATAAAATTTAGATCAATTTAGCCCTTACCTAACAACCTCCCTACACTGTCATCGTATCTATAAAATAAGGCTTTGGGGTGCGGCACAACTCATACCCATCGGTGGAATTGGATCTTGGCAACAGAAGTCCTTGTAGTCCTTGGTCAGAGTCTTTATTCTTGAACTATAAATCCTCCTTAGAACCAAAACAAAATGAGCTGTCTGCTACATCCAGCCGAACAGCTCTTGGTCGATCCTGTGACTTTTGTTCAGTTCCCCAAAGTCTGTTGCGATGTGTTTTGAGATCGCTGGGTCGAGTGCAGAGTGTGGAAATCCAATAAGGAACCAAGGCAATGGGTCGGTGGATCTTGTCCTCTGTCCGGCGTGAGGTCCTCGATGTTTCTCGCTTTCCTTGGTCCCAGGGCGTAGTCCTCTGCTGGTCTTCTTGCCGCTCTTGTGTCGAGTCTCAGCGCCGGGGACGAAGAACATCGTATCGCCTCGGTCTCATGGTTTTATACTTTTCTCCCTCTCCATGGGAGTGTACCACAGAGAGAGAGAGCAAGAGAACATTTGTGTGCAACTTCATGATTGCGCAACCAGGCTCCAACTATCAGCTCAGGCCTCTGACTGTTGAAGATTGCGAAATAATGCACCTGTGACACTTGTGCCTTGGTCACATCAACCCGATTGCGAACTAATGCACTTGTGACACTACTGCACTTGTGACACTTGTGACCTGGGTCACATCAACCCGGTCACGTAGGACACGACCCCTTTTTCCGAGAACACCTTATTTGTTTCCAAATAAGGTGTTGACCATCTCTGCTCTCCTGTTAGTTCCCCTTTTTCCCCTTAACCTTTCACCTACCATCTACCTCAAACATATCAGTGATCTTTAATTGCAGTTACACCTTTTACACCATTTCAAGTTCAGAGTAAAAATCACATTTATAACTTCTTTTACTTCTCTGATTTATCATTCATTTATAATGTTATGATAACCATAATTTATCAGTTACTCTTATTATAATCTTAATGTGAGTTATTACAAATGTTTTCTGTAAAGAAACCAAGAATAATTCATGATTCTTATTATTTCATATCAGTTACAGTTACTTGTTTTACTTGTAAGAGTTCCCACTACTGCAAGTGTAAGTGTAAGTATTATTACAAGTAAACCAATATTAATATAAGCATTTTACTTTGAATCTTATCCAATTACTCACAATGTTTAGATTTCTTTCTTTAAAACTTTCATGCTTTGAGATAAGTAATAGTCTGAACTATTTTTATAAATCTGCAGGCTGGAAACTTACTTCCTCTTTTTCCAGGAAACCTGCTTTTCCTGTGTCATGACTCTCTCTGTCTTGACTATGATTTCTTATGATTAAATAGAAAAAAGTAGAATTAAAGCAAAGTTTGCAGTAGACAAAACAACACACACAACCAGATTGATTTTATTGACATTTAAGTCTAATGTTGGGTCTAGATTTCACTTGAGTAATTAATTTTAAAGATAACTTTATTTATTGTTACTGTTAAACTAAAATCTCCAGCATGGGGAAGTGGGATGATCTCGGATTTTCTTGACAAGGTTTAAGATGTACTGTTGGGGTTCCAATAAAGTTTTTAAAAATATGTAACTTCAATATTTGCTGGATCCCTTCCTTCTTTCAAAGGAACAAAATGACATTTAGAATTTTGACTGCAAGTTTTATCGAAAAGCTGGTGAAACATTATTTTTATGACTTTGACTTTGCTTGGAAACTTTGACATTTTGGCACTTTTGTTTTAGTAAAGATTATTTAGTTCATTGTATTCAATGCAATTTTACCATGAGGGTAAATGTATCAGCTATGTTTTAGGACCAGAGTATTTTTCACTTTGTTTGCAATACTTTGATTTCTATGTAACTGATACGACTGGCTCAAGGTCACAACAAAAATGGAAGACAATGCAGTGGTTAAAGTGCATAAAAAGAAATATTTATTAACAAAAACAACAATGGATTGTGGATGTCAGTATCAGTGGTGTAATGGAAATGCTTGGATGTGGTGTATGAGTGCATATGGAAGTGTTTAAGTGCAAAAACAAAGAAACTCAAATGTATAAAAGGAGAGGGGAAGAGATTCTACTACAAGACTACTGTAATTTTATTATTATAAAAATGTGCTAAAATCACAGTAGCCATGTTATTTAATTACTGTGCTATTTTAAAAAATATTACAATAACACTAATCAAAATACAGTAAGATAGTAATAAAAATTACAGCAAAACTGCAATAAAATTACATTAAAATTGTAATAAAATTACAGTAATGCTATTGTAAAAAAAATTACATTAAGGTTACTGTAAAGTTACTGTAATTTCTTTACCATACACATTACAGTAACTGGCTGGCAACCAGTAAGTTACCAGTAAGTTACTATAAATTCTACAGTGACTGTAGCAATGTAGGAAAAAAGCATTGCTTAAATTTTTCAGTTACTCATTCTAAAAAACTAGATTCATACCCATCATATTTAGCTAGAATCACTACAAGTCAGAAGCACACGAAGCACCATTAAGAACAACACTAACAAGACAAAGAACCTTACAATAACAGATCAATACAGTGGCAGCCTATGATTCATCCCATGGTAAAGTCATCAGATCATGCTCTGATGTGTGAGGCAATGAACAGTCAGCATGTCTCCTTTGTTTTGGCATCCCACACAGACTAATTATATTCAACAGGATCAACACATTATCTATACAAAATGTCAACAGACATTCTCTCAGCAAATTGCTAAGTGCATATAATTATGATGCAGTTTTATTCTCTTGTTAAAAAATACTACAATGCATAATTAATCATGTGTGAACTGTATGGCAACTTGCTTGTGGATCTGTGAATCCTATTAAAATCGCCCTATGAAAACAGTTCATTAATTCCCCTCCAGTTTGAATATAAATCAATGTATTCAGCCATTAGAGACTGGCGTGCTCACAGAAAAGGAAGCACCTGCTCTTAATTGGAGCTACTGGTTGATTTAAATGGAGGCTCCAGCAAATGCAACTAAAGCCAAAGTGCTTCTTTTAATTGCTTTTTAAATACACACAAGAATGAACAAAGTTGACTAATGTTATTTACTTTCATCAATTGATGGCAAAAAGAAAGAAATCAATTCACTAAATCTACTCATACTAAAGGTGTCGTAGTACATGATTCACATTTAATTTAAGTAACTGCTGCACAGAGAAAATGTGATAGCTTAATCACAGAAATGCTTCATGTACCTGAAGGGACACCAATATTAACCTGAAAGAGCTGATAAAAAATAAAGGTATTACTAAAATAAGCACAACAGCCTAATGAATGGTTGCTTATGTCGGGAGAAAGAGTGGAAGAATGTCAACAGGTTTACAAATCTGGAAAATGTTTGAAATTATCTCATGCCAAAACACTTCAAATTGACTTTCCCCCCCCCCCCAATATATTATATTGAATTTTCACTCACGCACTCAGCATTCAAACCTGCATTTGTTCTAAAAATATACAAAACTCTGTAGATTAAGACAAAGAAAAATAAGACAATATGAAAATAGAAACTGTAGTCAAGACATCCATTTAAGACACCCATTAATAAGCTCCGCCTTCAGTCCCTATGTTTACCCTTAGCGATGTATGTTAGGTTTTCCAGTCCGAGTGAATTTGCAATTTCTTTCTTCCAGAGTCCCAGGGAGGGGGTGTCCATACTCCTCCCGCATAATGCAATAGATCTTCTGGCTTGAAAAAGTCCGTAATCTATCAATTTAGTTTTAGTCTATGATTGTTTAAATTCCACTGGGTATATTCCAAGAAGACAGATTTTAACCTCTAATGGGACTTTAACTTTAAACAATTCAGATAGACACCTAATAACATCCCTCCAAAACTTCTGGATTTTAAGACATTCCCACAAACAATGGAGAAGAGTTCCTTGTTCAAATAAGCATTTAGTGCAAGTGTCTGGAATATCACTGGACATGTGATGAAGCCTAACTGGGGTTATATACGTTGTCATAAGCCATTTATATTGCAGAAGTTTAAATCGTGTGTTTAAATCGTTTGTTTTTGTGCTTTTAAGCAAGCTTGATTCCAGTCTTCCTCATCTATATCTTCAAGAGTATCTCTTCTCTAAGCGTCTAACTTGTCAATTGCTGAATCCTTAGAAGAAAGCATCAACAAATTAACACCAAAAGAAAACATTTCCCTTTCAAGTCCCCAATGCAGACCTCTTCTATTTTTGTTAAGGGTGGAATGTCAACTGTTCGTTTCAGTTTTGATGACATAATTTTTCAATTGTACGTATCTAAAAAAATGTTTTGGGGGTATTGAAATACTTCTTGCATAGATGATCAAATGTAAGCAACATGCCATCGGCATATAGATCTTTAATTTTCTGAATGCCTTTGGTTTTCCATAGTTTAAATCCTTTATCTTTTTTTTCCTGAGGTGAACCTTTCATTACCCCAAAGAGGGGTGAATTGTGATAGCTCTGGTCGGTCACCTACATGTTTATGTGCTGCGTGCCAAATAATAATTGTATTTTTTAAGAAAGGGTTCTTGTTAGGATTTTTTTTATGTCTTTATATCTGAAGAATATAGGAAGGTGTTTAAGGGAAGATGTGGAACAGATTGCTGTTCAATGTCTAGCCAAGCTGGAGGCGCCATTGGACAAAAGTAATGTGGATCTAGCTGATGTTAGTTGAGTAGCCATATAATACTATCTGAGATTAGGGACTTGAAGTCCACCTCTTTCATAGGGCAAATAGAGTAGCTTTAGACGGAGTCTTGCTTTTCTATTACTCCAAATAAATTGATTAAATAGTTTTTCCAGACTTTCATAAAGTGAATCTGACAGTGGCAAAGGAAGTGTTTGAAATAGTACAAACATTTGGGCAAGATTGTCTTTTTTTTTTCCCACCAGGGGGTCTTTTGTGGGCTCTAGTGTCCCCTATTCAAAAGTAGGCTGACAGGAAAGGGAGAAAGAGAGGGGGGAAGACATGCGGCAAATGACGGCTGGGTCCAGGAATCGAACCCGCGACCGCCACGTCAAGGACTGAAGGCCTCCGTCAAGGACTGAAGGCCTAATAATAGCTGTAAAGTCATAAAAAAACAGTTCTGACTAACTGGAGCAACTCCTATCGCTAACCGTTGAAAGGAATCCAATCGCTGAACAATACATCAACCCTCTCAGCAGCTATAACTTAGCTTCCTCTGGTCAAATGATATTCCTGGAGTTGTTTTCTTTCCACTGGTATCTGCAGCTCTTTTTTGAGTGACTTGGTTTTAAGCCAGTTTTCCATTATTACTTTTAACACAATCCTTTGGTAAGCTTACTGTAGCATCACACTTTGAGCCCATGTTGCAGCAAATAAACGGTCATTTACATGCAGTACTTCACGGAGCACTAGGGGAGGCCAGCGGACCACCAATGATCCAGGGATCACAGTTTGAGAGAGAGTGCTCTATGGGCATGGAAGGAGGAGGGATTCTGTAAATCCCAGGATGTCACATCCATAATTGCATCCATACGCCAGGATCCCTTCTGTTTCTATGATAACTAAAGCAGCCATGGCAAGTGGAAAAAGTGGGAGGAAAAGGTATGTGGGATAAAGATAGAGTGAGGAGGTAAGAGAAAGATAGTTTATTTTGTTCAGGGGTTTGTTTAACAGCCAAGGAAAAAGACTAACAGATGGTCTGAACCTGTGTGGGTCTATCACAGTGTATTTACCTGTGTTCGAAGGATCTCTCCTTTGGTTAACTGCATGTCTCCAGTGAGTTCTTTAACAATGATGCCCAGGGGTTCCAATCGCTTACTGAAGTAATTGGTCATCTCAGCTGCCAAGGCCTTCATTGGAGCCACATATACTATCTGCAGAGAGAGGAAGGGAGAGAGAGAGGTGTGGAAATAAATAGGATACATGTAAGAGAGTGCTAAGGTGAGCATGGTAGTAAATGGAGGTAGAAGCTGGAAGGACACTGTGGTGATAATTGAGCAAAGAGAGGTTGGATCATTTGTTTCCTGGCAACCGGTACAAATCACAGTTCATGGAGAAATAGACAGCTGCTTGCATGAGGAAAGTTTAATGGTTGATGTATGAAAAGTGACTATGTAATAAGAGTGTAAGATCTAAATATGAAGAATAAAACTTTTGGATGAGTTTGAATAAAAAATCTCACTGGTAGAAAATTTTAGAGGTCCAACACTGTGGGTTTCTGTGAAAACAGAAGTTTTATAGTCGCTAACGTTGTCGTTACAGGCCTAACTTACATTGAAATTGTTCATTTATTGTGCAGTTTTCTGAACTAAGAATTCATGTTGTAAAAGTAACAATAAAACCTCACCTATATCAAATAGTATTTGAGCTGTAGTTCATTAGACTTAAATGTAATAAGACTGAGCTGGGTGAAGTAATACATAATGCTAACCGTTGTGTTGAAATGGATTGTTTGTATTAAATTAGTTGGATTTAAAGGTATTACAGAAAATTTGGGGTTAGTTCCACTTTCTCTGAATTTCCTCTGAAACTTAGGAAATGAGTTCACTTCTGAACCCACCATTCCCACCTACTATAGTGACATCTTACACCTGAAACAGTTAGTTCAGTCAGCTCCTAAATCACAGCATGATCCTAAGAGAAAAACTAATCTTGCTGATATTTTAGTGAGCAATATGAGAGTCAGACCTTAAATTCATCCTTTTTGATAATTCCACCAGGCTGTATGTGCTGACGGATCTCATGCAGGACTGTCAGCATAGCGATGTTGGTCTTGCCAGCACCAGTCGGAGCGCAGATCAGAAGGTTTTCATTGGTGTTGTAGGCTGTCTCAAATACTAGAGACTGGATCCTGTTCAGACGCTTCATTCCCTTGAACACCAACTGTCCGACCTGAGCATAAAAATTTAGCAAAAGGATTAATAGAAGGGACTGGATCATTTGTGACTCAGAAAGAAAAATAAATAAATAATCAACTTTAAAAATGATGACTATCATGATGATGGAACATTCAATTAGGAAAAAATATCAATATAGTTCTTTTTCTATCAAACCTTCGGTTGTCATTGAAAGTGAAAAATATCATGTCTTTGTTGAGCAGTTTCCACAGATCAGTTTAATCTAACTTCTTAATTTAAATGTAAATGAATAATTTCATCCAATTTAAAATACTAAAATATTTTTTTTCATCTTAAATATAATTTAAAAAGGGGAATGAGCAGTGAATGTCCAAGCAAAAACAAAAAACAAAAAAAAACAGTTCAAGTCACTAACACAGCTGAGTGGTGGTTAGCCAGTTTCCATTGGCAACTAGATCTGGACCAGCATCAACATTTTTTGTGAAAATCCCCCATAGCCAGCCACGAGTCAGTGATAAATTCACTCTAGAGTCTACCATAGCGATTCTGGTGAAGTAAAATGCAGACAAGTGATCTATGACAGTGTCACTGTCTGGGCCAAAATGTGTCTGAAATACTGTACAGTGAGTGGGGCATCAAAAAGGACAAAGAGAAGAAAAGTGTATATGTTTGATCAGCTGTCACTCAAACTGCCCTCCATCTGGCTTCACTATGGCAACAGAGTGTGGGTGATGGCTCTCAAACTTACCCTGCCTCTGATAAGCACAGAGTGCCATACACTCACAATACTGTAAAAACACAAGCAAACAAGGTTCCTTCATTCCATTATGGAAAACACGTCTACCACTCAGACTGTGGAGGCCAACTTAATGTATAAAATATTCAGTTACTGTTAAGACTTGTTTAATTAGTAATTTTAATAAGTGCATTTGTTGAGGTTTAGGTGGCATAATTATATTCCATGTAGGAAATTTCACAATGTTTTATTGTGAATAAGTGTTTTATTTGAAGTTTGTATGTTTTATAGCTTAATTGGCCACTTTGCAATTTATACAAATGGAGCATTAATGAAGGATTGAGAATAGAGAAGGGAAGGCGCTACAAGTAAGATCGATAGAAACACGCAGGTTTTCAACCGTAATTTGAGGAAGTTAGCCAAGAACCAATTGCTGTTGGGAAAGAATTTCGCAAAAACTGTGGAATAAATTTTGTTTTCCATCATTACATTGGAGCTGTGGAAATTTTTATTTTCTTCAAACACAAGAGTAAAATCAGCTAAACTAACCTTGTGGCAACACATTTTATTGAAAAACCAGCTCTGTGGATTAATTGTCATCTGTGGACATACTCGAGTAGCAACAAAGAAAAAACCAAGCTGGAAGAAACGCGAGTAGTGGAAATATTTTATAGAGAAAAATGCTGAATCATTGTCAATGCTAAGCGTTCTTCTATACAATCTGCACGCTTTTCGGATCAGCAAAGGAATTTTATGCTTTTGCTATTTGGAAAATTTATGACATGAATGTTGAAAAAGAAGGTACCATGGTTACAATGGAAGCTAGAGCAGTAACGGTCACACCCAAAGATATGGAAGAAAGGTTGCAGCATGCAATTGGTTTACGAAAAGCCAAGTTGGCAAAGTTAACAGGCACAGTGAATCAGGTGCGATGGCTGATAGAAACTGAAGATGATATCGGCTTAACTGAAGCAAGCGAGTTAATGAAAGATTTTAATAGATTGTTAGGAGAGTGTTGTGATTTGAACACAAATGTAAAGGAGCTGCCCCAAGAAATTTCAGAAGAGGATTTAAAATTAGATCAAGAATACTGGTTTGAACCCAAGGCTGATTCTTTCAAAGCATTTGCTGAGACAGCTTTGGCTTGGATTGATGAGGAGCCTAAGTGCACAGCAGAGGCTGAAAAATTCAACAATTAGATTAATCTATTTAACAGCGTATCTAATGCATCTTTCTCAAAATAAACTCATAAAAGCTCTTCTGAACATGGTTCTTGTGAAACGCCATCTGCATCCTCCACAGGAATGAATGCAGAGTTGGAACAAGCTAATCTGTTGGTTCAGGCATCAACTTTGAAACAGAGACACTTACTGAAGGAAAGAGAGGCTAAACTCAAACCTGAAAAGGAGGAGCTAGAAATACAAACAGCTCTAGCAGCAAATGAGGAAAAGATCAAGATCCTACCAGAATATGAAGGTTGTGCATCCAAGACACCCAGTTGTGCATCCAAACCACATGGAATGAACTCCTAGCTCGTCGCACAGAGCTGAAGATTTGTTTGCTCAGCAGCAGTAAAATAGTCCTTTTGCAACGCAAGAGAGTCAAGTATGGAACAATAACATTGATCAAAACGTGCATCGAACACACACTGTTACCTCTCAGCCATCACAGACACCAAGTACGGTACTCTGCGGGATGTAGTCGAAGTGCTAAAGAAGCAGGAGAAGTTGGCAGCATTGCCCCCTCAGAGCTTTTCCGTTTTTAAAGGGGACCCATTAGAGTATTGGCTATTCGTTTGGGCATTTGAACATGGTGTGGAGGATAAAACAGAAAGCGATAATGATTGGCTGTACTACATGGAACAGTACACAAGTGGACAGCCACGAGAATTGATAAGAAGTTGTCTTCATACGGAACCTACGCATGGATATAATGAAGCTAACAGACTTTTGGAAGAGTACTTTGGAAACAGCTACAAGATATCGGTGGCACACATTAACAAGGCTCTTGGTTGGCCAACCATGATGATGACAGAGAAGCTCTTCATGTGTTCAGGCTCTATCTCACTAGATGTTATAATTCAATGGCACATGTAAAGTATATGGAGGAGTTTGATAACACAACCAACATGCGTGCAATCATTGCAAAGCTCCCATACAAAATGAGAGAAAGGGATTTACCTTTTATATTACTTAATTAGATTACTGAAACTTATATTACTTAAACAAAACATTTTGAAGAACATGTCTGATCTGTGCTAAACATAACCCACAGGGAAACAGGGAAACCTAAGACCAAAAGGCAGAAAGTTTCCAGAACCTAAATATACTTTTCAAGTGATTCATATGAATTTCATAGAACTAAACCAAAAGTGACGGAAAAGTATTATCAGGTTATAAAAGATGCCTACTCTAAAAGGATAGAGTTGTCCTCCACTAAAAGATGCTCTGACGGTGGCTAAAGCACTTTGCAGAGAGATCCATCATCCATCCATCCATTTTCTGAACACCCTTCGTCCCTAATGGGGTCGTGAGGGTTGCTGGTGCCGATCTCCAGCTGCGTCCCAGGCGAGAGGCAGGGTTCACCCTGGACAGGTCGCCAGTCTGTCGCAGGGCAACACAGAGACATACAAGACAAACAACCATGCACACACACACTCACACCTAGGGAGAATTTAGAGAGACCAATTAACCTGACAGTCATGTTTTTGGACTGTGGGAGGAAGCCGGAGAACCCTGAGTTTGCATGCACAGGGAGAACATGCAAACTCCATGCAGAAAGACCCCAGGCCGGGAAACGAACCCAGGACCTTCTTGCTGCAAGGCAACAGCTCTACCAACTGCGCCACTGTGCAGCCCCCTTTGCAGAGAGATGATTCCCAGATATGGTATACCTGAACGAATTTATAGTGATAATGGGGTACATTTGTTAACCAACTTGTAAAAACATAGGAATGATTTAAAACGTCACTGTGCCGACCACCCTCAGAGTGCTGGATTAGTGGAGAGAAACACAAGGTTCATGAAACTGTAAAATGACACCCAGGTGGATTATAATGATTTTTCTAATCTTGATTTTTGTTTTGGCTTGGATTGATGAGGAGCCATTATTCACAGAAAAAATTTAAATTCTACTACCAGTACAAGGCCTAGAGAAAAAAGTGATGTATCTAGAAAATGTCTGGGTTTGGTTAAGTTATACATTAACATTATAATTACCCCAGGTCTAATTCATTTTGAAACTTTGTTTAGGAAATTACATAGAACACTTTAGTTAAACAACCAGTAAGATCCAGTTTGTTCTGTAAAGGTAATTTAGACTGGGCTGTTAATTCACACTGATATTCACTGTTTGACTGACGTCAAATGTGAATTATCCAACTACATTGATTTTTTTAAACCTTTTTGTTTTGTTTTTGTTTTTCTACTACAAGATCTGCTTAAAATAAAGCTGAGACAAAAGCAGAAGTAAAAACCTAATGAAGGAAATAAATGGACAAAAATCTGAGGAACTACTGAATATGCTCGACATCAAAAAGGACAGTATTAACGTTGAACCATGTCAATAAGCTTGTGAAGCAGGTGGCAACGGGGTTTCTGAGTCTTCCATTAGTTGGTGGTGTATAAATAAAATGTAGACAGAATTAATTATATCCACTGTAATGTGCAGAAATTAGGAAACTGGACACAAGCGGGATTTGAGGTTGTGCAGGACCAACTTGCTGTTACCTCTTATGGCATTCCAGGATAGAATTGCCCTTGGCTGCTGCTGGCTAAGGAGGGAGTAGTGTGTGAGCTGTTTGGAGAGCAGTGCTGCGGATTTATCCCAAAACAACAGCCGCAGATGGTAGCCTGATGAAGGCAATTGAGGGGCTTTCCACCCTGAATAGGAAGATGAAAACTACCCAGGAGTGGACATGTCTGTGTGGGACTCGTGTGGGATGAATGCCTTTGAAGTATATGGCACTCACGTTTCCTCTCTCCTGTTTTCCATTGCAGTATTTGCTGTTGTTCTTACTTTATGTGGATGTTGTATTCCATGTCTGCGTTCTTTGCTAAACAGATTAATTACTACAGTGATTTCCCCCAAGAAAGACAGCAGAGCCCAAACATACCCCTGTTAGGACTATACATTTCTGACAGTGATGATGATGATGATGATATCATGGAGAACATCTGCCTGTCTGAAATGTATCCTGAACATTAAGTGATTGCATGTGTTTTCAGCTGAAAATCCAAAAGAAGTTGCTGTAAGGGGTGATATGAGAATTTGAGCATATTATGTGATAAACAGGGGGGAAATATTAGAACTGTAAATATCTTTTATCCCATATATACTCAAAATTAACTTTAAGGACTGTGAGATTCTTTGTATTATTCTCCTCTGTGTGTTCTTGTGAGAGATGTCTGCAGGAAACTGATAAATGTGCCAGAATGACAGCAGATACCAGCCACTCTGGAGACAAAACTAAGAACTGGTCTTAGTAAAACACCAAAAGGCTAAAAGGTCAAAGCTTGTGATCCAGAGAGACACGGGAACTGTTTTGAGACCTCGACAGGAGATTTATTGCATAGAAAGATTTATGTCTTGTGTTAGAAACTGGATTTTGTTTCCCTTCACCCCTTATGCAAATAGGCCAATGTAAATTTTGATGTCATGATTGCAAAATAAAAGAGGAGAAGCAATAGAGGACACAATAGCTTACAAGTTTTTAAAGGGATGCAGGATTACTTGTGACAATAGACTTTATTTGAGAAATATTTATGTTGGAGGTAAAAACAACTTAGAAAAAATGCTGTAGGTTGTTTGATTTTTATAAATTTAAATAAAATACAGCATCTTGTTCATGCTGCAATAAATTCTAGGTACATGATGAAGGTTAGGTCCAATTGCGCTAGCTCCATCCAACCAAAACAGCAATAAGTAAAATAAAGCCTAATCAACTTGAACCGGAGTGCATTGAAATGAAGAAATCACAAGTAATGAAGATGAGGAGGACCAAACGAAGGAAGAGGACAGATATGGCAGAAGAAACTGGTGTTTGTGCTGCTACTGCTGGCACTATCTTCAGTTTCATAAATGAAATGTCAATTCTCCTCAAATTCTTATACCTTTTCCAGTCCATTCCTTTACACATTCCAGCTTCCTTCTTTTCCTCTATGGATAAAGCCCCTACCAAATTTATATGGAACAATAAATGCCCCAGATTGCACCTCTCTCTTCTTTATCTGCCCTATGATAGAGTACCCAACATTAATTGCTTTAATGCGTGGCGCAGCTTTGTACTTCTACTTGTTATTTTTTCACCAGTGACATACCCTTTTGGGTACAGAGAACAACTCATTAACATTACCTCTGACATCCTGTCTTTTCTCAGCTGAGCTTAAACATCTGTTAAAAAACACCCAAAATCCTTTTCTCAAAAACACAATATCAGTTAGGCACAACTCTCATACAGTCTTAGATGAGGTGTCCAAGATATCATGTCTGTCACCTGTTTGGGGAAACAGGTGACAGACATGAGATCTGTCAGGAAGATAGGTGACAGGAAGAGCAGACAGAGGCTTTAGAATATGGCTTAAATAAAATACGGGACATTTATAGTGAAGTAGTTTTGATGTCCTTTCAACAACTGGTAAACAAATACAGTCTGCCCCAAAAGCACTTTTTAAAGTACTTATAGAGTAGAAGCTTTGTTACTGCCTGACTGAAATCTACTGCGGAACCTCCACTTTCTTCCATAGAGGATATAGCCAATCACCATCATCAGAGTAGAGGCCTGTTTTCCAAATTTCATATTTTTCTTTTAGCATTGGAAGAAAATATTCTCATATTTACAAGCATAAAAAACTGATCTACAAATGTAAGTCCCTGAGAATGAATGGAATACCTCATGTCTATTGGCACAAACGCAAAATATTAACACAAGGTTTAGATTACTACAATACAAATGTTTATTTAGAACTGCTGTAAAACTTCACCATTTCAACTACAATATTCCTGATGTGCATGTTAAAGGTAATATAGATAAGAGTACAATGGAGCTTCAAACTTTCTGGAAGGAGATTATCATGTTCATCTCTTGTTTGAGTGTGCAGGATGTTCCAATGGACAGTAAACTTTGCTTACTGCACATTTTTCCTGATTGCTTTAAAGAAGTGGTCCCCAACCACCGGGCCAGGGACCGGTACCGGTCCGGGGACCAATTGGTTCCGGGCCACGCAAGAAATAATTAATATTTCCGTTCTATGTATTGAGTCTGGAGGATCTATTATTTTGAAAATCCTAAACCGGATGCTGTCGGTTACGTCTTGTGCGCCAACATGCAGCAGAATGTGTAAGAAATCATAACATTTCGAAAGTTTTGATTGAACGTGAAAGTTTTGATTTTCTTGTGTGCAACCTCTGACAAACATCACAATATATACAGTACACAAACTTTTGGTCTGTACTGTACAAGAGACACTATAGTCTCTTGTATGGAAATAGTCGAGGACAACCTTTTCCATCGTCCTTGAGGAAAACTGAGACATCACAGGATAGCAGTCCTCATGGCAATAACATAATTGAAGAAGGGAAAACAACAGAAGTAAGCAAAAGCATTTTCTGAAGAAACTAAATCACATTTTTTCACAATAAGTGATATAAAATAATTGTTCACCCTGTTGAGAGGACTTATTTATTTTCTGGCTAAGACTGGTTAGAATTTTGATGGCTGTACAACGGCAATTTTCTGACCTGCCATCAGCTGACTGCTACATTAATGCCAGAGTGTTGCTCAATCATTCATTATTTTTAACACAACCAACTGTGTTTTTTCCAATCTCAATTACTCAATCACCAGCTATGCAAATGTTTCCTCAAAAGAAATATAAAAAAATGTCCCTTTGGTACAACATCAAACTGGTTGGTTTTGCCTATAGTTTATTGTATATGAAAGGGTGTGAAGAAGAGTAATTGAGTTGGATGTAATCACATCAAACTGAACTAGATAAAACTTGCAGAATTTCCTTCCCCTTAGAGTCTGACGGCGATCTTGCCCTTCTTTCAACCTGGACAAGAATCTCGGGAAGTGTATTGTCAACGACTCCTTTTCAGACTTAAATGTTGCAGAGGAAACCATTTGTCACTGTGGTGAACTCTGCAAAAACAGTAACAATAAGGGCTAACGCTCAAAAAAACATTCCATTCTCCACCGTACTACACACAGCAACCGAAATTAACACCTTAGATTTTACGATGTTTCATTCTCTACAAAAACCTTTACATAATAAATTACCAGGAGCTCTGTGAGAAACTCACCTTCCTCCATCATAGCCAGATAGGAAGGAAGTGATGTCACAGGTTATGGACTCAAAAATCAAATAAACTTTCCCAAAATTATGTTGGTTTTTTTGGAATAATAATTTGAAGATAAAGATACAAGACAATAAAATTAAGATCATAAAAATACATATGTTACATTACACTCCTCACATGAACGTTAGCAGGCTTGGCTTATGCTTACATACTTGCTAAAGGGCTACAATTGAAAGATAGATCATTGTTGGTCAGAGTTCTTATGATGGACAAAAATGTTCAAGGCTCTCAAGTAAAACACATGGCAGTTTTAGCTATTGTTAGGTTCATAAGCCCTTGGTAACATTAGCATTAGTCTGCAATTACTTTTATGCATCACCTTTCATAAATAAATACATTTGTAACAATACATTGATTAATAAAATCCTACACAACACATACAAATATATGAATGACAAATAACTCACGTACGAAGAAGTCTTCCTTCCTGTTTGTGAAAGTCCACAAACATTCTGGAAGCTCCCACAACAACTTTACTGTGCATGCGGAATGCTTCACTCAAGCATTCATTTCAGTAACAAAAATATTCAGGTCCAGTTGACCCACAACTTAGTCTTTCTCAGGCTAAACATGTACATCTCTCACATGTGTCAGAATAATGACAGTAAATCTACTTTTACTATTGCTATCAAAATCAGACCTTTGATGAACAATTGAGTGAAATAAGACTATTGATCTGTTTTTTAACCATTATTTTACCAGGCAGTATCTGTAAGCACTTTGAACTGCCTTGTTGCTGAAAATGTGCTTTATAAATAAAATTACCTTAACCTTTAATCTCAAGGGACGGGTGTACAATCTTTATGGAGACACATTTGTATGGTAAATGCTACATTCTGCTGTTAGATGAGTGGAGGAAATCCTGCTATCTGTCCAAGTTATCTTTTGAAATAGAACTTAAAAATACAAAAACTATAGGCCACTAAGCTTCTCACAATTTTGAGACTTCTGCACACTCATTCCAACAGCTCACTAGTGACCAGATAGAAAAACAAATTAGTTGAGAAGCTGGCTCTCATTTTGATTTATCAACTTTGTCTATGATGAAAAGCCAGTGTCCTTAAATCTTTTAAAAATGCTAATTAATGCAAATAAATGCCTGCCCCAGAATTCAACTTTAGATAAAGCATACACATAGTAAATAGAAATTTTACATCCTTTAATGATCTTTGGAAATCTTTGGTGGGTTTTTATTTGTTCGTTAAAAACACTCTGGTCTTATTGCTATGGTAATATATTCATACACATCTTTCAATTGAAGATTCAACTGCAGCTGCAAGAGATGTCTCAAGGGTGTGATTTCTGTAATGTTGAGAGTATCATATTGTACTCCAACAAATGTTATGCAGCTAGAAGCCTATAGGACAAAACACTGCTTCATTGAAATTTGGCCCATCAAGGGTTTCCTCAGCCAGAGAACACTGATGAATCCGGATAAATGTGGAATGAATATTTTTCCTCCTTTATTTTATCTTTTCTTTTTGATAAAGAAAGAAGAGTTCAAAAAGATCATGTGAACAACCCTGGAAAATATTAAAAAATAAGAACATTCTCTATTTATTCTCTATGACTGCCTCTTGCAATGTTTGACATTAAATGTGCTACATAAATGTCTTATTAACATATAGATATATGTTAATAAGACATTTATGTAGCACATTTAAAGCATGTCAGTGGATAAAAAAAAATCTGTGAGAAGGCAAATACCTTTTCATCGCTCTGTATATTCTCCATCAGAATATACAGGTCAAGTCTCCATCAGACCTGGCCAAACACACTCTCAAGCACACACACAAAACAAAATCTCAAGCCTGCAGATCCATGCGCACATGCAAGCACAACAATCATTGGAAGCAGATGCATAGTGGAATTTGACAGAGTAAAATGCAGATCCAGCAAACATAAGGCTCATTCAGGAAGAAGAAGAGGAGTGGGCAAAAAGAGGGGAGACAGAGAGTTGGGGGTAGTTAACAGTCAGGTAATGGCTATAAATCATAATCGCACTAATTTCCAGAAAAATAGAACAGGCCTTGAGACATAGTCAAACTGACAGCATAAGAAGAGATGCCAGGTTAATTACGCAGCCTAAACATAAGACTTTATCAAGAGGAAATTAAGATAAAAAATATGCAGAGGCAAAAATTTTATTTTTTGAATTTTTTCCAACTTTACTGTTACATTCTCACAAAGAAATTATGTAAAAGCAATCACCTTGCCAGACTCAGTCGACAACATTGTTACATATAAACGCTACAGGCTATCCATCCATCCATCCATTTGCTGAACACCCTTCGTCCCTAATGGGGTCGGGAGGGTTGCTGATTCCTCTCCAGCTGCGTCCCGGGCGAGAGGCGGGGTAAACCCTGGACAGGTCGCCAGTCTGTCGCAGGGCAACACAGAGACATACAAGACAAACAACCATGCACACACACGCTCACACCTAGGGAGAATTTAGAGAGACCAATTAACCTGACAGTCATGTTTTTGGACTGTGAGAGGAAGCCGGAGAACCCGGAGAGAACCCACCATGCACAGGGAGAACATGCAACCTCAATGCAGAAAGACCCCGGGCCGGGAATCGAACACAGGACCTTCTTGCTGCAAGGCAACAGCTCTACCAACTGCGCCACTGTGCAGCCCAGCGCTACAGGCTAGCTGAAAGGAATTCTTATTTGACGACAAAACTTATATTACAAGAAACAGAGCCCAGCTGGCTAGAACTAGACTAGACATCGGTGGTCTAACTTTCTGTGGCAAGATAAAATTAAGCTTTCTTTAATGAGAGCAGATTTTTGATACTGAGGTAGAAGCGGTCTCAAAAACTCATCTGAGTTAAAGAGGACATTGAATTTTCTTCACTATGAAGTTAATAAGAAAATCTCAGACTTAAGAAGGTGTCTATCACACCTTCTTGGGTGAATGCTGAAAGGAAAGGAAACAAACATGCTCATTAAACAGTGGATACACAGCCTACGGCTATGTGGACAAACTGGGAGGACTGGGAATATCCCGCCAATCCACCAGGCACTGAAAACACACTAATTGGACCCACAAAGATTTAAATGATTATTCAACAGCAATAATTAAACACAAGTTTGGTCTATATTTGCTGGCTTTCCACTGTGTAAATTAAACAGGGAACCAAGATGCCCAGACTTCATGTACAGTATGGTCCTAAAGAAGCCAACAGGGATATTTCTCTTGTGGGCTGGCAGCTATTTTGTGTTGTGGTGTGATTACAGTAAGAATTACCATTAGCTCCAAAACTAATTAAATTCCTCTGCACATTGGTAATGGGAAGCTAAGAGATATAATTGTTGTCTTTTTCATGCCATCCTTTTAATTACTTTCTGGTTCCATTTCATTCCATTTGAATTGACAGCCTGATCAAGTTTTAATTGCCAGTTTTTGCAGATAGCTTATCAGACAGTTCCAAGCTCGCATGCAGAGTACTAAATGACCTGGCCAAACACACTCCCAAGCACACACAAAACAAAATCCCAAGCCTGCAGATCCATGCGCACATGCAAGCACAACAATCATTGGAAGCAGATGCATAGTGGAATTTGACAGAGTAAAATGCAGATGCAGCAAACATAAGGCTCATTCAGAAAGAAGAAGAAGAAAAAGAGGGGAGACAGAGAGTTGGGGGTAAACAGTCAGGTAATCCATCATTTCATCAACAAGCTCTTGCTGAAATAGCAGAGAGCTTTGTCAGACCAAAAGGCTCCCATCTCACAGCTATCAACTTCACCAGCTAATTTAGGATTTTCAAAGCTAACATTAGGGATTTGTCTTGTCATGCATTAAAAAAGCCATGCAGGAAAACATGAAGTAAAAGAAAAACCTCGACAACAAGTCAATTTAGCCAGATACATATTCACAAATATGTGTTTTACGTTTAGCTCTTGATTCTTATTTTTTACCAAGTATAAGAAAACATTGGCATTGCATTTAGCAAAAGAATGATATGCAGGAGGCTGAAAAGAAATAACATATTTGAATTCATTTTAAATTTACCATAAATTGGTAAATGAATAAATATTGATTTAACAACTGTTAGAAAGGACAGTTTATATATTTTTTTAACAGTAACCGACTAAAATTGAGTATTTTGATACAGCTAATTTGTACTATTGTGAAGGTATAACTTCTAATAGGTGCATTGTGACAAATATATAAATATGAAAGTGAACAATGAGCTCTGTATGGGTCTGTTTGATGAGGAAAGAACATGGAAGGCAACATTATTGTATGAAAATCAGGATATTACACTTTAATTTTACCTCAAAGTAAGGCCTGTCATAACAAAATTTGCTTATCCCAGAGGTTATTGCGATAAACAATAATATTTTTAAGATAATTTCAAGTAATATAATGTTAATGGGACAATAATGCAAGAATATATTGTTTAAGATCAATTAACTTTAAATTCTAATGAACATTTAACACTGGAACTGGAAAACATGTTAAATATCAATTATAGACAAAACAATTAAAAAAAAAAAAAAAAAAAAAAAAACGAATTATGTAGTCTCGGTAAACAAAATTGTCCTTCAAAAAGGGGGCTCGTTGAGACCAAACTGAAAACTCATGCCATCGAGTTTTGGGTAGAGAGAGAGAAAAGAAAAAAATGATAAATGACCTGTGTACAAGTCAGTCTAGAAACATGCTGACTTGTATCCTGTATGGATATTTATTCAACACCCTGTGAGAACTTATGTTAATGTAGTGGTTTAAAACCCACTACATTAGGTCTTCTTGTGGAGCTCTATGATGAACTGTAGTCACACTTTCAGAGGTGTGCATTGAGCAAGTAGTGAGAATGATTTATCTTTGTCAACTCTTGGGAGTGAGTTTCTGACCATAATATTTATCAAGAAAATTCACCAGTGTTATTTTGGCAGCAAGTTTACATTCCACTCTCAGCTGTTGCTGATAATGCATGTGATGCCATCAGTTCTGTTGTTGCTAAGATACAGACACAACACCCCAATGCATTTGTGGCATTACCTGGTGATTTTAATCATGCCTCACTCTCTTTAACACTGCCAACGTTTCACCAGTTTGTCAGCTGTTCCATCCGGGAAAACAAGATTTGGATGTTTTAATGATAATGTCAAGGATACATATGTCTCCAAACTAAGACTTCCTCTGGGGAAATCCTACCATAATCTTGATTTCTCTGCTCTGAATATAAACACCTGGTGAAGAGGCTGCCTGTTAGGAAGATGACTGTTAGGACGTGGTCAAAGGAAGCAGAAGAAGCCCTCCAGGCTTGTTTTGAAGCAACTGAATGGACTACTCTCTGCCAGCCACATGAAAATAACATCGGTACCATGACTCGGTGTGTGACTGACTGTACAAACGTCTATGTGGACAGCAGCATCCCCACCAGAACAGTGAAATGCTTCCCGAATAACCTGGATCATCAAAGACCTAAAGGAACGGTTAAACAAGCAAAAAAGAACCTTTAGAGAATGAGAGAGTTATTGAGGAGTAAGCTCAATAACTCTAATAAGTCAAGATTAGAGAGCAAGGAGAAGTACTTGAAGTAGCTGGAGAATAAACTACAAAGAAACATTATCAGAGATGTGTGGTCAGAGATGAAGAAGATCACAGGCTTCAAGCAAAAGGAGAATCAGATCGATGAAAGCCTGGACAGAGCAAATGAGCTGAACATATTTTTCAACAGTTCAGAAACAAGCTCATCATCATCCTCTCATGTCCTCTACCATACATACATCCCACTTTCCTCTGACCCATTGCTTTCCTGTCAAATCTCTTCCACATCAGTTATGGACTCGTCTGCTTCCACAAGTTTGTCTTCAACCAAATCGGGAAGGGAGAACTGCTCAACACATCTGTATCACCTAGTGGATGGATACAGGAACTGAGTGAGAGTGTTGATGTGGAGAGCGGTTGCCATAAGGCCAGAGCGGTGCTGAGCTGCAAGGGCTTTCAACACTGCTTGCAGCTTTAATTTTATTTGTATTTTTTTGATTGTTGTTTGCTGCATTTAAGGCTCTATAGGTGTGGGTTTAAGTAGCATTTTAGTGGTGATGTCTTCCCTTAACATAAAATTGCCCAGTAATGTTTTTACATTTGCTGTCAACTTACCATCTTTTAATACAAAATCATAGTGGACCGCCAGTTGACCTGTCGGTGGACCGCCTCGGCTCCCCGACCACCCAACTTAGCAAGTTTTCTGGAGGACACAATGGTGTTCCTTATAGAAATGATTAGCTTAATTTGAGAGGACCCAACACACTGGTCTAAAAAATCTCAAATTTGTAATTTTTGTTCAACAAGTCTAAGATAGCACCCAACCCTGTATGTGGAGGGGCCACATCAAAACTGAATTAGGAAATGCAATTAAGATGTATTAATTATAGATGAAGGCCTCTTAAGTTGAACCACATCTTTGCAGCACAGTGCCTATTACACTGTCTTTTGCACATCAAAGTAAAGGGCAAGCTGTCAACAGTGTGGAGAATCATAGGATGCTGGCAGATCAGACTGGAACAAAGCAGCAGCAGGCAACCAAACCTTGCCCGCGAGCTGAGAGTAAAAAGCTCTAGTGAGAAGCTCTTTAACTGGCAGTTATCTCCATCATACCAACATTAGAATTATGGACTCAAGACAAAATAAATACAGAGGTGAAAGTCAGAATAACTGCACTCTGTCAGTTATAAATATCAATTATGGAAAAGCAATTGATGTTAAATTTGAATGCCATACATTCATCTGGCATAGGCCAGATCTTCTCTCCATATCAGAACCTTGAGTTTCACAGGATCACATCATTTAAAAAAACCCTAAAACTAAAATGTATAACTCAGTTTAATTTATTATAAAAATAAAAGGTAACTGGCTGCACAGTGGCGCAGTTGGTAGAGCTGTTGCCTTCCAGCAAGAAGGTCCTGTGTTCGATTCCCGGCCCGGGATCTTTCTGCAGGGAGTTTGCATGTTCTCCCTGTGCATGCGTGGGTTCTCTCCGGGTTCTCCGGCTTCCTCCCACAGTCCAAAAACATGACTGTCAGGTTAATTGGTCTCTCTAAATTACCCCTAGGTGTGAATGTGTGTGTGCGCATGGTTGTTTGTCTTGTATGTCTTTGTGTTGCCCTGCGACAGACTGGCGACCTGTCCAGGGTGACCCCGCCTCTCGCCCGGGACGCAGCTGGAGATAGGCACCAGCAACACTCCCGACCCCATTTAGGGAAGAAGGGTGTAAAGAAAATGGATGGATGGATGGATGGATGGATAAAAGGTAACTTCAATTACATTGTTCAAGTTGAAATATTCCTTATTATAGATTTTACAATGTTTACATTCAAGTCTATTATTATTATTAGTTTATTTGATAGGGACAGACATACAGCAACATAGACAAACTGAAAGAAAACAGCAGTCCCATGTTTATGTCAGTGCAATAGCAAAAGCTAATTCGCAGCACTTGCCCCTAGTTGGGCTTTTTTTAAAAATTAAAAATAAACCTCTAAAAGTAATAATCAAACAGAGTAAAACATAAAACATCAAAACATCAAAAGTGACTACAGTTCTGTTTTTGACATAACCAGAGTTTTGTTTGCTTCTCAAACATACTAAAACTGGTTACAGACTTTAAATCAACAGGAAGTGAGTTCCAAACTGAAGATCCTCTCACGGACAGAACACTTTGAGCGAAAGTGGTTCTTCGAAAAGGGACCTTACAATTTCCATTTGAAGCTGCTCTAGTAGATCTGCTATTGTCCTGCAGTCTATTTATGCAATCACTTAATGATTTAGGTGCACATCAATTTAAACACTTAAAAATCAATTTTAAAAGATTATAATTTATAAAATTGAAAAAATCCAAAATACCAAATTTAGCCAAAATGTGACAATGATGGAATCTGGTTGGCTTTTGATATAAAACTTTCACAGCCCGATTATAGAGACTTGCTAATGGTCTGAGTGAAGTTTGACTAGTCTGAGACCAGACAGTAGCTCCATAGGAAAAATGTGAGAGGATCATTGAGTTAAAAAACATCTCTGCACAGTGAGGTGATAAAAAGTTTCTAACAATTTTGAAACAGTTTATATTTGATCTAACAGTTTTGCTGATTTTATCAACATGGCTCCTAAAATTTAATTGAGCATCCAGAATTATTCCTAAATATTTTTCTTGTGATACTTTCTCTATAGGGTCCCCATTGATCTGAATATTCAATGACTGTAATGATGTTTTCTTGATTGAAAAGCAAATACATTTTATTTTCTTTGTATTAAGAGTTAAACATGAATCCTTCAGCCATGATCTCTGCAAGCTGTTCTTTACTTTTTCACTGACGACAGTACTGCTCTTGTCTGATGTGTAAACAATGGTGTCATCAGCATACATTTGCAGGTTAACCTCAGGACAAATTTCAGGAAGACTGTTAACATACAGACTAAAAAGGACTGGACCTAAGATAGTTCCTTGTGGAATCCCTGTTACTATTTTACAGAAGACGGATTTACTATTATTAATGACGACGCATTGTTCACGATCTTTCAAATATGATTGAAACCAAGACAATGATCATTCTGAGAAATTAAATGATGAGAGCCTTGAGATCAGTAAGTTGTGATTCACCGTATCAAAAGCCTTTTTCAAGTCCAGGAAAACTGCACCAGTGATTTGTCCCCTGTCAAGTGATTGCTTAACATTTTCAAGCAGCAGACTTATAGCCGTCTCTGTACACTGTAAAATGTAAAAGTATATCTTACTCAAAAAGAAAAGTGACTCATTCCAGCTTAGTCTGTTGACTATACTAACTTAAACTTAGCAAAGACAACTTTCTACTGAGGCAAGTAATCAAACTCATCAGCAGCAAGTAACCCGAACTTGGAGTTATGAGTGAGCAAAACGCATCTGCATAACCAGCAGAAAACTCGGCATCATTCGGCAGCTCTCGTTGAACGCACATGCGCATTGGACACTGACGAGTGACGACGTGTTTGAAAGAAGCGCCAAATTGTCAACAATACGGCGGTTGCTGCAGCTAAGTTTTGTCACGGTAAGTCCCACTGTTTTTTAGCAAACTTATATTTGTTATCTCGGCCGTATAATTCATCCGTAAGTCCAGGCTTTGAGGTTAACTTTATGTGTAATGATTTAGCGATGCCTGGGACTAACGTTAGTCGAAAATATCATGTTTATGTAGTGGCAACAAGATGGAGCGGCAGTGCAAAAAAGCTGTCCGGTGCGCAAAACAAAAAAGGAAAAGGGATAAGGATAACGATGTTGGCGGGTTAAAAAAGCCGCTGTACTGTTATAGAAGGCTTATGATGAGTAGACTGCCATAGGTGGGACAGCTGTAAACTGTAGGAGAAGCAGCCGTGATGAAGAAGTGTAGGGTCACCAGATTTGGGTTTCTGAAAAGGAGGACACTTCTTTTTTTGTTGGCGGGGGGGTAGAATCGGCGGACACACATGCGCCAACGAGGGGGGGCGGGAGAGACGGGGGTGGGGGTGCAGAACTAGCGAACACACATGTGCTACCGATTTCTATGCCATACAAAGAAACCTGGAATGGAGTAGTGGAACGGAGTGGCAATGTAATCACAATGCACTGTAAGCTATGTAATGTGTTTTGAGGCAGTTGACCAAAATCCCGGACGATTTTTAAATTCCCCCCGGACATTTTTTTAGGTCTGAAAAGTAGGACATGTCCGGGAAAAAGAGGATGTCTGGTCACCCTAAAGAAGTGTTACGTTGATATGTAATTGTGGTGTTGCTTCTATTGTTGTTAGGACTGCGAAGACCCAGACGTGTCTCACACCCCCATTGGGATCCTGACCATCATTCCTGAGGACAGGCAGGCCTCCACTGACTCACTGCACCTCCAGTCTTCAAGTACTGCCATCATTTTGGAAGGAAGTCTTGTCATGAATGATCTTGGGAATCTTCCACATGCCATGTGCTTGCTCTTTGGACTTATTTATTCTCTGAATTTGGAGTACCCTCAACAACTGAAGTACACCTTTGACTTCATCCAAAGGGTGCTTCTGTCACTTGGACATAAATCCCTAAAACCAAAAATACAATCACTCAAAAATCTTCTGATGCAATGAGTGAATGTGATGTGACATTATGGATCAACGTTGATACCTTTACCCTTATTGGAAAAGTGATTTTTATTTCTTGTTTGATTCTTTTTTTGTTGGAGAGACCATCATTGCATTTGCAGACTACTAAATGGTTTTATGTTAATGAGGAGAAACATTACTTCACTTCACTACTTCATTATTTACTTTATCAATGTTATGATAAATGTTGGGCTCTAGTATTGAGAATTGAGTTTTTGTTTCACACCAGTCAACAAAGACATTTAAGCAGGGATTCTCAAAGTTTTAAAGACTGAGGGCCATTTGAAGGATTCAATATTAGATTGAAGGCTACCCTAGAAAAAAAGTCATGTCATTTTTTTTCCTTAAAAAAGTCTATGGAAAACTTTGTTTCCAGGTTAGTGTGTATGTAACCACACTTGAGAACCTTGTATTTAAGGTAAACTTGTTTAATTATTAAACATTTTTTTCCATTCAAACTGTTGTCTGTTGGCTCTTCGTTCCAATAACTTAACATTTTTGGTTCATCTTACTTGAACATATCAAGGCAATTGGTTTCCTGATATTTTGCAAGTAATGTGAACGCTTAAACGTGTAAGCATAACTTATTTTTATGAGTACTGCTTAATTGACATAAGTCACAATTTGAAGTAGTCATAATCTAATGACTTTTTGAGTTAACACTCAAGTTTACTGCCTTTATCTGAGTGGTCTAAACATAGTTATTTTTAGCAATAACACCTTAAAATGAATTAGCTACTTTACTTGAAGATTTTGAGGCAATCGGTTTCCTAACTTTTTTTAAGTAAAGTGAACTTATTACATTTTACAGTGTAGAATGATTACGTCTGAAGCCAAACTGAAGAGGATGCAGAAGATTGTTACTTTCTAAAAACAATAGTAATTGTTCTAGAATAATTTTCTCCAGCACTTTAGACATGTCCGGAACAAGACTTATTGGCCTGTAGTTACAGATTTCACGGGGACTTCCTGATTTAAAGATCGGTTTCACCAAAGCTTTTTTCCATGCATCGGGAAATTGCCCTGTTCTGATGGAAATATTAACTATGTGAGTTAAAGGTTCTACTAAAATATTACTGTATTTTTAAAAAAACATAGCATCTAAATTATACATATCCTTAGCATAGGAATTGTTTAAACCAGGGGTTTTCAAAGTATGAAAGGGTGAGCCCCCCTCCAAGGAGCCCAATGCCTGCTGCGCCTCATGCGGAGGGGGGGTGGAGTTGTAAAAACTCCGCCTTCAGCCCCCGCTCTGGCCAAAACCAGTGATGGCATAGTTACTTTGAAAAAGTAACTTTAATCGGACTACTGATTACTCCTTGAAAAAGTAACTTAGTTATATTACTGATTACTTGACTTGGAAAGTAACTAAGTTACACTAAAAGTAACTTTTTAGTTACTTTCAGCAGCTGCTTACAACAACGCTCTGCCTCCTGTGAAAATCACATTGAGCTTTGCCAATACTTAATTGTAAGTTATTTTATAATGGTAACATCAACAATGTGTCTCCACTGATAAGGTTGAACTGAAGAGGAGATTGTACAAAAATAAAAAACATGAGTAATTTGTGTGGTCCACTGTTGTCTGGAAAACTCAAAGAAGGATTTAAAGCTCCCCCAGCCTCCAGATTCTGCATTCTGAGTTTGATGTCGAACAGAGCTCCTCCTGCAGCTCCACAGCTCAGATGGCTGCGTATTACCGTAATATTAATAATTATAACGGTGCTAACTTGCCATTATAACTATTGCCAACTACGGACACGTTTATTCGTGGCTGTTTTCATTATTGCGCTGTTCATATTAGTCTCGATGTTTGCAGTTTTCTGAGCGCAACGAAGCTCAACGCCATTCAGAGGTAATAAATTAACTTGACATTAACAAAGACACAGCGGACGGATCATCCGGAAATGATGAACAGGGAGAGACTGAATAAAACTACCTTAATGACGGAACAAATTCTGGGATTTATTGAGTCTCTGCTTATTTCCAAGCCCAAATGAGTAACTTCACGCTCAAAACGAGCCCAATCCATTAAACTGTTTAATTTTTTAAAAGATGAAGCCTTCAAAGCCGCTTATAATAATCGGATTTGGCGACAGAAACTGAAAATAGTTCCAGTTTTTCCACGGTCACCGACAAGACGAAGTAGAGGAACTTATACATGATTACAAAAAAGAAGATAGTAACACAGTAACACAAAATTATTTTGATAAGTAACTGTAGTCTGACTACTGGATTTGAAATAGCAACGCGTTAGATTACTGGTTACTGAAGAAAGTGGTCCAACGTCAGTAACGTTACTGACATCACTGGCCAAAACATCCTCTAAGGTGGGAAACATTTCCACTGATCCCCACTACAGTACCAACTTTCTCCTAAATCCACAGAGTTGATCGGCGTAAAAGACGTTCTCTCACATCAGTAGACAGCAAGCAGATAGCTTTTCCGGTTTACTTTTTTCGCACCGCTTTCTAAAGTGCTCTGGCGCTTCAGGAGGCGCTACCACACTTTGAAAACCGCCGGTTTAAACTATTGATGGCTTTTTGAACGTCAGAGTAATGAATTTCCTTTATCTCAAACAAATCAGAACACTTTTTGGATGATTTTATACCATGTATATCCATTGGAGCTATTTGAAACTTTGATGCCAAGTCTTTAACTGATGAAAGGAAAAAATTATTAAACATTGTTGCTAACTGAGCAGGATCCGTTATAATTGTTTCTGCTACCGCAAGTTCATATTTGTAATTAGTGCGTACGTTAGGGTACAATAAACTGTTTAACTGTTTCCAGATCATCTTACCATTCCCTCCTGCTTCTGACAAAACCTTGATATAGTATTTAGCTTTAGATTTGTACATTTCTTTAACTACCCTGTTCCTCAAAGTTTTAAAAAACAGCCAATCTGTGTGTCTTTTATATTTAAAAAACAATTTTAGGGCATAGTCTCTCTTTTTCATTAACTGCCGAATGTCATCCGATACCCAAGGTAGCTGTGTTTTTCTTCATCCCTTTATTTGAGTTTTTAAAAACTTATTCATAATATCACAGACATTGAAAATATAAGTATTACAGCAATCATTAATCTGATTCTGGTTTAAAACGTCATCCCAATTAACCCTTGCTAATTCGGCCTCAAATTTGGGTACACCCTTTCTTGGAATTTGTATCACAATCTGTTTCTGTGTGTTATATTGACTAACAAAGCGATTTCGGGGTAATTTTCTTCCAATGAGAGTGATATTGTGGTCAGATAAGCCGCACACCAAATTGTAGGTTTTTGTGATTCGACCAGGTTAATTTGAAAAAATTAAATCTATTAAGGTTTGACTGTTTTTGGTGATACGAGAGGGACCATTGATTAACTGATGAAAGTCAAATTTTGCTGTTAGTTCTCTAAGTGATTTATTCAATTTATTGTCCATCCAATTTATATTAAAATCTCCCAAAATAATTACTTCACTATTGTATTTAAAACCTGATAAGTCTTTCAAGTTATTATAAAAAGTTAAGTTACAACATGATGGTGGATTGTACACTACCATAATATTGAAATTCATATGAGATGAAAGACAAACATTTATACATACACATTCTATTAATATATGCTCTTCTAATAGTATCTCATTGATGTTAAATAAATCTTTTATATAAATTAATAATCCCCCTCCTCGACCTTCAACTCTATCCTTCCTGAAACATCTATATCCAGGTACATCAATCATATTAGTGGGAATTTTATCAGTTAGCCAGGTCTCACTCAGACATAAAAGATCCAGGTTAGATCCAATTAGCAATGTTCTTATTTCCTCACATTTGGGTATGAGACTTTTTAAGACTGTTTAAATGTCCTCCAAAGATACGTTTAGGTTTAAGTACAGGATCCCAGACCACTCTAGCATGATTAACAGTTTGGAAAAATAGATAACGTTTTTGTTTGTTTATTGCCTCTGTATATGATGTCTTTAGCTTACGTCGATCCGGTCTATGTCTCTTGATCTTGTTGAAATTGGCCTTCAGGTCCTTTTCACGTCTTCGTAACAATTCGTTGTTGATAATCCCAGAACTTGTATCCAGTGTGTCGGGGGGGGGGGATCCCAGGATTCCCATGATGGAAATGTTCAGTACAGACGTTTGTTGACAGTGCACTGGCGCTGTCGGTCTTTTGAGTTGATACATCAGACGCCACAGCAAGGTAGCAAGCTGCAGCTCTCCCACTAGTCACGCTGCGATCGCCACACAGTCTGATTAAACTGCTGTCCAACATATTCTTGGATATGTTGGACAGCACCAGAGCTCCACCAGAGCTCCGATCCCCAGCAACCAGCCCCGTTCCGCCGGGGAGTAGCCCTTCGATCCCGGCATCAGCGGGTGTATTTGGTCCTGGATTAAGCTGTACATCACCCGCTAACAAGAGCAGGAAGGTCATATGTACCAATGTCAATATCTCCTTCGAACGGCTTGACTTCTTAAGCGTAATAGTTCGCCTCGAAGTTACTTTGTAGATGCCATAATATACTGCAAAATGACCATGTCCGAAGTAGTTCAAATGAACGGTGATTTCACCTTGAAAGTCCTGTTTTTGTTCAGTTTGAAAAAGGCGATGTAGTAGAAATCCCACAGCGAACAAAAGAAACAGTCGAGCCAGAAAGATTTTGAGAAAGTGAGGTCGCGTTCCTTGTTTGTTTGAGACAAGCCTACTATGTGCAGTGAGAAGATTACCAGATATCCATTGTCGTGTTGTACCTTCAAATTGTTGCTGCGTCAATCAGTCAGATAAATTGTCTTTGCATTGTTCTTGCATCGGTCCGTCAAATGACTTCTTAGTTAGGATTATACTAGGTGAACAGGCTTTAAAGTTAAAATCGTGGGAGGCAAACACGGAGCCCAACCAACCGTGTGTCGCCATCTTAGTTATCCACCATGATTCCACAACTATTATTGTTACTGAGAGCACAGCTGAATGTATATAGTTACTTCACATAATCATGACAACTACAAAGATTTCTTTCAACTTACTAGTTTAAAATCAATATAGAACTGCTACAATCATACAATTGTTACTATCACCACCAGAACATTGTAATAATTTAATTCAGTTTGTTTATATAGATCTGATTCACAACAAATGTCTCAAGGCACTTTGAAAACCAAATGAACTATTTAAAAACAATATACAGTTAATATAACTGTACATTTATCATTTAAGCAGATTTAAGTCAATCACATACATTCCAATTTGATAATAGTTATAAAAAATGCTGTCTAGTTCAGTTAACTATTGCAATTACTAAAATGTTGAAAAACTAACGGACAGCACGAGTGACAAATTTGAAGTAATGTATGGTGTTTTAGTCTCAAACTGGTCAATGTTCTATACAAGTTAATCCAGTCTGAAAAGCCAGTTGGAATTTGTAATTTGAGGAAGAAAAGAGGAAATCTGCAGTGCTGGTGGCTATACGACAAACTTGAGGGATGTCTCAGAAAGTGGAAATGAAAGTCTTAATTTGGGGTCTGCGTGATATTTCTTTAGGGCTGAAACAATTCCTTGAATGATTCGAGTAGCTTGATTATTAAAATTCCTCGAGAAAAATGTAATGGCCTCAAAGCAAATTATGTTTTATTATTTAGTGCACAGAGTTCCGGGCGGGTCATTGTTTGTATTGCGCAGCACTCACACTTCCGCCTATGAGTTTTTAATGAAAGCTAAGAGTTAGCAGCATAACATCAAATTTTAAAGTTTGGTCAGGGTTTATAGCGTTTTTGGAAAACAAATAAGCATCCTTAAAAAGCACTGGTGCAATGCCTGAAGTACAGCAGTGTTTCGGAGGAGCCTGGTGGTCATGAAAAGTGAAAGATGGGGAAGAGCGCAATTTATACAGGTGAGGGAACAGACTGTACACTGCGGGCGACTGTGCTTTAGATGTGTAGCTTTATGAACAAACTGAACAATGTATTTCATTGCGGTCTTAACAAAATGGTGGCAGAGCGCATTGTGGTGGTACATAGCTGGTAGATGTTTCTATGTGTGATGAACGAAGGAGTCGAATGCAGTTGCTAACATGGTCACAAAAACAATAAATGGCTAGGCAAGGTGAGAGTTCATCTATTAAATTGACTAAATATGAATACATAAACTAACAGCTGGAGTGTAGATATTATTTTCTAAGCATATTTATGAGCCTGCCTCTTTATTCATCCATTTTCTGCACACCCTTGTCCCAAGTGGGGTCGGGAGGGGTGCTGATGCCTATCTCTGGCGAATGTTTTGGGCGAGACTGCCTTTTCATTATTAAGTTAAATATAATTTCAGATTTTTACATAACTTTTCTTCAGATTAACTGAGAAAATGACCTACTATTGTTACAAGTTAATTTGAAAAACTACAGAAAAGTAATTGTTAGGGATGCTCAAATATGAAAAATTTGATTGATATTGATATCCGATAGTAACATCCGATAGTAGATATCCAATAGTTTTGTTGGGTTTACCAATGTTTTATTTCTTCTTTTTTTATCCAATTACTTGATTAATCATAAGAATAATCAATAGATTATTATTACTAAAATATTTGTTTACAAGAGCCCTAATATTTTTGCATTCAAACAAATTGTCTAATCCATGTCTGCTGTTTTTTTTGAGTGTGTGCATGGGGTGGGTAGACAGCATACAGCCAGTAATCTGCAGCAGAAATGATTGATGCTTTTTTTCATTTAAATTAAAATAATTTAATCCAACTGTTTCTAGTTTTGACATTAGAACCAGATTAACAGACCTTTATTAATCCCCATGGAAAATTCTTGTGTTACAGTTGCAGCAATTATAAGAGCATGAAAAGGAATAAAAAGTAAAAACAGCAAAACTCACTACAAATATGAAAGAAAATATACCTATAGCAAATAGTAAAAGTCTAACTAGACTATCTACCAGGGGTGCCCCAATTTATCGGGCAGCCAACATATCAGTGCTGATTTTCTTAATTTTGGGAGATCGGTGATCAGCAATTTTCACATAGGAAGCCGATCTTATCCACCAATTTTATCTAGCTTGGCAAAGGTCTAAGAATCAACCATTGTCCTCTTTTGTGCCCCGGTGAGAAAGATTTGACTGACAGACCGACCCTCCAAGTTATGTCTGCACATTTATATTTAACAATAGTGACCTCACTGTTGCCAACCCAACAACCTTCTTGCTATATTGAGCAAAATTTCAGACAAAAAAAGTGGTATCAGCCAAAATCTGAATCGGCAGTTAAGCTTTTTAAAAGATTAGTAATCTGGTGATCAGCTTGAAAACCCTTACTGTCTACATCAGGGGTCTCAAACTCCAGTCCTCGAGGGCCACAGTCCTGCAGTTTTTAGATGTGCCACAGGTACAAAACGCTGGAATGAAATGGCTTAATTACCTCCACCTTGTGTAGACCAGTTCTCCAGAGCCTTAATTATTCTATTCAGGTGTGGTGCAGCAGAGGCACATCTAAAAGTTGCAGGACTGTGGCCCTCGAGGACTGGAGTTTGAGACCCCTGGTCTACATTATTAATAAGTTCAAACAATTTTAAAATAAATGAAAATAAGAAAGCACTTATGTCGTTATTTATATGTACCACATAAATATACACAATACACCAAGCTGAATAGATAATCTAGATACGTTTTCAATTCAAGATATTGCACATGTTGATTACGCTCAAATAATTTACATACATGACTGCAAAGATTGTAATATCTGCAGTATACTTTTAAAAACAATATCATTCATTTTTAACTTCAGCTAGAGCTTGTTTTTTTCCACTTAAAGCATATACAGGAATGCATTATTCCACTGGGTTACAATTAGCAGCATCACTTTTTGATTTGATTGTAACATTATTCTAGTCAGATAATGTCCTTAAAATTTAGAAGAATGCTTCAGTAATGTTTGGTTAATTAAGATAGTGAAAAGTGCTGAAATGTTTTTACTTAGACTATAAAATACAAAGAAATAGGTGTAGATGCAGCATCACATTGGTTGTGGATATTTAAACATAAAGCTTATTGTGTTTCAGCTGTTCTTTATAAGCTTACCCATATTCATTTATGGAGGCAAACCTTGCTGTATCCAAGTGAAAAAAATGGTGCTATTGCAGCATTAATTATTTGTGGATAGAGTCAGTGCTGAGGCAATCAAAATAGAAAGAAGTGGTTCTAATTTAGGCACAGGCTCCAAACCATCACTAAAGCTGCTAAATCTTTCTGACACAATCACAGGTTTCACACTAATGGAGGAAAAAAAATAATACAATAATAACTTTCTGAGAGCAAGGTTTTCATATGTAGTAAACTCCATCGATAGAAAATGTTTTAATATAAATATAAGACTTATCTCACTGTTCTTTATGAATAAAAAAAAAAATTCAATTTAGTTTTTTACTGATCCCTGCTGTTTTTAAATGATCAAGCTCATGTGCTGCTGAAGAAATCTGCAATTCACCTGACTTAAGTAAGCCTGGCTCGACATAGCTGCACCTCCAGAGCCTGGTTTGGTCTTTGTGAAACAGATAATGCCAAGATGAACTGATAAAGCTATGTCAAGCCTAGCTTTACCTCTGATTTGTATTGAAAAACGAAAATTTTCCAAGCACATTTTTGTCTTTGCACCTTGTCCTATTTCTGTGCTCTTCGAATACCAGGAAAAATATGTGTTGTTGAAAGAGTATGAGGGGAA
The DNA here is from genome assembly GCF_019740435.1 of Gambusia affinis. Lineage (NCBI taxonomy): Eukaryota > Metazoa > Chordata > Actinopteri > Cyprinodontiformes > Poeciliidae > Gambusia > Gambusia affinis. The sequence continues at coordinate 1,296,891 of NC_057872.1, read as the reverse complement.
TTATTTTAGGGAATCATTTTAATGTAGTAAATAAATGTAGAAAAGGCAATAATATAGTATGAAAACTGTTGATATATGTCTATAAAACTGATAATAGAAAATGGTTACTTTGTTAAGTTTTTAAAGATTTACTTATACACACTGTTGTGGTTCAAGACCTCTTTACCATTATAGATAGATTGATGGTATGATCAGAGATCTCAACAAATCACACAAGCCTGCTGGTGGAGAAAAAGAGAGGCAGGCAGGAACAAAGATCAGTTTAGAGAATAAATTCAGATGAATGAATTTTCAGTTTAAAATAGACTATCCATAAAAATCTGTCAAAAAGAGCCATAATACTAAAATGTTTGAGTGTGAGTGGGAGGTAAGAGTCATTCATTACTTATGCCTTTCATTTAACCCACGCACATTATGACTCTCCTGTAGCTGCTAAAAAGCAAAGCTTTCTGCATTTCTTAATCCCTCAACCCCTTCAGACCATTTCTGTGAGCATGTAGCATTTCTCAGAACAAGTTAGAAGCCTGAGTGGATTCTATTCAATAAGATGCTCAGTCTATGTGCATCTGTTTTTCAGTGTTGCTGACTATTTTTGAGTCATCAAAAAGTAAGTAAAGCTTGTAGTTGATGCAAATGCAGAATACATCAGCTCCACTACAGAATGGCATTTGCTCTCACTCACAACACACTCAGTAACAGATCTATTGAATAAATTAGGAAGGCTTTTACCACAGTGGCAAGAGCAGGATGCATGGATTATGATTCATTAGTTAAAAAGCACCCTAATAAATTCACCACTTTTAATGTTTTGAAGTCCTATTAAAGGCACGCTAAGGGTTGTGTAATTCTGTTTTCCATTACAGCTTTCAATAAATGACAATCAGCACTTTGTCTAAACACCAAGGAGGGGGAAACATCGGACTTTCTAAACTGCCTTTCAAAATCATTCTAATTTCAGAAGCACTGTGTCCCATAGTTGGGCAGGCTTAAATTAATGAACGAAGTTGCTACTTGACTAAATAATTTCCGCTGCTAAGCAGAAGAGTTTGTGTATCAATCTACATCAGTTTCCCAGGACGATCCAAACACAACTGACTGAGAAGAAACTGACTTGATAGCCTAACCCAATTTTTAAAAAATGAAGGCACAGAGCATGTAACCGAAGCAAATCTTCAATCATTCAATAATTTTTACCATAACTGTTCAGAGAGCTAGGAGTTCTAAAATGGATTGTTTGATTAATCATGAATTTGAAATAAGTCTTCCAAAATGATGCGGAATTATTACAATTCATTACATTTTTTAAAAAATGACCCCTCATGGGGTCAAAACTTGACCCCATGAGGAAAAAAACTAATTTGATTTAAAGCGCATTATTGGAGCTGCAGCGTTTAAATACATCATAGGTGAAACTAGAATATATCCATTAATATGTATTCAAATAAATTATTTATATACTACTGATTACTAAATCAATATAGAAGTATGATATTGAATCAATATCAATTTGATATTGAATTATGACCCAAAGAAACAAAATTCAATTAATTTATGAGGTGCTTAACAGAACCCATTCTAATGGGGAGAGTGGTGTAAAGGGGGCATGATTAAAATCCCCAAAGATCAGAAAAAAGGGCTGTGGATGCTGCATTTAGAGTCTACTGGTGATAGTGTGGAGGACTTTGCTGGCTGCTGCAGCATTAGCTGGGTGGGACATACAAATTAAAAAAACGCAGACAATGTGACACATATACACATATATTCTCTGCCATTTCTGATCGTTCCACAGCGCACGAAACACTCTATACACACAGTTGGTGACAAAAAACACTGTACATTATATACATAAGCTAAATTATGGAAAATCAATCTATATATTGTTTTATTATCTACTTTATTGGCGATGTACACACAGGAAGTATGTGCTCTCATAGAATGGCAGCCAGCGCGGTTAGAGAGAGGCTGTGCAATTATAGGTACACCAGCTTAGCTTCCAAGCATTTGAATGGGAAATTGCAAAAATTTAGCAATTTTGAAGAAAAAATAATCAAAATTGGTTAACCTAAATGAAAAATAAATACTTGATAGTATTTATTAATATATAAATAAATTATTTATATTATTATTTTTTTAATAATATATATAATTATATTATATTTCATAATATAATTTAAATGTTGCTATTTTCAGGGTGAAAATAGCAATTAAAAATTATATTACATGTAATATTCATCTAATATATGAATATGTAATATATTGTATAATACATGTCCTTATATAATGGTGTACTTACAACACATAGTATAATCCAAAATGTTTTAGGGCAATAATATATTAAAATACATTACCATATATTACAGGTAATATTTTCTTTAGTAAGCATATATGTATATAGTATGTTGCAGCATATAAATTATAAGGCCTCCATACATGGGTTGTGCTTTGTCCCGTCCCACCGCCATGGCCATATATGTGGTTACAATTGATATCAGCAAGATGTATTCCAGCACCTGAATGCTGGAAGATGAAGGCAGATCAGTCAGCTCTGGAAAATGGGGTCTAACAACTAACATCGTCAGACGGACCATGCAACTCTAAAACAAAATACACCCAATAAACCATGTTGCACACGTGTGGAAGGGCTTTGACAAGACAAAGCTTTCAAAAGCAGTCAGAATGCTATGCACTTTTATCATTATTACTTAGGCGTTTGTATAATAGTGCAATATTCCATGGCTAATGAAGGAATCAATGAGCAAATCCTTAGACAACCATGATGGAGATTGAAATTGACAGGCACTGAAGGGACTACGCCATTCTCAGTGCAAAAAACACCTGAGCCACTCTCATTACCTGTGGAAGGAAGAGCAATGGTGCAGATGTGATTAAACCATTCATTTATTAATTTGGTATGGCATCAGACACACAAAACATTCTCTTCCACATACACATACCAAAAAGCAGTATCCTCATTATGATGAGCGACAGGGGGTGAAGTGCAACAAAATGCTTTTATAGGTTCACAGGCGTACTTCAGCATCTTCATAAATAAAAGATAAGACCAAACATAGAGATGAGGGACTGACCTTTAGTACAACTGCATCTTCACTAGTGATGTAGTACTGATGGATTACAAAACCCACTTCTGCAGACACAGTGGGAGCTGAGCCATTAAAAGACAATGTTGTGTGTAGACTGTGCTGGAGTCCACCACCCAAAGGACCAGAGCAAGCTGAGCTGCAGCTTTTTTAGCATTCTCCCCTCCTATAAAATATCTGCAGAGATGTCAGGTAATTCTCCAGTATGCTGGGGGGATGTATGTACCACTACGCATGTGGATTTGTCTGTCAAGGTGTCAGTCAGACTGGCAGGTCATTGTGTTACCTGACAGCTGGCTGATAGCTACAACCCTTCTATTAAGAAAGAACGTCACTCACTGGACACTGCAATCCCTGGTCTCTCCATTAACTGAGAAAAAGGATAACAGCAGCTAACAATATTCAGCTGCAACACAAAAATTGGTGTCAGGTGGAGTGAATGGCACTGATTTCATCTTTAAAGGAAACTTTTGCATTAGAAAATTAGTTGCGGTATGATAGTCAAAACAACGTTTTGTTACTTGACAAAGGACAACTGGGGATTATTATATAAGTTTTGCTTGTTCTATAAACATATGTATAACCAAGACCAAGATGGCGCAGCGTGAACAACGCGAGGCTCAGCGTCTCTCCAGAATCTGCTATTTAGTGGTTTTTTATCTATTCCTTACTGGACTTTTTTTTTCAAAATTGCACCGCGTCGCTGCGCTACAGCAGACAAGAGCTTCTGGACCTTTGGAGCTACAATTTTGACACTATGCTCGCTGATCTCCGACTCATCCCAGAGATCTCCAGAATACCGGAGGCTGCTCACTTCTCCCGGCCGGGTGGAAGTGTACGCAGGCGGCGACGAGAATGTAAACAAAGGCGGGGTAAGCGCAGAGGGGTGCAAGCTAGGCTAAAGCTAACAGCACTCCCTTTACACAACATTTTCCTCGCCAATGTCCGTTCTCTGGCTAATAAAATGGATGACTTACGACTATCCATCACGAGTGACAGACGGGTTATGGACTCAAATGTCATGTTTTTCACCAAAACATGGCTAAACAATAGCTGCCCGGACAATGCTATCCAGCTAATTGGACGACACACACACCGAGCGGACAAGACAGCAGATGACTCCGGTAAGACCAGAGGCGGAGGTTTGTGCATTTATATTGACAAAGCTTGGTGCATAGACTCTGCTACTACCCAGAGTCACTGCTCACAGAATGTGGAGTTTTTAATGGTCAAAAGCAGACCTTATTACCTCCCAAGGGATTTCACTTTAATCATCCTCACTGCCGTGTACACCCCCCCGGATGCTAATGCCAAGCTAGCCATGAAAGAACTCTATGCAGCTATTAGCAAACACCAAACCAAATACCCCGAGGCTGCTTTTATTGTTGCGGGTGATTTCAACCACTCCAACTTGAAGACAGTTCTTCCCAGATTCCACCAACATATGTGGCAAGGCCTTAAAATTCTCACAGAATACAAGAACCCTAATACCACCCCCGCTTCTTCTGATGTCTCCTTCCTCAACGAACTTAACAACTTCTATGCTCATTTTGAGAGAGGGAATACCACAACTGCAACCAAAGCAGCTACCACCCCAGGCCAACAGCCACTGACTTTCCTCCCCACTGACGTAGGAGTGGCTTTGAGCAGGATTAAATCCCACAAGGCTGCGGGTCCTAATGGCATTCCTGAACGTGTCCTCAGAAGTGCTCTGGGGAGCTGGCAGGAGTGCTAACGGCCATCTTCAACCTGTCCCTGGCCCGCGCTGTGGTACTGACCTGCTTCAAGTCTACCATCATTCCAATCCCCAAGATCCCAATCCAACCAGACTCAATGACTACCGCCCGGTAGTCCTTACCCCCATCATTACCAAGTGCTTGGAGCAGCTGGTCCTCGCGCAGATCCTGTCTCCCTCCCACATTAGACCCCCACCAATTTGCATACAGGCAGAACAGGAGCACAGAGGATGCATTCTCCATAGCACTGCACTCTGTCCTTTCCTACCTGGACAACAAGAACACTTACGCCAGACTGCTGTTCTTAGATTTAAGTTCAGCATTCAACACAGTCATCCCATCACAACTCATTACCAAACTAACAGACCTCGGCATCAGTTCACTCATGTGCAACTGGTTGCTCGACTTCCTGACCAGTCGACCTCAACCCTCTCATACAAGTGGTTGTCCAGCTGGACAACCACTTCTCATCCACCATCATCATAAACACCGGAGTGCCTCAAGGCTGTGTGATGAGTCCCTTCCTCTACTCCCTCTTCACCTACAACTGCAGACCTGTCCATGGCTCTAATGCCATCATCAAGTTTGCAGACAACACCACGGTGATCAGCCTCATCAGAGATAATGATGAGACCGCTTACAGGGAGGAGGTAGACCATCTGGCTGAGTGGTGCGACAAAAACAATCTGCAGCTGAACCCCGAGAAGACCAAGGAGCTTCTTGTGGACTTCAGGAGGAACGCTGACCTACATCCACCCATCCACATTAAGGGGACAGTGGTGGAGTGTGTGGACACCTTTAAGTTCCTTGGAGTCCACATCTCCGAGGACCTGACTTGGACAACCAGCTGCTCCAAACTCATCAAGAAGGCGCATCAGCGACTCTTCTTCATGAGGACCCTGAGGAAGAACCAACTGTCCTCAGAAATCCTCACAAACTTCTACCACTGCACCATTGAGAGCATCCTCACCAACTGTATTACAGCTTGGTACAGGAATTGCTCTGTCTCTGACCGGAAGATGCTGCAGAGGGTGGTGAAAACTGCCCAGTATTGCCGGGGCACAGCCCCCTGCCATCAAGGACATCTACAGGAAGAGGTGTTTGATAAGGACCGGGAAAATCACACAGGACTTCACTCACCCAGCACACACACACTTTTCCCTCCTGCCCTCTGGGAGGCGTTACAGAAGCCTACAGACCAGAACCACAAGATACCGGAACAGCTTCTTTCCCACAGCTGTCACGCTTTTGAACGCCTCCTGACATAAAACATAAACTATAAGGACTGTACTCCCCTATCCTCTCATACAACAATAACACATGAACTATTTTCACACACACACACACACCATGGACTGTTTTCCTCACACACATATGCAATCTGTAAAACTTATCTGTCATTATTTATCTTGTATTATAAACCTACTAATACATATATAATTCATTTCCTAACATTTTTGTATATTCAGTATAATCTGTGCATATAGCTCACATATTTATATTTATATTTAGTCTTGTACACCTGTAAATAAATATTTATATCCTGTATAGCACTTCTGGATAGATGCAAACTACATTTCGTTGCTTGTACTTGTGACAGTGCAATGACAATAAAGTTGAATTCTATTCTATTCTATAAAAAATCCAAACAACAACATTATCAGAGCAACCATAAACTCATTCATGTGTTTATCTGTAGTCGCATTGATTACTGCAACAATGTCTTCACAGGTCTGCATAAATAAAAATGAATCCAGCTGCATCTGATCCAAAATGCTGCTGCCTGCATTTTGAGTATAACCAGGAAGATACAGTACATCAAACCTCTTCTGCTGTTCTTCCTTGGAGAGAATAGACTTTAAAATACTGTTGTTTGTTTATAAATCTCAGAACAGTTTAGCACCACAACACATTAAAGATCTGCTGTTGCTGTATCAACCTTACTGTTACTGTTAGAAGGGTTAGAAGAATGGAAAAGAATCAATGTATGTTTTTGATGAGGGAGTACCTTTATAACATGATGTAAAGCTCAAAAAGGTAGATTTTATCTAATACTTTTACCCTTTGAAAAGATAATACTACAACTCATTAAAACTACTGTGTTGCAACTCAAGTATATGATCCTGTGACAATCTCAAACTTTCTCTTGTGATTAGCTGCACCAAGTGAATACAATATGGCTTACAGAACAAAACATATACGTTGAAGCAGCAGCAAAGCTGTTCTTGTTGAAAAAAAACATCTGATTGAAAACCAATGCTGTAAAATTAAATATAATGGTCACTTCAATTCTTAGAAACCTTGGTCAGATTTCTTTTCAAATTGTTTCTTTGAAGGTCTATTCTCCCTCTTCAAAGAGAAAGCAATATGCCAGTTAGATCATCATCCCAGTGAATCTTTCTTGCCCCACCAGCTATCAGCACATCATTTTTCTTGCTTTATTTGTGTTTGTTGATTTCATAGCACTATCACAGAATCTGAGATTGTCAGGGTTCAAGTTTTAATACTGTAGTGCATCTAGTTAACAATTATACCAGCTTATAACAAAAGAAATAATGACTTTCCTAAAGAGGCACAGAGGGCCTTTTCTTGTAGGTGTTTGGTGGCTTGAAACTAATTATTTCAATTATTAGCTATAGAGCAGGGGTCACCCACCCGGTTGCCCGAAGGGACCTTGTCAGTCGCCCATGGAGCAAGTTCTAAAAATAGCCATTGTCATTAGGGAACACTGCCAAAGACATTATTTAATTTAATCTTTTTATGTTTAATTAATAACATTTGTTTATATTTAGACTTTTTTAAAAAGTAAATTATAAAAAATGTTTAAAATAAATTGCTTGATGCATAAAACTCTTTTCTATGGTTAAAGTTCAGAACTGTGCAGATGCCTGCAGGATTTTATCGGAGGGCAGCAGCGCTTGCAGGCTGCTCCCACTCTGCCTACCTTAAGATTTTCTTGAAGTAAAACAAGAAAAGAATAATTTCTGAAATTTTTATTATCGAACCCTCTTTACAATTAACAAAATTGTGGAGAAAAAAAGATCTTATGAGTCAAAACATCTTGTATGTAGTGCACGTCTGAGTCTGTGGGGGTGAAAGGGCACCCCAAACCTTAAATCTTATTGGTCAGTTTGCTTTTGTTTATTTGGTTTATTATTTTATTTTGTTTTATTTTGGTTTATTGTTTATTTACTTGGTGCTTTTTCTGTAAGCTAAAAATGAATGAGCAGAGTTTGAACCTCCTGTAGTTCTAAGAGCGGTTTGGATCCTGGTGGAGCTTTTTACCGTGTGTGGTTCTTGCGGGTCGTCGGTTTTTGAGCTTCTTTGATGTTTCCTGAACTGGAGAGCTGATGGGTCACCCGTTAGCTGACATCTGCCGCTCTTCCTGAGCGTCGCGACAAGACTGTGGGTTAAACTATTTAATCTAGTCGAAACGTTCCCCAATTAATCAAACATTGTTTCTTCACCTTCTCCTCCTTTGGACGTCTGGCGCCACCTGAACCTGGGAATCTACATCTTCCTCTTTCTGTGGATCTCGCCGGTAGGCTTCGCTTCCATGTCTTTATTATTTAGCATTGTTTGTGTAAAACACAAAAAAAACAAAAAAACGGTGCGCTACTTTATTGGTTTAGGTTTGTGCGACGCACACATGATGCTCGTTGGTTGTGCTCTTGTAGGTCAGGTGCAGATAGTTTTGTACCTTCTGATCTGTCAGACTTTTTTTTCGACATCTGCTGGTAATAGCCAAAAGGTCCTGGAGAGGAGGACACTGAAGAAGGTTCTGTCTATCATGGACAATAAACAGCACCCTCTCCACCACATAGTGGACAGACAGCGGAGCACCTTCTCACATAGACTGCTCCAGCTCCGCTGTCGTAGGGACAGATACAGGAAATCCTTCCTGCCACATGCCATCTCACTGTACAATAAAAGCTAAATCATTGTTCGGCACTAATCAGCCCAATTTTCCACAACGGCACTGTGGCACACTTGCTGTACATATATTTACATACACATATCTGCATTTTTTGAATCTCTGCAAGGACTGCTCTTAAGTTGCATTTTATATTTTACAGCACTTTACAATTTTACAATTTATAGCATTTTATATTTTATATTTTATTTTATCTACAACTAGTTGTTACTGTGTCTTGTCTCTATTCTGCAACTGCGAAGTAATTTCCCTGTTGGAATGAATAAAGTACTTCTATTCTATTCTATAAGGTGACCTGTCAGCTTTTAAGTTTGCGAAACCACAAAAAAAGTAATAAACCGGCGACCCGCCAGAACTGCTCATTGTAAAAAGCTCAGGCGGGTTCTTAGAACTATGGGAGGTTCAAACTCCACTCATTCATTTTTAGCTCACAGAAAAAGCAAACTGACCAATAAGATTCAGGCTTTGACATGCCCTTTGACCCCCACAGACTCACACTGATGTGTGCTACATACAAGATGTTTTGGGACAAAATACCTTTTCTTGTCTCTACAATTTTAATAGTAAAGAGGGTTGGATAATAAAATATACAATAACTTTTTTTTTATTTTAAGGAAAATCTCACAGTGTGTCCAGCTGTACAGCTGCAGCTGCAACAATCCAGACTCTCAGTCACTTGTGGGCAACTTGGAATCACACAGAAAAGCTCCAAAAGGGAATCAAACTTAAAACTCTGAACTAAGAACTTCTGAACACATAATAGTAATTAATCATATCTGCCATGGTAATCATTACTGGTAACTGTCGTCAGTAGTCCCTAACATTAAAATGATCAGGCAGCATGTAATCATATATACATATATGTATTATTGTTATAAAGGCTGAGCCAAGAAAATTTATGTCTGTATCAAACAAGTAGCCCTTCGTGTTACTCTGTATCCGTGAAGTAGCTCCCAGTCTCAAAAAGGTTGGTGACCCCTGCTATAGAGTAATGAAATGACATGAACATTACACTGTGATGCTAGAAAAGTAGGAGACAGTTTAACAAAATTACCTTACAGATGAACTTACTTCATCCAGTTCAGAGATATAGACTGGTCTCTCCTCAAAGCCAACAGGCATGGGTTCATTGTATGGGATCTCCACCTCTTCATATATCTTGTTGTTTTCTCTGTGGATACCCTCGGGCAACAGCAGCTAAATGTCACAGACAGAACAAAATGGTAAAGACCCAATAAATGTCCTAGAAACTCAAAGTAATAATTTAAAAGAAAGTTTGGAACAATATTCAACAACATTTTCACTGATAATCCAGGATCTTCTTACATAGAGAGCCTGACCAAAACATGATGTGATTCATGATAAAAATAAAGTATTTTTAATCAGTGTTTTATTTGTTCTAATTTAATGTCAAGGCAGCTAGCTACATGAATTTCTTTAAAGAAAATAGATCAGTTTTCCTTCACTCAAACATTAGGTTAACCGTTGCTACAAAGCTTTTTATTCTGCAGGTTCTTGCTAAAAATTACCATTTGTGTAGAAAATTATAACTTTAATACATGGTCATCATGACAAATTAGTAAGTTGAGTTACAGCACAGCAGAATTTTAGAATTTTCAGTTGATTTTCCAAACCTCTGTGACCACACATGAGCCATAAAAGTACAACAGATTTGATCGGTTTGTGTGTGGTTTGGTGCTCCTGCCGTGTGCCCAGCCACACACCACACACTTTTGTGATGCTCATGAGTGAACATCTCGATTCAAGACAAAAATTCTTTAAAACCCCAGCATACCATACATGAATTTAGAGTAAACAAACACGGATGTAGAAGCAATAATGATAGCTTGTGGACTCATTTTAAGCGAGCTAGTGTCAGAGTCCTGACTGACTGAACAACTTGATAGTTAGAACTATATTATCTCAGGTTAATGATAGCTGAAAAGTTACCCGGTTTATCAACTGCAATACCAGTTTCGCTTCAGTTCCTCAGTATCATTTCAGTTGATATTCCTTGTACAAAATGCTGAATAAACATTCATACTGTTTCCAAATACGATTATCGCAAGCGACCATCTTAGAAGGCAGAACGCTTGAAGACTGTCGTAAGGGGAAAAGCGAGGTAAAACATTTAAAATTGGTCCATATGAACTAGGCTTTAGCAAGCACGTGAACATGCAGGAGCCTTGTCTGACTGTTAAATAAAATCCTCCCAGTAAATTGGAGTTATGCTGCTAACACTTAGCTTCTGTCAATGACTCATAGGCGGATGTGTGAGTGCTGCGCAATGCAAATAATAACCCAGCCAACTAAATAATAAAATAATATTCAAATGCTTCGAGGCAAATATTTTTTCCTTTAAGAATTTTAAAAATTGAGGTACTCGAATTGTTTCTGCCCTATACATGAGTATTGCTGCTGACCATGACTTTATGACCATGACATAAAGACATGGTCATAAAAATGAGTACAGTGTACTCATCTCCTGATGGCTACTTCACACAGGATAACACGCCATGTCATAAAGCATGAATAAGTTCACTGAACTCGAATGGCCTCCACAGTCACCAGATCTCAATCCAATAGAGAACCTTCGGATGTGGTGGAACAGGAGATTCACTTCATGAATGTGCAGCCGACATCTGCAGAAACTGCCTGATGGCCATCATGTCAATATGGACCAGACTCTATGAGGAAGATTTTCAGTACCTTGCTGGATCTATGCCATAAAGGATTAAGGCAGTTCTGAAGAAAAAGGTGGTCCTACCCAACCTCATAAAGTGGCTGGTAAATGTAAGTATCTAGTCTTACTGATCTAATATTTTTTAAACAAAAACAGAGTGGGCCCTTTGTGGAATGCCTAGGCCTGTCGCGATAAATGATAAATCAATCAATCGAACAATAAATCAAAACTATCGACGTAATTTTAATTATCGGCTTTATTGTCTCTTCTGGCATTTTTCTCTTTCAGTTGAAGACACTGAATGACAAATGGCCCAACTCCGCTGCTCTCCACTGACCCTCCCTTCCTCATTTCCTCAGTGTAATGTCCAGTTCACACTACACCATCTTAGAGCTGTCGGCTGATTGTCGGCCCATTTTCAAAACCTGAGAGATGACACATTAACTGACAGAAATCCTAGGTATAACGGTTCGATCGGGTTCCATCGTGCCGTGAGGTGTCCAACAATGGGAAAAAAATAATGGCTACAAGACCAGTTAAATCATTTTAAAACCAGGCATTAATCAGTTCTTTACTACCATGTACCTGCAATGCATGTGGCTCTAGTGTCAGTCCTGACTGAATGAAAATCATTACAACCTATTTATGTCACGTTAACAAAGAACAGCTGAAAAGTTACCGGGCTCTTTCAGCTGTGATTGAAAGAACCCAATTGCGTAGCAATTTCGCTCCAACTCCTCCCATCGTCATTTCTATATTCCTATATTCTTTGAACGAAATGTTTTATAAACATTAATGTTGTTTCCACATATCGTCTCCAATGTCCGCTGGACTTCGGGTTGCCTTGTCAGCTGTTTGGGATTCCCCTCTGTAATTTCCCCTCAGAAAGCAGGAGGAGAATCCGTGCTTTCTGATTGGCTACCTGTCACACATTCAACAGGCTGCGTTAATGCACGACGATCTACCGTAACACACCACACACTACAGGATGATTGCAAGAGACAATCTTAGAATGACCAAAGTTCTAAGATTGTCGTAAGGGGAAAATGTAGGTGTGAACTATTGCATCAGGTAGTCGATGTTCCATCTTCTCTATTTAAATCTGATGATTACTGAAGGGCAATATGGTTTACAGACTTCATAATGTGCACTCTTTTGGTTGAATGCAGTATTTATTTCCAATTTGGTGTTTTTATTGAAGTACATTTTTCTGAATGGAGACTGAGAATCCATTTTATTTTTGTTTTTGGTTGTTTTGTTTATTTTATCAGTTCCAGTGTTAAGTGTTCTTTTGAAAATAAAGTGTATCTATCTTTGGCAGGAAATCGCATGAATTATTATGTCATTTCCATTAAATCAGAGTAAAAAGGTCTTCAAACAATATTATCGTTTATCGCAATAATTTTTGAGACAATTAATAGCTCAGCAAAATTTGTTATTGTGATAGGCCTAGGAATGCCCTAGCGCTGTAGAAGTTCAAGTAACAATGCTA